>NC_134878.1:14991400-15058900 GCF_041734735.1 Babylonia areolata | reverse complement strand
CGCGCGCGCGCACTCACACACACACACACACATCTTTAATGGTTTCCATTTTAAACTTTAGAACTTTAGTGCTTCCAAGACAACTTAAATAAAGAGAAAGGGAAACAAGATAATTGGAACTCATATTCACTGGTTCAATCTTTTTTAAAACAACCAATGGAATGAAAAAAAAAAAAAAAAAGAAATGAAAAGAAAGAAAAAGGTCACTGCTGGAAACACCAACAGAACATGCATAGATCTGATCAGCACATGAACAAAAGAGATTAACCAGTACCACAGTGCGTTTGTTAGTATGTGTTTGTGTGTGTTTGCACATACCATGCGTGTGCTTCTGCATGCAAACAAGTGGGTATATGTTTGTAGATTGTGGGCCATTGTCTGATGGAACAGGATGTCATCAAAAATGTGGGGATTTATGTTAGAATTATGCATTTTCATGATTTTCTATCAATCAGATTCAAAATGTCAGAGTCTGATCTGCTGATGTGTTTCTGTTGTTTTTTTTACAGCTGGCAAGTGATGGCATTAATAAGCACATCACACAGAGTCTGCTGGACCAAGCGAAATACAAATCAGAGATAAAAAATGGAGCTGATCTAGTCGCTCAGGTGAAGGAAGAGCTGGGTGTTTACTTTCAGAACAAGATCCAAGCTGCTGAGGTAATTTATTTATTTATCTATTTTATTTTTTCCTTTCAAATAAAATTTGATAAAATCAAAACACTTTATTAATCCATATGGAGATTAACTTATGCAGTCACAGGCTCATTATAAACACAACCACAGTATGACCATGCACACCTTAAAAAAGAGGTTAAAAGTCGTCAAATAAAAGATATACAATAGCTGATGATAGACTATAACACACACACACACACACACACACACACACACACACACACACACACACACACACATACACACTAAAATATTGCTCATGTATCAATATGTTCAAATCAAATTTCAAAACATCCAACAAATAAAATGCGTCCACCTAGGAAGCGAGAGAATCTGAGCACGCTGGTTCGAATCACAGCTCAGCCGCCAATATTTTCTCCCCCTCCACTAGACCTCGATTGGTGGTCTGGACGCTAGTCATTCGGATGAGACGATAAACTGAGGTCCCATGTGCAGCATGCACTTAGTGCACGTAAAAGAACCCACTGCAACAAAAGGGTTGTTCCTGGCAAAATTCTTTAGAAAAATCCACTTTGATAGGAAAAACAAATAAAATTGCACGCAGGAAAAAATACCAAAAATGGGTGGCACTGTTGTGTAGCGACGTGCTCTCCCTGGGGAGAGCAGCCTGAATTTCACACAGAGAAATCTGTTGTGATAAAAAGAAATGCAAATACAAATCAATAACACACGCACATACACACACACACACACATGTACATGTTTGATTGCTTGTTTGTTTCTTTCTGTCTGTGCGTCTTAATGGGGAATTTCCAATAAGAAAAGATATTGTGGATTTTATTTTGTACAAAACAGTAATATAGCTGGCTATTTTTTTATGTATGATATGTTTCAGAGACTAGCAGAAAAAGTTCTGGAGCTGCATGACTCCTTCCTTAAACAAAACACAACTGTCGATGCAGATCGGCTTAATGATTTGTCCGTGGATGTCTACAAAGACTCAGACATTCCAGCACGTCTTCCTAATGATTTGAACTTCAGCCCGTACGTCCATTAATATTTTATTCATTTTGTGTGTGTTTATCTTTGAAAAAGAAAAAAAGAAAAAAGAGAGAGCCAGTTTTATGAAAATATTTGTGTGAAATATCTCAGAACTTTACTTAAAAATTGTTTTGAATAAATCAAAATTTTCATGGTATTTAGTCATGACAAAGCTCTGGATGTCTTTGAATGTGTGTTTGTTTGATTTTGATCGTTTGTGTTTTTTATTTGTTAACTGTAGTCATGAAGTGTATGTTGCATGTGTTGATGCATATATCATTTTACATTCTTCCTTGTGTACATGTTTCTATATGTGTGTGTGTGTGTGTGCACGTGTTTGTGCCAGCATGTGTGTGTGTTTGTGTGTGTGTGTGTGTGTTTGAATAAGTACATATTATGTATTTGTAAGTGTGTGTGTGTGTGTGTGTGTGTGTGTGTGTGTGTGTGATGCATGCATGTTTAAGTGAACACATTATTTTGAACTGCTCATGGCAGATACTTCCAGCAGAAAGTGAGCAAACGACACTCCACAGTGAAGATAGCAGACGAAGTGCCCAGGGAACACCAGTCGGTCATCAACACTGTGCACTTCACCAAAGGCCTAGAGAGTGTGTTCATTGAGAATGCTGAAATGGATGCATTGCTCAGGTATTCATTCATTGCGTGTCTTGTCTACTCTGCAGGCATTTAATTGTGTCTGGTCATTTCTGTCTTAGCTGCATGCTTTTTGTGGGTGCCACTGTGAACACACAACCTAAATGTGGACATTTTTATGCACCATATACAAATCAAGTTTTTTTGTTCATTTGTACCCAATAGCCAGTTTATGTTTTTAAAAACAAATGTTTTTTGTTTAATGCTGATAATTGTTAGACATTAGGTGGACTTTGCCTGGCATTAACAAAAATATATTTCTTAGGAAAGTGATAGTAGTGTATTTTGTGTTGTACTGGGTTGGAGAGTTGTAAAGAGTGCTGGAATGGTTGTGCCATCAAATTGTTGTTCGTTCCATTTAAGCTTCATCACCGAAAATCAAACTTAAAAATTTTCTCTTTTATCATCAACATTAGGTATAATGTTTTGCTAATGTCAACATTTGGTAAAAAGTCAATAATAATCAGCAAGTATCTTTTGTAGTCTGTGCACCGTTTCTCATTGTGAGCATCTTATTTTTCTTCTTCTTCACAGTCTTCTGCTCCCAGATGCATGGCAGCATTTGTTTTTAATTTTGCTATCTAGATCTAGGACTTGCATGCATGTAGAATATGCTTAGCGTTTTTTATGATTTGATAACCCACAAATGCTTACGGGATCTTTAGAATGTATAGTTAGCCTCTTGTACACAAGGGAACTTAAACCTCTTGCATTCACTCCAGCCACAGCCAAACACTAGGAAGAATTTCTGTGTGATGTGGTTGAATAATAATGGAGTCTCCCATTGGACCGACGGACGAGTAGGCAGGCAGGCTTATCTGTCAGTGTGTGTCCTCATATGGGAGAAGAGGCCGATTCTGGATGCGCAGCACTTCCCGCAGGTGTTGCAAGGGAAAACGTCTCCAGAAGTTGAGCCCTGCTTCCTTCGCTCATGCTTCTCCTTAATGGCCAGCCACTAGAGCACAGCATCCTCCAGTGAGAGCGGTCAAGGGCATCAGTTTCCCAGGAAGCGATTTCTGTGTCACAGGCTTTGAAGTTTGTCTTCAAGGTGTCCTTGAAGCGCTTGCAGGGTCTTCCAAGTTCGCAGTGGCCTTCCTTCAGCTGGCCATGCAAGAGCATCTTCGGGATCCTGCTGTCTGTCATGCGGACAATGTGTCCTGTCCAGCGTAGCTGGCACTGGATCAGCAGGCTTTCGATGCTGGCAGGCCGCTCCTCTCTAGGACCTGGAGGTTGGAGACCCTGTCTTGCCACTTTATGCTGAGGATCTTTCGTAGGCATCTCTGGTGAAACTGCTCAAGTTGTTGAATGTGACGGCGATATGTCGTCCATGTTTCACAGCAGTACAACAAGGTGGTCAGCACAACAGCTCTGTAGGTTTTGATTTTGGTGCTGAGCCTGATGCCTTTGTTGTTCCACAGCCTGTTGTTGAGTCTGCCAAAGGCGGAGCTGGCCTTGGCGATGTGCAGTGTCACTTCTGCATCAAGGGCTCCGTTGCTGCATAGGGTGCTGCCCAGTTAGCAAAACTTGTCGACTGACTTTTTCTCTGTCGTCGATCTTGATTGCAGGTGGGGGGTAGGCACTGGCGTTCTGTGAGCTAGCTGGTTCCTTCATGAATCTCTCTCTGTCTCTCTTTCTCTCTCTCTCTCTCTCTCTCTGTCTCTCTCAGTCACTCTCTCCTCTCCCCCCCCCCCCATCTCTCTCTCTATACATATATGTGTATATATATATATATATATATATATATATATATATATATATATATATATATATATATATATATATATATATTTATGTTGTTGTTTTTTACAGATGGCAATACTTTGGCTCAACTACGGGCGTTACGCGTCTCTACCCGGGCAGAGAGTGGTCCACCAACTTTGCTGGGTTCTATAACGACTACGACCCGCGAGTTCGGCCGTGGTACATTGCCGCGACCAGTGGCCCAAAGGATGTGATCATTGTTCTGGACTGCAGGTGACTTGGTGTTGTGGTGCACAGTCAGGTATGCTCTTCTCCCCCAATTTTTGGTTGCTTTCTGTTTCTTTTTTTTTTTTTTTTTTTTGCTGCCCCATCATCTGCACCGTTTCAGTGGCATTACTCCCATGCCGCTCATTTAGATTCCCCCATACACGGCCACACTCGGGTTCGTCCGTCGCAGTTCCAGCATCAGCAGTCCACAGGGAGCCATCGATGTTAGGTTGCCAGGAGGCCACACACCAGAGGAGACCCTGCACTGCTGCTGAGTCACTTCGGTGGTGTTCAGTGGTGCCTGTTCTGATTTAACGTACTTAGGACACCACCTACTAAGCCCCCTGCTAATGACAATAATGGCTTAGTTACGGAGCCAGACTGAGTGAGCATCCCTCCCTGAGTGGAGACCGCCACCACGTCCCTCAAACAACAGCCCCCCATGAATTTGCCGACACTGACAACGTTGACAGGACTCACCCCAAGCACGGAAGTGGAGGGGTATCGAAACTGAGGTCACCATGAGAGTAGGACATGAAAGGCCACAGACTTTGAGACTGTTTTGTTTATATTGATGATGATGAAGGAGGAGGAGGATGACGATGATGATGACGATGTTGCTCTGGAGGTCCATTTTGGTTTGGGACTGTGTGACAAGGCTGTACTCTACGCTTCCTGTTATAATAATATCCCGGCGTTAACCAGGCCCGAGAGATATAGACACTTGCAGTGTTGGTCAGGTAATTAGAGCAACACACCCAAAGATGCATCCTTGAAGTGGATGACACTCGACTGTGTGGTCCCAGTCTCCCCATTTAAGCCCACAGCACACTCAACTCTGGGTAGGAGCCGGCCATGGGCCGAAAAACCCACCTCCGCTGGGATTCGAACCCACGTCCTCCCAGCCATCAGTCCGCGACGCTAACCACTTCGCCACGGCGGCTTTCTGTTCTTATTTTTGATTCATTTCCATGAATTAACTCTAGAAATAACTAATAGATAAGCTGTTATGTAGTCTTCCGGGATGAGATGATTAACCAAGGTTCTGTGTGCACATGTACTTGGTCCTCATGAAAGAATACACTTTGACAAAAGGGTCGTCTCTAACAGAATTCTGAAGAAAAATTTACTTTGATAGTAAAATAAAACAACAACCGACACTTGTAGACAGAAAAAAAAAGAGAAAAAAGAGGATGGCATTGCACTGTGGCAATGCACTCTCCCACAAATTCCACAGACAGTAATCTGTTGTGACAAAATGTGATGCAATACAATACAATACAATACAATACAATACAATACAGTATAGTAACAAATCAATAACAATACAATAACAGTGTAATCTAATACAATCCAATACAATACAGTACAGCATGTTACTTAATGCTATTACAGTACAATATGTTACTTAATACTGTGCTTTAACATGAAAAGTGTATGAACATAAAATGAAAATTGAGTCGGTTTACTGAACATTCACTCATTTATGCCCATACATGATAAACAGATGGACATGCAAGCAGCACACGCACACACACACACACACACACACACACACACACACTCACACACACACACACACAGAGGCACACAGACATGCACACACATGCGCACATGTGCTCACATGTGCACACACATATATCCTTGATACCTGAATAGACCAGTGTGCTTTTGTGTTCTTTAGAACCTTATTTTCTTAGCTACTTTATTCCGTTTATAGTCTGCATTTTGTTGTTGTTATTTTTTTGCATGTCATCATTATGCATCTTAAATGTTGAGATCACTTTTTGTTACATAGCTTAACCCCTTGACTACGTAATAATTGTGTGTCATCATTATGCAGCTTAAATGTTGAGATTGCTTTTAATTACACATACTTAGCCGTGACCCACTAGTGCAGACTTGGGCAGGGGTCTGACATTCCTGACCTGAGCAAACTACTGTCCGCCTATGCGGAGTTTTGTTTCATAGCTAAACCCCTTGGCTACTTAACCATGATGAATTGAAATCAATGTGGCATGAATTTGAAAGTGTGACAGCTACTTCTTGCATACTTTTAAGCGGTGTGATTGGTTTTGCTGAACAAAAATTCATGCAGTCCCACAAGGAAGGAGTCTAAAAAAAAGATGACCAGTGTCCTAACCTGTAATCTCAGTCACATCTCCAGCAACAGCCCTTAACTGACGGAGCATACTGATCAGTCAAAGGGTTAAAGGAGGAAAAAATCAGTCCAGGAAGGGCATTACATTTATGTCATAACTGTGGTGATTTTTTTTTTTTCCAGTCTGTCCATTAAAGGAGAGAAGTTTGCCATTGCCAAAGCTGTAGCCAAGAATGTGATCCGTACTCTGACCAAACAAGATTATGTGAACGTCATCTGCTCACGTGCCAGTCATTGGAATGAGGTTGGAAAGTAAGTATAAGAAACTTATTTGATGTGTCTTGATTAGTTGCTTGTATCAATAACAGAAAAAACAAGAGAGGCAAGGCCTTCAAGACTCACTTGTGATACACTTAAAAAAAAAAAAAAAAATCTAATTGTTAAAATGTGTTCTGTATTTGTTATTATAAAGCTTCGGGTTAAAAAAAAAAAGAAAAAAAAAAGTCCTAACCAGATTCGAACCCCTCGTGTTTGGGTGAGAAGAAACTGTCTTACCCATTACACTATCGTGGCTCCTTAACTGACGTTCTAAAATTTAATATTTGAACATACTTTTTTAAAGGGCGATAAATCAATTGCGGTATTCACAGTGAGAACGCTGTTTAAATCATATTATTCTGGTGTATCTTGGGCATTCAAAAAATCTTTAAGGGCAATAAAAAATTCTTTTTAAGTCCGCGGTAAAGGAGATGTGGTTATCACCGCAACCACACTGCAACATTTAGCCGTTTTCTCTAGATCTAGGTAGATGTACAAGTTTAGTTACACCCGCCAGGAATGTAGTACGACATGGTCGATTCAATTTCTCTTTTATGTTTGTTCTAGTTTTATAGTTTTAAAGTTGATATGAAAATTTAGTATTTTGTTAAACTAATAACATGTAGAGCCAAGTACAAGTACTTATAAACGTCGTATGAAGTGAAAAGGACTTCATTTTGAGAAAAGTCAAGACTGGAAATTTTTTCGTTTCATCAATTCAAGGGTATTAACTCGCATGGTTTACAATTTTTAACTGTGAATTCCGACTGATTCTGTGGATATTTTTATGGCAGTTTGGGGCATAACCCAGTAAGTGATGAGGCGTTCACAAATCTTTCTCTGAATAAATATTTAACGGTCTCCTTCTCCAACTTTCCATCACATGTTATCGTGTATTGTCGATTGAATATAGGATTGAACGGGCAGGTCAGCAACTTGAAACAAAATGGCGTCGTTCGCGTTCGCGAAGAGTATGAGCACGCGCTTTCAATGTGTATAAATATGTGTACGCAATTGATTTTTGCCCATGACCTTCAGGGCTCAGCCAATAGATCTATAAAGTCCACTCGTCCTATTGATTTTAGTATTTTCCGAAAAAGACCACTTGGGCAAATGAACACAGTGAAAGCCCTGTACACTGACAGTAAAACACACAAGCTTTATATATATTGAGTATAATTTCAAAATGTAATGTTTAAGATGAGAAAGATCAGTTTAAAGCAAATTAAGTCCCCTAGCATTAATTACAGATTAATTTCCCTTTTTTACTATCTGCACCAAAAGGTTTGCAAAATAAATAAAACTTCCATGCTTAGCAAAAGAAGTTCTTGTTTGAACAAAACATGATAATAATGACTGCTCTTGTTGTTGTGTCAGAATATCAGATCAAAGTGCCAAATTTAGAGAATAAAAAAAATATAAATATGACAGTAAATGCAGTTTACATATAATTTGGCTTCTTTTTTATTTTTTTGAGTCCATCCCAGAGATGCAATATTGTTTTAAACAAGATGACTGGAAAGAACTGAATTTTTCCTATTTTTATGCCGAATTTGGTGTCAACTGACAAAGTATTTGCAGAGAAAATGTTGATGTTAAAGTTTACCATGGACATACAGACACACAGGCACACACACACACACACACACACACACAGACAACTTGTTTACACAAGTGAGTCAAAAAGAAGAAAAAAAATAATATCTTGCCATTGTTTTACCACTTCTGTGATTGAGTAATGTCTTTCCAATTAGGAGCTGGCCAGTTACATATAAAAGTTGTTCAATAGGAAATTTGTCATCAAAAAACTAATTCATCTCTGTCTCTCTGTCTCTGTTTGTCTGTCTGTCCTTCCTCTGCGTACATGTATTTCTCTACCCATGACGCCATCCCTGTTGTTGTTTTTTTCTTTCTCCTTTTTTCCTTTCTTCCTCTTTTCTTTTTCCTTATATAAAGAGTTTCTTTGTCTGTTCTTATGATAATTGTAAACTCATCTTTGATTTATTTATAGTCTAATATGAGTAACTTCAGTGAACATACTATCACTAATGTTGATAGTAATGAACACATATTCTGTACCTTTTATCTGAAACAGAGCCTAAAGTATTTTATGTGTGCGAAAGTCATGAAACTGTAAATGGTGAAACGATGAAATAAATCAGTTCACACACTCATTGCAAACAGACATCATGAGACCACTGATCCAACTTATTTGCACCCCCTGCCCACAATTACACACACACACACACACACACACACACAAACACACACACACACACACCACACACACACACACACACACACACACACACACTATTTTTTTTGTCTCCATCAATTCAAACATCACTAAACAGTGAAAAGACGTTGAACTAAAGAAAGAGGAAAACACTCAGTCTGATCTACAGACAGTCTCACAAAACATATACATAAAACATCCTCAGCATGGACGAAAAGCTGTTTGGAACTGAATGAATAAATAAATTCACAAAACCAACCACAACATGTCGCGCACTCACATTTCAGATGGTACATGTATGACACGGACGTGCTGAGCTGTCAGAAGAAACGCATGGTGCCAGCAACCAACGCTCACAGGAAAGACCTAATCGAGAAGATCGACAAGCTGAAGGCAGGGGGCACCACCGAACTTCAGTAAGTGAAAGAGAAGCTTCTTAGCTATACAAGGCAATGGGACAAAAAAAAAAAAAAAAAAAAAGAACTTATGACAAGGGTGCAGAGGCAGAACTAACGGTTAGAGCGCTGGGTTCTTGCCCAGGTTTCCTGAGTTGGATCCATGATTTTTTTTGATTTTTTTTCTGCCCCATCATCTGCACCATTTCAGTGGCATTACTCTCACGCTGCTCATTTAGATTCCTCCATACTATGGCCACACCCGGGTTCGTCTGTCACAGTTCCAGCATCGGCAGTCCGCAGGGAACCATCGATGTCAGGATGCCAGGAGGCCACACACCAGAGGAGACCCTGCAGTGCTGCTGAGTCACTTCGGTGGTGTTCGGTGGATCCACGATTTTTTCGCACCTGGTGGGTTAAGGATGGGGATTTTTTTTGATCTTCCATGTCAGCAGTTGTGCAGACCTGCTTGTACCTCGGCCCCCTTCGTGTGTATATGCATGCAGAAGATCAAAGGTGCATGTTAGGGATTCTGTAATCCATGTCAGCGTTGGTGGGTTATGGAAAAAAAGAACATACCCAGCATGGGCAACTGTGAACATGGAGTATGGCTGCCTACATATCAGGGTAAAAATGGTTATACTTGTGAAAGCTCACTCATACATATAACTCCACTTTGGAGTTGCAGCCCACAAAGGCTGGAAGGGAAGCAGTAGTAGAATTTATAATACAGTGAAGAGACATATACCATTTTAATCCAGATTTTTTGTGTCTCTGTGAATGTTTTCTCAGCTGTTAGATACTTTATATTTTTATGAGTCACTCTTAGAAGAAGTAGGAAAGGTGTTTTAGAAATCTCTGTGTGTGTGTGTGTGTGTGTGCGTGTGTGTGTGTATGTGTGTGTGTGTGTGTGTGTGTGTGAAGTCAAGTCAAAATGATCTTTAATGAGGGTAAAAGAATAAGCTTCTACACGGTTTTTTTTCCATCCTGCCCTCAGAAAAAAAAGAAAGGAAAAAGAAAAGACCAGAAAACAGAAGAAAAGATGGAGGGGGTGGGAAGAGTATAACATGAAAGATCAAGTGCGATAAGAAACACAAATTCTATGGTGAAAAACGGTATACGGACAAATAGCAAATGAACATATATATATGATATCGACAGAGTTATACACACAAAAGCAGCATTCTTACGTCATTAAGTTGATTAACAAAGATATTTTATGAGAGAGACAGTGAGGGTGAGAACGAGAGCAAGACTGAAGACAGACAGACAGACAGACAGACAGACAGACAGAACTGGTAAAAATACAAGTTCAGAAAGGGAGGAAAAGAAGGTAGGTTGAGTCAGAAGACAGAGAGAAATTAACAAACAGATGGATACACAATAAATAGACAGGAATATCAGAGACAAAGGATAATCATGACAATTTATATAAGGTATCATATTTTTTCCATCAAATATTTCTTGAGAGCTTTTTTTTTTTTTTGAAGTTTGCTTCAAATGACATGATTTTAAAGAGGAAGGTCAGCTGTTTCATACTTTCCTGTATCGTAATGTATAGGGAAGGGTTTGACATATCCTGCATGCTTACCTAAATAAATGCTACGTTATGAATTTTGATGCTAACTGGAAGGTGGTCGACATCACCTTTGAACTGCTGCTTTCTTCGATAATTTGTTTTATTATTTCAATAATGCTGACAGTATGATACAGTACAAGTACAATGCAATACATACAATACAATACATTACGATAAGAAAGAGTTTGACATATCCTGCTGCTTACTTAAATAAATTGTTTGTTATTGATGTTGATTCTGACAGGATAGGGTTTGACGTCAGCTTTGAAAACTGCTGCTTACTTCAATAAATATTTTATTATTTCAGTAATGCTGACAACAAATAACACAATACAATATATTACAATACAGGAAATTGCTGCTAACCTAAATGAATGCTTTGTTATTGATGTTGATGCTGAGAGGAAAAGGTTCAACATCACCTTTGAACTACTGCTTTCTTGAATATTAAAGCAGTTAAAAAAAAAAAAAGAAGCTATTTCTGATGAGACGATAAACAGAGGTCCTGTGTGCAGCATGCACTTAGCACACGTAAAAGAACCCACGGTAACAAAAGGGTTGTTCCTGGCAGAATTCTGTAGAAAAATTCACTTAGGAAAAACAAATAAAACTGCACTCAGGAAAAATTTAAAAAAAAAAAGGTGGTGCTGTGGTGTAGCGACGCGCTGTCCCTGGGGAGAGCAGCCCGAATTCTCACACAGAGAAATCTGTTGTGATGAAAAGAAATACAAATACAAATACAATAGAATACAATGCAATGCAATATAATACAATACAACACAATACAACACAGTACAATACAATGCACTGCAATACAATACATGACAATACATGACAATACATTACAATATAGGAAAGAGTTTGACATATCCTGCTGCTTACTTACATAAATTGTTTGTTATCAGTTTTGATGCTGACAGGAAAGGGTTCGACTTTACCTTTGAACTGCTACTTACTTAACTCATTCTACCCCACAGCTCTTCTTCTTCTTCTGCGTTCACTCGTATGCACACGAGTGGGCTTTAACGTGTATGACCGTTCTTTACCCCGCCATGTAGGCAGCCATACTCCGTTTTCAGGGGTGTGCATGCTGGGTATGTTCTTGTTTCCATAACCCACCGAACGCTGACATGGATTACAGGATCTTTAACGTGCGTATTTGATCTTCTGCTTGCATATACACACAAAGGGGGTTCAGGCAGTAGCAGGTCTGCACATATGTTGACCTGGGAGATCGTAAAAATCTCCACCCTTTACCCACCAGGCGCCGTCACCGTGATTTGAACCCGGGACCCTCAGATTGAAAGTCCAACACTTTAACCACTCGGCTATTGCGCCCATCAACCCCACAGCTCATTTGTTTTCAGTTTTGATGCTGACAGGAAAGGGTTCGACTTTACCTTTGAACTGCTACTTACTTAACTCATTCTACCCCACAGCTACATGCCTCTACAACTCACCTGGACCAGCACTACATGAGACCACTGCAGAAAAAACACAAACATGGTGGTTCACTAAAAATAAAACAGCAAAAATCTAAGGAAAATTGTTGTTTTAATCCGTCAAACATAGCTTCGTTTTCATACTTCCAGAATCAGTCAACGGTTCAGTTTAGAATGCCACCTGTACCAAGCAAGAATGAACGAAATCAGAATAGTGTGTTGGTACGAGAATACTCGTACCTGGTCCACAGAGGAAGTCATCATGGTACGAGTTATCTCGTACCTGCTTTAGAATGAGTTAAGCAAAAAATGCTTTGTTATTGGTGTTGATGCTGACATCTCCCTTTAACTTCTGCTTACTTTAAATAAACGTTTTGTTATCAATCTTGATGCTTGACAGGAAGGGGTTCGACATCACCTTTGAACTGCTGCGCAGTGTTCCCCGCACGGGCTGCCAGTCCATCATCGTGTTTGCCACTGACGGCCTGGACACTGATGGGGAGCAGGTTCGCTGTGGGCCAGGTCAGAGTTCCTTTCCTCTTGTTCTTCTTGTTCTTGTTCTTCTTGTTCTTGTTCTTGTTCTGTCATTATTGATATTATTGGTAATTTATTATTATTATTATTATTATTGTTGTTATTGTTATTATTGACTCACTTGTGTCAACAAAGTGAGTCTATGTTTTAACCCGGTGTTCGGTTGTCTGTGTGTGTGTGTGTCTGTGTGTCCGTGGTAAACTTTAACATTGACATTTTCTCTGCAAATACTTTGTCAGTTGACACTACATTTGGCATAAAAATAGGAAAAATTCAGTTCTTTCCAGTCATCTTGTTTAAAACAATATTGCACCTCTGGGATGGGCACAAAAAAAAAGAAGAAAAAAAAGAATGAAGCCTAATTATATGCAAACTGCATTTACTGTTATATTTATATTTTTTGTATTCTCTAAACTTGGCACTTTGATCTGATATTCTGACACAACAACAAGAGGAGTCATTATTATCATTTTTTGTTCAAACAGGAACTTCTTTTGCTAAGCATGGAATTTTTATTTATTTTGCAAACGTTTTGGTGCAGATAGTAAAAAAGGGAAATTAATCTGTAATTAATGCTAGGGGACTTAATTTGCTTTAAACTGATCTTTCTCATCTTAAACATTACATTTTGAAATTATACTCAATACATAAAAAGCTTGTGCGTTTTACTCTCAGTGTACAAGGCTTTTTTTTTTTTAAGCGCGAAGCTTTATAATAACAAATACAGAACACATTTAACGATTAGATTTTTTTTTTAAGTGTATCACAAGTGAGTCTTGAAGGCCTTGCCTCTTTTGTTATTATTATTATTGTTATTATTGTTGTTGGTGGTGGTGGTGTTGGTACTGGTGTTGATGGTGATGTTGGCATTATTGGTGCTGTTGTTGTTTGTTGTTGTTGTTGCTCTATGTTTACTATTATAATTACTATTATCATTTATTAAGTCATTTCATTTTTCTTTCTCACAAAAAACAATCAGATGTACGTCATACATATGTGTCATGTTAGGGCATGTGAGATTTTTTTTTTTTTTTTTGATTGAAAAGAAGAAAAAAAGAAAAAAAGTGTAAGAAAAGGGAATCACACATACACATTTTCAGATACATAGAAAAAGAAGAAAATGAGAGAGAAACATTTGGGGTTGGTGGCAGGTGGGGGCTAGGGTAGTGGGGGTGGGGTGGGGTAGGGGTTAAAAAACCAAGACAGAGACACACATTTTGACAGAAACATGGACGGGCGCAATAGCCGAGTGGTTAAAGAGTTGGACTGTCAATCTGAGGGTCCCGGGTTCGAATCACGGTGACGGCGCCTGGTGGGTGAAGGGTGGAGATTTTTACGATCTCCCAGGTCAACATATGTGCAGACCTGCTAGTGCCTGAACCCCCTTCGTGTGTATATGCAAGCAGAAGATCAAATACGCACGTTAAAGATCCTGTAATCCATGTCAGCGTTCGGTGGGTTATGGAAACAAGAACATACCCAGCATGCACACCCCCGAAAATGGAGTATGGCTGCCTACATGGAGGGGTAAAAACGGTCATACACGTAAAAGCCCACTTGTGTGCATACGAGTGAACGTGGGAGTTGCAGCCCACGAACGCAGAAGAAGAAGAAGAAGGAGAAGAAGAAGACAGAAACATGGAAAGAGAACAAACTATGTTTTTATCTCTTTTTACTTTTTACATGATTTTTTTTTTTTAAGAATCAAATAGATGCAATGAAATATTTGCATACATTATTCCTGTCACATTCTAGTCACTCCTCCTCAACATTTCAGAGTTTGTGTACACAGTCATGGAAGTCTGGGAAAGTCTTGGGGAAAATGGAGAGAATCATTTCACAGGGACTGGAAAAGTCTTGGAAATGTTTCGCCCTTTTCCAGGGTCTAGAAGTAGAAGTCTTGGTAATTGGTCTTTCAGTCTGAGGGTTTGGGGGGGGACTGATCTCAGTATCAGCGCCTGTTGTTGGATTAAGGGTGGATATTTTTCCAGTCCCCTGGGTCAGCATATGTGGAGACATGCTCATGCCTTGATTCTGTTTGTTTGTGCACACATGCAAAAGAGCAAATATGCATGTTAAAGCGGGTAAACATGGGTTATTGAAACGCAAACTTGACCAGCAGGTCCACCTCTGAAAATGGGGCTGTGGCTGCTTATATCTTCAGCAATACACAGTAAAGTCCACTCATAGACAAGACCTGCAGCTCACAAACTCAGAAAGAAAGAAACCTTGTTTTATGGCTTAGCATAGTTTGTGACATCCTTTGGTGGGTGGCCTTGTGATGACGTATCATCAGCCTGCTGAACTTTGGTGGAGTTAGATGAACGTGGCATGAGTTTGAAATTCAGTTACTACATTTTGTGATCTTATCAGTGGTATCATTGATTTTGCTGAACAAAAGTCATGTAATCCCAAGAGGAAGAAGTCTTCTTAAAGAATGGTGATTGTCTTCCTGACTTATAAGTTGTCTTTATCCAGTCAGGTGACCGCCACCTCACTGACAAAGCATACGCGTCAACAGTAGTCAAGGATGTCAAAAGAGGGCGATAGTCAGGGATGTAAAGGGGAGGTAACCAACTTCGGGAGGTTATCAGCCGTAGCTACTTTCGTTTTCTCCGCATAGGCGGGTAGTAGTTTGCACAGGACAGGAATCAGACCCCTTCCGGAGTCTGTACTAGTGGGTCACGGTAAGTTTGTTACTTGAACGTAATTTTAGGAAGAAAATTTCCTTTTTTGTTGTGTCTTTCAGGTTACTATACTCGTAGTGGCTATGTGCCTGGGCCAATCTGCAAATACAACTGGACAGAAGTATACCATCTGGCCATGGAGAAGAACAAGTACCTCAATCCGCCGGTATGAATACGTTTGTGAACGTTAAACAGGAATATAAGTACCGTAACTGTGTTGCAAGACGAAGGTTGAATGTTATGTGCCTTGGTTGTATGAAGAGTAGTAGTACATAGTGGACAAGTAACTGTACTGTTACAGTGTTGTATGACGACCGTTGAATATTATATGTGCCTTTCTCTTGTACAGATTTAGAGTATGATATCCGTCTTTTCCTCTTTTGTTCTTGTAAATGATTGATTGATGTGGATACTTCTATAGTGCCTATCCTCGGTCAGAGACCAAGCTCTAAGCGCTTTACATACACGGGGACATTTGCACCACAGGCTGCCTACCTGGGTAAAGCCGACTGACGGCTGCCACTGGGCGCTCATCATTCGTTTCTTGTGTCATTCAATCAGATTTCAGACGCACACACATACTCACTCAGACAGACATGTAACATTTTACGTGTATGACTGTTTGTTTGTTTTTTTATTTACCCCGCCATGTAGGCAGCCATACTCCGCTTTTGGGGGTGTGCATGCTGGGTATGTTCTTGTTTCCATAACCCACCGAACGCTGACATGGATTACAGGATCTTTAACGTGCATATTTGATCTTCTGCGTGCACATACACACGAAGGGGGTTCAGGCACTAGCAGTTCTGCACATGTGTTGACCTGGGAGATCGTAAAAAATCTCCACCCTTTACCCACCAGGCGCCGTCACCGTGATTCGAACCCAGGACCGTCAGATTGAAAGTCCAACGCTTTAACCACTCGGCTATTGTGCCCGTCAGATTTAGAGTATGATATCTGTCTTTCCCTCTTTTGTTCTTGTAAATGATGAACCATTTGATTTACTGCCAAAAGAAAACACAACCCACAGCTGTAAACCAATAAATAAGCTTCAAGCTATTGAATGAGTTTATAAAACAAGTATTGTAAATTATACTCAGTGAACAAGGGACATCTGTGCGAGCCATCACGCACAAGAAGGTGAACGGTGGTCACAAAACAATATGGGTGACTTCTGCACTGAAGTGATGAGCTCTCTCCTTGGGAAGAGCAGCCTAATTTCACGCAGAGAAATTCTGTTGTGACAAAAAAAAAAAAAAAATTATACAATACAATTCAGTACAATAGCTTTTTCATTTTCATGGTGGCAGTATGCTGAGATGCTTATCTGATAATACAGTGTCAGTGAAAGTCTGGGTTAGAATCCCAGTCTCGCCAGTCAAACTGGAAAATCAAACTGAGCGTCTAGTCATTCGGATATAATGATAAACTGAGGTCTTTGTGCAGGACACGCTTGGCGCTCTTGAGCATTGCCATCTGGCAAACTTTTGTAGCAGGAATCCACTCTGACATGTGCACAAATATATACACATTTGTATTTGTATTTCTTTTTATCACAACAGATTTCTCTGTGTGAAATTCGGGCTGCTCTCCCCAGGGAGAGCACGTCGCTACACTACAGCGCCACCCATTTTTTTGTATTTTTTCCTGCGTGTGGTTTTATTTGCTTTTCCTATTGAAGTGGATTTTTCTACAGAATTTTGCCAGGAACAATCCTTTTGTTGCCGTGGGTTCTTTTACGTGCGCTAAGTGCATGCTGCACACGGGACCTCGGTTTATCGTCTCATCCGAATGACTAGCGTCCAGACCACCACTCAAGGTCTAGTGGAGGGGGAGAAAATATCGGCAGCTGAGCCGTGATTCGAACCTGCGCGCTCAGATTCTCTCGTTTCCTAGGCGGACGCGTTACCTCTAGGCCATCACTCCACATGCATTCAAGGCCTCACTAAGCACGTTGGGTTATGCTGCTAATCAGGCATCTGCCCAGCAAATATGGTTTTGGATATAATATGGACTCATCCAGACACAGTGATGGGTCCTTGAGAAACTGGAACAGAAATTGAAACCACGGCACGACATACCGCTCACTGGGTGGGGTCATGACACTGGGGTGGGGTCATGACACTGGGGTGGGGTCACGACACTGGGTGGGGTCATGATACTGGGTGGGATCATGACACTGGGGTGGGGTCACTGCACTGGGGATGGGGTCATGATACTGGGTGGGGTGGGGTCACAACATGGGTGGGATCATGACACTGGGGTGGGGTCATGACACTGGGTGGGGTCACGACGTGGGTGGGGTCATGACACTGGGTGAGATCAAGACATTGGGGTGGGGTCATGACACTGGGTGGGATCAAGACATTGGGGT
Source organism: Babylonia areolata (assembly GCF_041734735.1). NCBI lineage: Eukaryota > Metazoa > Mollusca > Gastropoda > Neogastropoda > Buccinidae > Babylonia > Babylonia areolata. Next base: position 15,040,933 of record NC_134878.1, on the reverse strand, counting down.
GGGGTCATGACACTGGGTGGGGTCACGACATGGGTGGGGTCATGATACTGGGTGGGTTCATGACACTGGGTGGGGTCACGGCGTGGGTGGGGTCATGATACTGGGTGGGGTCATGACATTGGGTGGGGTGGGGGTCATAACACTCACTGAGGGTGGGGTGGGGGGTGTCACGACACTGGATAGTGTGGGGTCACGACACTGGGGTGGGGTCACACCACTGGGTGGAGTCATGACACCCATAGGGTGGTACAATGACACTCACTGGATGGGGTCACGACACTAGGTGGGGTCATAACACTCACCGGTGAGGTCACCACACTGGGGTGGGGTCACAACACTGGGGTGGAGTCATGACACTCACTGGTTTTGTTTTTTCTGCAGGCACGCGTGTTCAGCTACCTGATCGTGGAGGACGCGGAGATCTTCCCGGGGAAGATGGCCTGCGACCACAACGGCAGCATGAAGAAGCTGCTGACTGGAGAGAACCTCATCTCCCAGATGAGCAACTACTACGAGTTCCTGTCATCCAATGCCATCACGGCCAACGGTCTGTGGACCTCACCGTACCTGGACTCGTGGGGGCTGGGGCTGATGCTGACCTACTCCATCCCTGTCACCAGCAACGTCACTGGAAAGTGAGTGTGCAGTGTCTGTTTGTTATGTGGAGTTATGTTTGTGTGGGGGGTTTTGGGGTGGGGAGTGGGGGTGTCTTGGTATGGGTCAATGTGTGTGTGTGGGGGGGGGAGGTGCTGGGGGGGTGGTGGTGGGGGGGTCAGTGTGTGTGGTTCAGTGTGTGTGTGTGTCTTTGTGTGTTGGTTCGTATATGTGTGTGTATGTGTGAGAGATAGAGACAGGAAGAACGTTGCTGTAGAAATTTCACATGTCCAGACAAAGATTTAAACTGAAAGGACATTTTTACACCAGTGGCTACAATATGTGAGTCTGATGTGGAAGTGCGCGTGCGTGTGTGTGTGTGTGTGTGTGTGAATGTGTGAAGGTGTTAGAAAAATGTTTGCTGCAAAGATTCCAGGTGTCCTCACAAAATTTAAACTGAAAGGGCATTTTTACACTGGTGGGTACATACAAATTGTTAAATTTTCTGCAGAAATATTGCACACCCTTTTGTTGCAGTGGTAGGGGTTTTTTGGTTTTTTTTGCATGTGCTAAGTGCATGCTACACACACGGCTTCTGTTTTTTGAATGACTAGCGTCCAGGCTGCCACCACTCAAGGTCTAGCGAAGAGGAAGAAAATACAGGTCCACAACTACATGCATGTATATGAATGTGTATTGTGTGTGCGTGTGTTTATGTAAGTTTGTGCCTGCCTATGTGTGCGTATTTGTTAGGGTAGCTGTTAGATACACATGTATGTTAAAATGTATGTATGCAGTGTGTGTGTGTGTGTGCGCGTGCGTGCGTGTGTGTGTGCGCGTGCGTGCGTGCGTGCGTGCGTGTGTGTGTGTGTGGTCACATTTTGGTGTGTGTATGTAACATAGATATAATGTTTTATGTTATCAAAAGCGTTTTTGTAAAGCACCTAGAGCAGATTTCTGGATAGTGTGCTATATAAGTATCCATTATTATTATTATTATTATAAGTGTGGGAATCGATCCCTCAGCAGACGCGTTACTACTGGCCCCCCACTTCTTCTTCTTCTTCTCTCTTCTTCTGCGTTCGTGGGCTGCAACTCCCACATTCACTCGTATGCATACGAGTGGGCTTTTATGTGTATGACTGTTTTTACCCTGCCATGTAGGCAGCCATACTCCATTTTCGGGGGTGTGCATGCTGGGTATGTTCTTGTTTCCATAACCCACCGAACGCTGACATGGATTACAGGATCTTTAACGTGCGTATTTGATCTTCTGCTTGCGTATACACACGAAGGGGGTTCAGGCACTAGCAGGTCTGCACATATGTTGACCTGGGAGATCGTAAAAATCTCCATCCTTCACCCACCAGGCGCCGTCACCGTGATTCGAACCCGGGACCCTCAGATTGACAGTCCAATGCTTTAACCACTCGGCTATTGCGCCCGTCGGCCCCCCACTTCAAAATCAAATGTTTTGTGGTAACAAGCTCCTCTCAGTGGATGATGTGAGCTTCAGGTTCAGTTTCACTTTCTCAGAGAGGTTTCAGTGAGTTTGGACAAATCCATATACGCTGCACTACATAATTATGCCGGGCACATGCTTGACAGCAGCATAATCCAGTGCGCTAGTCAGGCCTTGAATGATAATGCAATATATGGCCGAGAGTGTGTAGTGATGGCCTAGAGGTAACGTGTCCACCTAGGAAGTGAGAGAATGTGAGCACGCTGGTTTGAATCACAGCTCAGCCACCGATATTTTCTCCCCCTCCACTAGACCTTGAGTGGTGGTGTGGACGCTAGTCATTCGGATGAGATGATAAACTGAGGTCCCGTGTGCAGCATGCACTTAGCGCACGTAAAAGGACCCACGGCAACAAAAGGGTTGCTCCTGGCAAAATTCTGTAGAAAAATCCACATCTATGGGAAAAACAAATAAAACTGCATGGCGCTGTAGTATAGCAACATGTTCTCCCTGGTGAGAGAAGCCCGAATTTCACACAGAGAAATCTGTTGTGATAAAAAGAAATCCAAATACAAATATATTTGTGTTCCTATCACAGCAGATTTCTTCTACAGAATTTTGCCACGGGTTTCTTTTTTTTCAGTGTGCCAAGTGTGTGTGTGTGTGTGTGCTGCATGTGGGACATTGGTTTATCATCTCATCCGAATGACCAGATGCTCAGTTTGATTTTCCAGTCTTCTTCTTTTCTTCTGCGTTCACTCGTATGCACACGAGTGGGCTTTTACGTGTATGACCGTTTTTACCCCACCATGTAGGCAGCCATACTCCATTTTCGGGGGTGTGCATGCTGGGCATATTCTTGTTTCCATAACCCACCGAACGCTGACATGGATTACAGGATCTTTAACGTGCGTATTTGATCTTCTGCTTGCATATACACATGAAGGGGGTTCAGGCACTAGCAGGTCTGCACATATGTTGACCTGGGAGATCGTAAAAATCTCCACCCTTTACCCACCAGATGCCGTCACCGTGATTCAAACCCGGGACCCTCAGATTGACAGTCCAACGATTTAACCACTCGGCTATTCCACCCATCGATTTTCCAGTCAAACTTGGGGAAAAAGGACGACACTGAAAATTGAACCCAGACCCTCGTGGACACTGTATTGGCAGATGAGCGTCTCAACCATTCTGCCAACCTCCCCCATTGTATTGTATTTGTCTTTGCATTTGTATTTCTTTTTATCACAACAGATTTCTCTGTGTTAAATTCAGGCTGCTCTCATCAGGGAGAGTGTGTCGTTACACTACAGCGCCACCCATTTTTTTGTATTTTTTCCTGCGTGCAGTGTTGTTTTTCCTATCAAAGTGGATTTTTCTACAGAATTTTGCCAGGAACAACCCTTTTGTTGGCGTGGGTTCTTTTACGTGCGCTAAGTGCATGCTCCACACGGGACCTCGGTTTATCGTCTCATCCGAATGACTAGCGTCGAGACCACCACTCAAGGTCTAGTGCAGGGGGAGAAGATATCGGCGGCCGAGCCGTGATTCGAACCAGCGCGCTCAGATTCTCTCGTTTCCTAGGCGGACGCGTTACCTCTAGGCCATCACTCCACATGTATTGTATTGTATTGTATTGTATTGTCTGTGTCTGTGTCTGTGACAGGTACATTGGGGTTGTGGGCATCGACGCATCGCTGGACGTGATTGAGAACTTTCTGTCCAAGCACCAGTGGGGCTCCGTCTATTCCTTTCTGATCAACAACAAGGGGGAGACCATCTTCCATCCCCGACTCAAACCCAGCAAAAAGGTGACGGTGGAGAGAGAGGAGTATGTGTGAGAAAGGGGAGTGTGAGTGTGTGTATTTGTTGGGGGGGGGTGTTTGTTTGTTTGTTTGTGTGTGTGTGTGTGTGGTTGGGTGTGGGTTTGTGTTTGTGTGTGCAGGTTTGTAGGTGTGGGTGTGTGGGTGTGGATGTGTGGGGGTAGTGTGTGTGTGTGTGTGTGTGTGTGTGTGTGTGTGTATGATAGAGTGAGTATTCATGTGGGTTTAGGTGTGTGTGAGTATATGCATGGGAATGTGAGTGAGTGAGTGCAGGCATTCATATGTGTGTGTGTGTGTGTGTGTGTGCGTGTGTGTGTGTGTGTACGTGTGTGTGTGTGTGTGTGTGTGTGTGTGAGCGTGCCTGTGAATATAAAGGCACACATGTATGAAGGCTTTGGTGTGTTCTGTGTGCACTTATGTGCATATTTATACATGTGCACACCTGAAATGCTAGGCTTACTTCAAAAGTGCAGTTCAACTTTGATGGACCAGTACTACAAGGCTATGTCTAAACAATTGTGACTTTTTAAAAAGAAAAATCCTGAAAAACTGTTTTTAAACTGAAACATAACAGACAAAACAATATTACAGAACAGCTTTTCCATATTTTAAATCATCCCATATTTCAGAATATAGATTTTGAACATGCATGAAAGCAAGAAGACTGAACTTAATTAACTGGTCACTGCCCTGTGACGTATATTTACATCCGCAAAAATGCTTTGCTATTTGCCTCACAATGTGCATATGTGTCTACATCATTGCAGGATTTTTTATTTATTTATTTATTTTTTTACAGTTCTTCTTTAACGTTGATGTGTCTCAACAACTACCAGTCAGAGAGCTTGATATGTTTACTTTCATTATCCACGAGGAGTAACAGCCAATCATGCTCTGTATGGTAATCATTGGATGTTAGATATTGGATGTTATTTTCGGTACCCTCTCAGAAAATTTTTAAATGGCGGACACAAAAGCACAACTTGGCTCCAGTGGCTTGAAACAGCAGCATGTTGAAAAAAAACCTGTTGTGATTTTGTCACCCAAAGATGCTGCAGAAGCTTTACAAAATCTTTGAAGACAATGAAGTGATTGCTTGTGGTGACGAAATCTGATCAGATGGTTTGTTTGACGAGGATGAGAGTGACTGATGATTTGTGAGAGTGATTGATGATTTGCAGAGAGGGTGGGTGAGGGGGTGGGGGTAGTTGTATGGTGAGTAACAAAAAAATCCCAGTCCTTATATGAGACTTGAACCTGTGGACACTAGTTCCATAGTCAGGCACATTACCCACGGGGCCACCTTCCCACGCAAGGCAGTTCAGTTGTGGAAGCTGTGGGGAGTGTCTTGTCAACGTCTTCAGTGTTAACTGGTATCATGGGGGACTATTATTGGAGGGACATGGTGGCGGTCTTCACCATGGGGAGACGCTCACTCCGTCTGGCTCCACGACAAGGTCATCATTGTCATCAGTAGGGTGCTTAGTAGGTAGCGTCCTAAGTACATTAAATTAGAACAGGCACTACTGAACACCACAGAAGTGACTCAGCAGCAGTGCAGGGTCTCCTCTGGTGTGTGGCCCTCCTGGCGACCTACCATCAATGGTTCCCTGTGGACTGCTGGCACTGTGTAAAAAAAAAAAAAAAATTCCCTAAACACAGACAGACAAACCCAGGTGTGGCTGTGTATGGGGCACTTGGAATAAACAGTACAGGAGTAATGCCACTGAAACAGCGCAGAAGACAGGGCAGCAAAAAAAAAAAAAAAAAAAAAAAAAAGTTGTGGAAGCTGACGACTGACGGTTGTTGCCCACCCGGATGTGGCTGTGTATGGGGGACTTGGAATGAACGGTATAGGAGTAATGCCACAGAAACAGCGCAGAAGACAGGGCAGCAGCAAAAAAAAAAAAAAAAAAAAAAAGAAAAGAGAAAAGTTGTGGAAGCTGACGACTGACAGTCGTTGCCCACCCGGGTGTGGCTGTGTATGGGGGACTTGGAATGAACAGTATAGGAGTAATGCCACTGAAACAGCGCAGAAGACAGGGCAGCAGCAAAAAAAAAAAAAAAAAAAAAAAAAAAAGAAAAAAAGAAAAGAAAAAAGCTGCGGAAGCTGACGACTGACGGTTGTTGCCCACCCGGGTGTGGCTGTGTATGGGGGACTTGGAATGAACGGTATAGGAGTAATGCCACAGAAACAGCGCAGAAGACAGGGCAGCAGCAAAAAAAAAAAAAAAAAAGAAAGAAAAGAAAGAAAAGAGAAAAGTTGTGGAAGCTGACGACTGACGGTCGTTGCCCACCTGGATGTGGCTGTGTATGGGGGACTTGGAATGAACGGTATAGGAGTAATGCCACTGAAACAGTGCAGAAGACAGGGCAGCAAAATAAAAAAAAAGAAAAGTAAAGAAAAAAGTTGTGGAAGCTGACGACTGACGGTCATTGCCCACCCGGGTGTGGCTGTGTAGGGGGGACTTGGAATGAACGGTATAGGAGTAATGCCACTGAAACAGTGCAGAAGACAGGGCAGCAAAATAAATAAAAAAAGAAAAGAAAAGAAAAAAGTTGTGGAAGCTGACGACTGACAGTCGTTGCCCACCCTGGATGTGGCTGTGTATGGGGGACTTGGAATGAACGGTATAGGAGTAAAGCCACTGAAACAGTGCAGAAGACAGGGCAGCAAAAAAAAAAAAAAGAAAAAAAAGAAAGAAAGAAAAGAAAAAAGCTGCGGAAGCTGACGACTGACAGTCGTTGCCCACCCAGGTGTGGCTGTGTATGGGGCACTTGGAATGAACGGAACAGGAGTAATGCCACTGAAACAGTGCAGAAGACAGGGCAGCAAAATAAAAAAAAAAAAAGATAAGAAAAGAAAAAAGTTGTGAAAGCTGACGACTGACGGTCGTTGCCCACCCGGGTATGGCTGTGTATGGGGGACTTGGAATGAACGGTATAGGAGTAAAGCCACTGAAACAGTGCAGAAGACAGGGCAGCAGCAAAAAAAAAAAAAAAAAAAAAAAAAAGTTGCGGAAGCTGATGACTGACGGTCGTTGCCTTTCCTTTTCACAGCTGCTGGAGGACCCCATCTTCATCCCCATCGGTGAGCTGGAAATGCGCGTCGGGAAACCGGCAGAGTTTCTGGAGCTGCAGGAACGCATGCAGGCCGGGGAGACGGGGAAGATCCTGTTCCCCAAGGCTCTTGACGGAAAAATGCGCGTAAGTTCACAGCGTGCGGTGTGTTTTGGGGGACTTATGGTTGTGTGAGGTGATGTGGGATGGAGGTTTGGATCCTTGCGTGTGCTGTGTTTTGCTTATTGTTGTTTTTGTTTTATGTATTGTTTATTTGTGTGTTTGTTGTGCTCTTGTGTTGTTTCACGTCATTAGTGGAAGTAATGTTTGACAAAAATGATTTTAGATTTGTGTGTGTGTGTGTGTGTGTGTGTTGAGGGTGAAAGAATAAGCGTGTGCAGCTTTTTTTACATCATGCCCTCATCCTGCCCTCCTGCCCTGTGTGTGTGTGTGTGTGTGTGTGTGTGTGTGTGCGTGCGTGTGTGTGTGTGTGTGTGTGTGTGCGTGCGTGTGTGTGTGTGTGTGTGTGTGTGTGTGCGTGTGTGTGTGTGTGTGTGTGCGTGTGTGTGTATGTGTGTGTGTGTGTGCGTGTATGTGTGTGTGTGTGTATGTGTGTGTGTGTATGTGTGTGTGTACGTGTGTGTGTGTGTGTGTACGTGTGTGTGTGTGTGTGTGTGTGTGTGTATGTGTGTGTGTGTGTGTGTGTGTGGTGTGTGTGTGTGTGTTTAAGCCTATATCTGCATTAAGAATTATGTTTATTGATCTCTGTTTTGAATGTAAGAATCATTTTCAATGTTCAATCCTTTTTCTGCAGTTATAATTGCGTTGAAAAATCAAACTGCATTTTGATCATAAGAAACAGTTTAACATGTTTTCAGTCCATTTCTGCAATTAAATTCATTTTGAAATGAATACCCCATTTTCTTTTTTTTTTTTTTTTTTGGTTGTTGTTCCAGACCTTCTACTTTGGCTCCCTGAAAGACTCTGAGTACTGCTTCGCCTTCAGTCTGGCAGAAGAAGACAGGGTTAGTAGATACCTGTTCACTTTGTTGTGGTGAATTCCAGTGTCAACGGCATGCTAAGTCATGCTTTCAGAATCCATTAACTGCATCGTGTTTATGTGTGCGTGTGCGTGCACACGTGTGCTGTCTGCTGTGCAGGCGGTTAAAATGTTTCTTGTTGTTTCTATCCCTGTGTGTGTGTGTGTGTGTGTGTGTGTGCGAGCGTGCGCGCGCGTGTGTGTGCATGCATGCATGGGGTTGTGTGAATGTGTGTGTGTGTGTGTGTGTGTGTGTGTGTGTGTGTGTGTGTGTGTGTGTGTGTGTGTGTGTGTGTGTGTGTGTGTGTGTGCATGCATGGGGTTGTAAACACTCAACCTAAGAGTGGAAACTTTTACACAGCCTTTATAAATCATGTTCATTCGCCCTTGCTTGTGTCATAGTTTAACTTAAAAGCATTGTACTGTTTGACAGTTCTGTTCAAACTGAACAGTGATGCTGTCTTTGTTGTTTTTGTTTTGTTTTGCTTTTTAAATAGGATAATATAGTCTGCTGAATAGTTATGGTCGGTATGTGATCTGTTCAGTTTATGTTAAAAAAAAAAGAAAAAAGATCTGTTGTAATTCTGTATCTTTTCATGCAAAATGCTTGTTTTTAAGTGTCTGTGATATGTGAACATTGTGTTAGCAGCATGACCTGAAGAGTCACACACAAGAGCACAGATGCATGCATACACATGTACACAGACACACCTCTTGCACACACAAACACACATGCATACACAAATACAGACACACACATACACACACATACACATTAACACACTTATACAAAACACTTAAGACAGTGATTCAGACATTCAAACCTAATATGAATACAATGAACACACACATGCACACACACACACACACACATGCACCATGCCTCCCCTTACATATCCTCACCCAATTTCACCCCCCTCCACTACACACACACACACACACACACATGCACACACACACACACACACACACACACACATGCACACATGCACGCACACACATGCACACACACACACACATACACACACACACATGTGTGTACACAATGTATCTGAAAATAAAATTTTGACTAACACACACACACACATATACACACTTCATAATTCTCCCCCCAGCAACCCCCCCTACAAAAATGATGGTCTCCTTCTCCGTGTAGGAGTTCCGACGCTCCCAGGAACCAGAGGACAGGTCCGGAATCGGCAAGAGCTACTACAACCTCTTGGAAGAGTACAACAGCCCCCTCCTTCGCTTGGAGCTCCCCGGGGTCTTCGAAGAGATCGATGTGCGGGAGAAAGAGTCCCGCTACCCGGGTCTGCGGATCACCTACAACTACTCCACCATTTTCCTGGCTCCCCAGAGCCACTGTGACCCCATCAAGTACATGTACAACGACAGTCTGGCGGCCAAGACCCTGGACGCTCACCTGTGGATCAACGGCGACCAGGAGGACATGGGCTGCGAGACGGGCCTTCAGAAGTTTGACAAGGGCGTCAGGTGAATACTGTGTTTTTCTGTCGTTTTTGACTCACTTGTGTAAACAAAGTGAGTCTATGCTTTAACTCTCTCCATACGAACGGCGAAAGAGACGACGTTAACAGCGTTTCACCCCAATTACCATCATCAAAATATTGCAAGCGGAAGGCTCTTATACTGAAGACGTGAATGTTGACAAAGAATACCATAATTCTGACGACGGAAGCTAAAGGTTGGGTCATTCAGACACCCACTGGACATCCGAGGGGTCTGTGTAGAGGAGAAGAGAGGGCTGGCCGTACTGAGTGAGTTAACCTAGTGTTCGGTTGTCTGTGTGTGTGTGTGTGTCTGTGTGTCCGTGGTAAACTTTAACATTGACATTTTTTCTGCAAATACTTTTGTCAGTTGACACCAAATTAGGCATGAAAATAGGAAAAATTCAGTTCTTTCTAATCATCTTGTTTAAAACAATATTGCACCTCTGGGATGGGCACAAAAAAATAATAAAAGAAGCCTAATTATATGCAAACTGCATTTACTGTTACATTTATATTTTTGGTATTCTCTAAACTTGGCACTTTGACCTCTTATTCTGACACAACAACAAGAGGAGTCATTATTGTCATTTTTTTTGTTCAAACAGGAACTTCTTTTGCTAAGCATGGAAGTTTTATTTATTTTGCAAACGTTTTGGTGCAGAGAGTAAAGAAGGGAAATTATTCTGTAATTAATGCTAGGGGACGTAATTTATCACAAGTGAGTCTTGAAGGCCTTGCCTCTCTTGTTTTGGTTGTTGTTGTTTTTTGCTGCCTCTGTCATTTGTGGCCTTACTAACCCTTGCAGTTCAGTCTAGGTTTCTCCCACACCCCTCACACCCCCTACCCACCCCCCCACCCCCACAGCCCCTTTCCTCCCCCTACACAGCCACACCTGTGTTCTTAATGCTTATGCAATTTTGTTTTTAGTGCAGTTGATATTTAATGTCAGTGTGTGTGTGTGTGTGTGTGTGTCTGTAAGGGATGGACATCTGTACATATATGTGTGTGTGTGTGTGTGTGTGTGTGTGTGTGTGTGTTCTATGAAATGCATTTTGTTTTAATCTAAGCCTTATTTCCTTCATAGCTTTTATAATCTGATTCATCTCTTTAAGTGTGAGTTTTCATTCATATGAACACACTGGATGTTTTCCATTGTCAGATAGCGGCAGATGTGTTTTCTAAGGCATGTTTATAGTCAACTGGATGATGTAAGGCGCTTTGAGCAGCATTGGTGCTGGATATCCCGCCATAGAAAAAATATGTATTATCATTATTGTTTATCGCAGTCCCCAGCGCTTGTATTTGAGACTTGGCTTCCTTCCCTTTGTGGCTTTTTTTCCTTCTGGTTCTGATGGCTTGTGTTCAGTTTTGCTGATCACTCAGTCAATCAATCAGTGGTGTGATGGCCTAGTAGTAACGCATCCACCTAGGAAGCAATAGAATCTGAGTGCACCGGTTTGAATCCCACAGTCGCCAGTATTTTCTCCCCATCCACTAAACCTTGAGTGGTGGTCTGGACGCTAGTTATTCGGATGAGACAGTGAACCCGACGTCCCATGCGCAGCATACATTTAGCGCACGTAAAAGGACCCATGGCAACAAAAGGGTTGTCCCTTGCAAAATTCTGTAGAAAAATCCACTTCAACAAGAAAACAACAAAAATTGCAATATTATTATTATTATTATTATTATTATTATTATTTCTATTATCATTATTTTCATTATTATTACTCCTAAATCGTCATAACTGAAAATTAGTGACAAGGGAAGGATTATACAACTGAAAAGGGGGCTGTTGAGGTGGAGGGGTGGGTAAGGGGATTGAGGAAGGAAGAGAGAGAGAGAGAGAAAGAACAGAATGTGGAAAAGATAGAGAGTGCAAAATAGAAAATGGAGAGGGTGAGCGTCAGTGATTGGAGAAAGAAAAACCCCATAATATTGGAAGAGTGTGTGTGAGATGGGGGGGAATGGGTGGAAGCGGGATTAGGACAAAGAATTAATCAATAATCAAATATTGTATGCAATACTTCTATAGATTATTTTACGAGGAGAGGTCTGTGTGGAAACAGGGCAGACGTGCTGATCACCCAGCCAATCGAGGAAGTGTGGAGGACGCGGAACTTTGACTCCATCGACAAGATCAAGTGGACCAACGTGGGACTGCGCAGTGGGGTGTTCAGGACCTACCCTGGTCATCGGTCCACCCGCGGCTATGACCCCACCCAGTGAGTGGTTTGTGTGCTATTGTTATTGTAGTGTGACGGGCGCAATAGCCGAATGGTTAAAGCGTTGGACTTTCAACCTGAGGGTCCCGGGTTCGAATCACGGTAATGGCGCCTGGTGGGTAAAGGGTGGAGATTTTTACGATCTCCCAGGTCAACATATGTGCAGACCTGCTAGTGCCTGAACCCCCTTCGTGTGTATATGCAAGCAGAAGATCAAATACGCATGTTAAAGATCCTGTAATCCGTGTCAGCGTTCGGTGGGTTATGGAAACAAGAACATACCCAGCATGCACACCCCCGAAAACGGAGTATGGCTGCCTACATGGCGAGGTAAAAACGGTCATACATGTAAAAGCCCACTCGTGTGCATACGAGTGAATGCAGAAGAAGAAGAAGTTATTGTGGTGTCCCAGGTCAGCAGATGCGCAGATCTGCTTGTGCCTGAACCCCCTTTTATGTGTGTACGATTGCAGAAGGTCAGATGAACACATTAAAGATCCTGTGATCCATGTCAGCAGTTCAGTGGGTTATGGAAACAGAGAAGAAGACACCCAGCATGCATACCCCCTGAAAATGGAGCATGGTTGCATGCATCCATGGTGTGGTAAACATGGTCATAGACGTAACATCCCTCTCACACATGTGAGTGAATGTGGGAGTCGCAGCCACCAAATGCAGAAGAAGAAGAAACAAAAGCAAAGCTGCTCAACAAGTAAGGGGAGGGAGGGAAGAAATATACAAAAACAGCTTGTCTTTTAAGTAGGAGAAATAAATGCAAAACTGCTCAACAAGTAAGGGGAGGGAGGGAAGAAACATACAAATCAACTTGACTTTTAAGTAGGACAAACAAATGCAAAACTGCTCAACAAGTGAAACAAGCAAACAAGAAGAAGAAGAAGAAAAAAGTCTGCAAAAAAAAACCTTGACTTCTCCAGTTGTCCATGATCACAAGTGCATGAGTTTCTAAGCAGACAAACAAAGGCAAAACTGCTCAAGAGAAAAAACAAAAACAAAAAAAAAACAAAAAAAACAAGGGAAGAAAAAAACAACAACAAATGTATCCTTGACATATCTTGGGCACAGTAGCCGAGTGGTTAAAGTGTTACACTTCCAATCTGAGGGTCCAGGGTTCGACAAGAACACACTCAGCATGCACACCCCTGAAAATGGAGTATGGCTGCCTGCATGGCAGGGTAAACAAACAAAACGGTCGTGCATGTAAAATGCTGCTTGTCTGACTGAGTGTGTATGTGGGCATGGCTGAAATCTGATAGAATGACACAGAAAACGAATGATGAGCGCCCAGTGGCAACTGTCAGTCGGCTCTACCCAGGTAGGCAGCCTGTTATGCAAATGACCCTGTGTTTGTAAAATACTTAGAGCTTGGTCTTCAACTGAGGACAGGTGCTACATAAGTATATCCATACCATTCATCATTCATCTCTCCAGGCGTCCGTGGTATAAGCGCACGAGCTCGGCCCCACACAAGACATCCATTTCCACCCCCTACATGGACTCGGCCGGCGTGGGCAAAATCAACACCATCTCGCAGGCAGTTTTCGAGGGCATGATCCCGCGCAAGGAGCACGAATGTGACGGGATGGAGAAAGGGAAGCTGCTTGGGGGGTGTCCGTGTGAGGAGGACACTGACTGCTTGATGAGTAAGTGGTGGTGGTGGTGGTGATTTATTTATTTATTTATTTTAAATTTTATCTTTTTGTGCTATTTCTCTCTGTGTGTGTGAAATGTGTGGCAGAGGACTATTTATTTATTTATTCATCTATTTATTTTATTATTTATTTATTTTTTGTATCTTTTTTTGCTGTTTCTCTGTGTGTGAAATGTGTAGCAGAGGACTATGTATTTATGCATTTATTTATTCATTTATTTATTTATTTATCTATTTCATCTTTTTGTGCTATTTCTGTGTGTGTGAAATGTGAGGCAGAGGACTATTTATTTATTTATTTATTTATCTGTTCATCTTTTTCTGCTGTTTCTCTGTGTGTGAAATGTGCGGCAGAGGACTATTTATTTAGTCATTTATTTAATCTTTATGTGTTGTTTCTCTGTGTGTGAAATGTGTGGTAGAGGACTATTTATTTATGTATTTATTTATTTATTAATTCATTTGTTTATTTATTTGATCTTTTTGTGCTATTTCTGTGTGTGTGAAATGTGAGGCAGAGGATAGACAGGGAGAGGTAGAAGAGAGTGGTGGTGTTGTCTTCACTGGTGTCCCAACCACATCAACAGAGGTCAAGGGGAAGGTGAAGATGAAATTGAAGGAATGGGATTCGTTTCAACAACAAAAATAGCTATTTTTTGAGGGGTGTAAGGGGATATGGGTGGGGGGGTGGGGGGTTTGGGGGGGGGTGAGAGGGAGAGGGGTGGTATGGTCTCCCATTTGCAGCAAGACATGTTCCAGTAATTTTTTTTTTTTATTCAGTTGTTAGAGAGTTTCATAAGTTGCACATACTGGTGCATGTGTGATTGCAAACATACATATATGTCCACACACCCCTTGCACACACAGATGCACACACAGATGCACACATACACACACACACACACACACACACACACACACACACATTCACATGCACACACACATACATACACACATTCACACACACACATTCACACACATGCTGACATGCACACATGTTACCTCCCCTTCCATTCTCCTAAAACACACACACACACACACACACACACACACTTTTACGTCCACTTTCCCACTCTTAGAAAAGCCTCAGTGAATAGTGGTAGCACGTTTTAGCAGATAACTGCTGACGCTGTGCATGTTAAGAAAGTAGTACTGAGTATGACCAAGTAATCTGTTCTAATCCATGCAAACAGTTTGCTTGCTATCTTGTACAAAGAGGAAGAAAATTCACATCATATTTTTGCAAAATGTCTGCATTCCTGTAAAGTTGTTGAATTGAGGAGTCAGTCTTCTAGTTCTAAGAGTTTTTGTGTCCCATTTTGATTTGCTGTCATCCTGGTCACGGCGCCCTGGTGGGTGAAGGGTGAAAATTTTCAGATCTCCCAGGGCAACAGATGTGCAGACCTGCCAGTGCCTGAACCCCCTTTGTGTGTAAACTCATGCAGAAGATCAAATAGACATGTCAAAGATCCTGTAATCCATATCTGTATTCAGTGGGTAGTGGAAACAAGAACATACCTGGCATGCATACCCCCTGAAAACAGAGTAGGGCTGCGTATACGAGTAGGGTAAAAACGGTCATAAATGTAAAAGCCCATTCTTGTCAAAAAGTGAATGTGGGATTCACAGCCCATGAGTTTCAGTTTCAGTTTCAGTAGCTCAAGGAGGCGTCACTGCGTTCGGACAAATCCATATATGCTACACCACATCTGCCAAACAGATGCCTGACCAGTAGCGTAACCCAACGCGCTTAGTCAGGTCTCGAGAAAAAAGAAAAGAAAAAAAAGGTGAATAAATAATAGATAAGCGTACATAAATAAGTAAATAAATTAATAATAATTAAAATATATAAAAAAGGGGTAGTAGTAATAATAACAATAATAATAAATAAATAAATAAATAGATAAATAAATAAGACAACAGCCCATGAATGAAGAAGAAGAAGATTTGCTGTAAGGAGTGTGTTTTAGGTACTGATTGCTGTGCGTTCTGTTACCCTCCATGTGCCCTGATGGGGTGAAAGAATTGAATCAAACTGGATTGAAATGTTTGACAAAAACAATAAGAAAAACCACACCAAAAACAAAGCCCCCCCGAAAAAAAAGTGTGTGAGAGAGATAAAAGAAAGGAGAAAAACAACAACAACACCCTGTACATCCTCCACATAAACACATGCACGCATGCACGCACGCACGCAGCACGTACACACACACACACACACACACACACACACACCATGCACAAACATGCACACATACAAACCAAACACAACACACACACACACACACACCCACAAGGTGAAGAGACTCCATTCACCCATTCCACGCATCATGATGATTCTCCCCAAAACGGGGTTTCCAACCAACTGTGGCTCGTTTCAGAGGTCTGCTACCTGAGCAAAGCCCCGGGCCACTACTCGGACCTTCTTCTTCTTCTGCATTCACTCGTATGCACACGAGTGGGCTTTTACGTGTATGACATTTTTACCCCGCATGTAGGCAGCCATACTCCGTTTTCGGGGGTGTGCATGCTGGGTATGTTCTTGTTTCCATAACCCACCGAACGCTGACATGGATTACAGGATCTTTAACGTGCGTATTTGATCTTCTGCTTGCATATACACACGAAGGGGGTTCAGGCACTAGCAGGTCTGCACATATGTTGACCTGGGAGATCGTAAAAATCTCCACCCTTTACCCACCAGGCGCCGTCACCGTGATTCGAACCCGGGACCCTCAGATTGACAGTCCAACGCTTTAACCACTCAGCTATTGTGGGGTTTCCAACCAACTGTGGCTCATTTCAGAGGTCTGCTACCTGAGCAAAGCCCCGGGCCATTACTCGGACCGACACAGGTGCTCGACGGAGCGTGTGGAGGGGGTGACTGGGCTGGACATCCTGTACGATGACTTCCACAACCGCTCCATGGAGAGCATGCAGGCCAGCGACTTCCGCAAGTCTTGTGGACTGACCTACACCTGCCCGGACGGCAGAGAGGAGTGCCAGACCAGGTTGGGCGCTTTGTGTGACGAGTCGCTGTTTTGTTTTTGTTTTGTGTGTGTGTGTGTGTGTGTGTGAAGTGAAGTCAAGTCAAGTCAAGTCAAGATTTTATTTCATGATGGTAAACTGAATAAGCAACAGTTGCTTTTTTTCTCTGTGTGTGTGTGTGTGTGTGTGCTTGTGTGTGTGTGTGTGTTTTGTATTCAATTTTATATCTTCCCACTTTAAGTGGTATTAATATATTTATGTGTGTGTGTGTGTGTGTTTATCTGAGTGAATGCTTCCATAAACATGTGCAAGCACACATGATTTTGAGCTTGTGCACATCAGCTGAATCGAGAGGGCAAAAAGTATCAACCCCTCAAACAGGTTGCCCCCTCAAGCAGATCAGTATTTGCATACAGGACGGCGATAAAACTAACAACAACTGTTGTCAGACATGATATCATGCGAATACAGAAATTCAAACCATCGAATGACAGAGATTTAATTACACGCTTGCCAGTATGCTGTATGGCATGGGGCGGCAGCAATGAAGAACCGCCAATGTTGTCTCTGCTGGGCCATTCTCTGAAGGGTACTGCAGGTGTGGCTCAGGGTCTTCTTCCTCGACTGTGGCGAAGAAATGCAAAACAAGACAGCAGCTTGGTGCATAGGCTGCAGGAATGGAAGACGGCTGTCTGTGGGGATAGAGGATGCTGCATGTCTAAACACAAGGGAGGTAATATACACTAAGGGAGGCTACTAGCTGCAGATACTTCCTTCAGCTTGAGCAGAGAAGTCTTTCCTACAGGACTAGGAATCAGGCCCCTGTCGGGGAAGTATGCATCAGTGGGACATTATATGTATGTTAAAGTAAATGC
The DNA here is from genome assembly GCF_041734735.1 of Babylonia areolata. Taxonomy (NCBI): domain Eukaryota; kingdom Metazoa; phylum Mollusca; class Gastropoda; order Neogastropoda; family Buccinidae; genus Babylonia; species Babylonia areolata. The sequence continues at coordinate 15,023,684 of NC_134878.1, read as the reverse complement.
AGTTTTACGATTAAGAAAATTTTTTTTTCTACCTTACTGTGCTTGTGAGTCACAGTATAGTGTACTTGTTAACTCTTTCACTGCTATAGGCTACTTTAGTTGACCAGACAGTGCTCCGCCTTAGGTGACTTTGGTCAACATCTAGGGGTCATGTTGATAATACCACTTTTCATATTGTAACAAAGCTTGACAGCTGCAGGCCATTAGAACAATGACTAACCTTTGCCCTCTGACCGAGTTTGAAGTGAACCAGTCCATTGTGTTGTTTTGACATGAACCGAAGCCTCTGAATTAGAGCATCGTTTCTGAAATATTTGGCACTGGGAGTGTTTTTCACACAGAAACTTGATGCTGAAAGAGTTAATCAAATAAACGCAATTTCAGAAAAAGAAAATTTTGTATTCGGGGTCGCAGGTGCTACCTGTTCGACAGCAAAGCATACCTGGTGATGGACCCAGACTTCCTGACGGCCAGCGCATTGGATGAGAGCCGCTACGAGCAGGTGACGCTGGGCAGCAAAGAGGGGGAGGTGATGAAGCACCTGGTCAACTACCACCACTTCTTCCGGCGCAAGGAGTCTATCGACTTCCAGGGATCCTGCCGCATCACACCCAGTGAACCCAAGGTAATTGTCTGTTGGAATGTCCAGGTGTGTGTTCTGTTCGTTATTTCTCTTAACTCATTCTACTCCATGGTACGAGTTAACTTGTACTATGATTACTTCCCCTGTGTGGACCAGGTACGAGTATTCTTGTACCATTACACCATTCTAATTTCGTTCATTCTTGCTTGGTACAGTTGGCATACTAAACTGAACCATTTATAGATTTCGGAAGCATGAAAACGAAGTTTTGTTTGACCGATTAAATGAGCAATTCTCCATCGATTTTCACTGTTTTGGTGAACCACCATGTTTTTTTTTTCTGCAGTGGTCTCATGTAATGCTGGTCCAGGGTAGTTGTAGCAGGCTTGTAGCTGTCGGGTAGAATGAACTAATCATGAGGTAGTGTCTGTTGAATGTCCAGGTGTGTGTTCTTTTACTTCTTTTAATCATGAGGTAATGTCTGTTGAATGTACAAACATTTAGTTCAGCATTAGTAAGAAAATACAGACTCTTATGTATACATTGAAAGTTGATGCCTTCTAAGCCAAAATATACCAGGAATATTGCGTGTGTATGCAGACATAGAATAACTAATATGCATATTCTTTCATGGGTAATAATAAATGAGTTCATTCCTATACTCTCCAACAACTCAGTTTCAAAATGTTTAACTCTTTTTCCTTAACTTACACACTAAACACACACACTTTTCTTTTTCACCCTATCTAAAATCACTTCAGTGAACAGACATTAAATTGATAACCCACGCAAATACCACAGATTCCTTATATTTTGTTTACTGCTGTTCCTCATTAGACCGTGATGGACAAGACAAATTCAATTACCAATGAAACCTGTCTCTATTTATTTATTTATTTATTATTATTATTATTATTGTTACTACTTTTATTTATTTATTTATTTATGTATGCTTATAGTTGACTTCATCAAGTTTTTGCGCCTTATACATATTATTAGTAGTGGTAGTAGTTATTTTTTTTATGTATTTATCTATTATTTATTCACCCCTTATTTATTTTTTAAAATTTTTTTCTCTCAAGGCCTGACTAAGCGCGTTGGGTTACGCTGCTGGTCAGGCATCTGCTTGGCAGATGTGATGTAGCGTATATGGATTTGTCCGAACGCAGTGACGCTTCCTTGAGCTACTGAAACTGAAACTGAAACTGTCTCTGCCACACACACACACACACATACACAGGTGACCCTGCAAGGAATGCCGCAGAAGCCGGAGGACCACGATGACTACCAGAAGAACAGGGGCCCCATCCCCAAGTTCCACAGTGAATTTGGATGCATTCAGGACGTCGTTAGCTTCTCCGCTGTGGACGATAATCTGGGTGAGGTTTTTTAAAACTTAGAGGTTACCCCCTGAAAACGGAGTATGGATGCCTACTTGATGGGATAAAAAAACGGACTTGCACATAAAAGCCTGCTCACATGCGTGAATTTGGGAGTTGTAGCCTTTGAATGCAGCAGCAGCAGAAGAAGATGTAGAAGAAGAAGAAGAAGAAGACATAGAAGAAGAAGAAGATGTAGAAGAAGAAGAAGAAGAAGAAGATGATAATGAAGAAGAAGAAGGAGAAACTAAGAGGGAGGGAGGAGGGAGTAGTGGGGGTAGAAAGGGACAGGAGATGGTAGGAGGAGGTTGGGGAATGGGGACATTTTTGATGAAACGAAGACTTTTCCAGCCAATTTTTCATGAAGTATACTCAAGTTCAGTTTCGTTGGGACAAATTGTGATAATATGAACAAATGATAAGTGGGAACAAATAGGAGATGGGAGGCCCCACTATAAAAAAAAAAAAAAATCAGTTCATGAGGTCAAAGGTCAAGGTCATGATATGACTTCCTAAAACAAGTGTCGTGAGTATGACAGAGGTTGTGCCTTTCATCAACAAGATTCATCAAACTTGTCGTAGTGATTGGCCACAGAGAAACCATGAACCCCTGTGAAATTCAGTGTCAAGATTTCTGAAGTTCAAGGTCATTGTACTGCACGAGTGTAAACGCAACAGAACTTGGATCTTGCATCCAGTCTTAACAAGCATTGTGTTGATAACTGGTTGGTTGTGGTGATAGCGAAAACCCTGTTGAAAGTCAAGGTCAGGGAGCAGAGGTCAAGACCAGATCATGACACGCATGGTGAGGTTGAAAAGGTCATACATGTAATAGAAGAAACAGATAAACATGGGAACTGTTGTAGCCCATGATTCATACAGCAGAAGAAGACGATGATGACATGGAAAAGTTTTGGAAGCACCATCAGGGCTCCAAATACCCACCTATTGATTCATCTGGGACAGCTGATCATTCTTTCTGGCTAACAAGTGGAAATGCTTTCCTCACTTGTCTGTTGATATTGACATGTCAAAGCTGCTTTGCTGTTTTTACACTCCACTGGACCTACCTATCTTTCTGACCATCTGACTGTCTCTGCCTTTCGCTCTTCACTGGAAACACATGTTTTCAAAAGCTATCCTTAAGCGGTCTTCTTCTTCTTCTTCTTCATTCCCTTGACCGCTGGGGTCGTTGGGGGGAAGATGTCATAGCTCGCCACGCCGTTCTGTTGGCAGCTGTCGTGAGGAGATCTGGCATCATTATTTTGGTCCATTCCTTGACGTTGTCGGACCAGCTCTTTCTCTGCCGCCCCCGTCTGCGCCCTCCCTCTACAGTCCCTTGCAGGATGGTTTTGGAGAGGGTGTTATGTCGTATGACATGACCATCTGCTTGGCAGATGTGGTGTAGCGTATATGGATTTGTCCGAACGCAGTGACGCCTCCTTGAGCTACTGAAACTGAAACTGAAACATGACCAAACCATGCCATCTTCCGCCGTTTGACGGTCGCCAGCAGTGGTTCTTGGGGCCCAACAAGGTTGCTGACCACAGTTTGATATTTCTGCAACATGCCTCATGCCTGACAACACCCTTTGCATGAATGAGCAATGAGAGAAGGGTGGGAGTGATGGGAGACGATCAAATACACACGTTAAAGATCCTGTAATCCATGTCAGCGTTCGGTGGGTTATGGAAACAAGAACATACCCAGCATGCACACTCCCGAAAACGGAGTATGGCTGCCTACATGGCGGAGTAAAAACGGTCATACACGTAAAAGCCCACTCGTGTACATACGAGTGAACGTGGGAGTTGCAGCCCACGAACGCAGAAGAAGAAGAAGAAGAAGAGGAGAAGAAGTGAGGGGAGAGAGAAAGAGAGAATGGTCAAGAGTGGCTCAACTTCATGTAACATGGAACTTTGAAATGAAGCATCCTGAGCTCTTTTAGAGAGAAAGGGCTCTATACAAATGTACATTATCATCATCATAATCATTATTATTATTATTATTATTGATACCCCTTTTCTCCTTATGTGTAGTAGTATCTTCATTTATTTGCTGGTGTTTTTCTCTTAAGAAAAAGAAAAAAAAAAGAAAAAAAAAGACAAATGAATGTGATTGCTTTCCACCTTGTACATGTGAATTGAATAAAAATAAGTTTGAAAAAATTAAAGAATTTTTATTATTATTATTATTAATAGTAGTAGTAGTAGTAGTAGTAGTATTACTACAACAACTATTATTATTATTTTTTTTGTTTTGTTATTGTTATTATCACTGTTTGTTTCCAGGCCCAAGTGGAATGATCACGGGCAATGTGTCTGGGCCCTGCATGTCTGGGTTCTACTATGTGACTGCGCTGCCAAAGACCAACCTGTATCTTCTGGTCATCGAGAACTACCAGATCTTCAAAAAGTCCATCTTCTACAACTTCAACTGCAAAATGACTCGCAGGTAGGCATTTGACCTGTGTTTTTTTTTTTTATCTTGGTACCAGTGAATCTGTGCATTCTGAGCCCTGCTGATTAACTCGTAGGTGTTTGGGCATGTTTATTGTTAGCATCAGTGATTTGGTATTGCATTGAGACTTGTTATTGGGTTGTGTAAGCTGATGTGAGTATGTGTGTGATGGCTAAAGTTTGGGGATACAAACATGTATTTTCCAGCCGTGTTTTGAAAATCATTGACATTGAGGTCCGTGTTGTGGAAGGCAGAAGAAGAAGAAGAAGAGATTATTAATGTATTATTATAATAATTATTATTAATGTATCATTATTATTGTTATCATTGATATTATTGTTATTATCAGTGATTATTGTTATTATTGTTATCATTATTTTATATATATATATATATATATATATATATATATATATATATATTATATTATTCTTCCAACCAACAGCGTGGTGAACAGCGGCGCCTACCGCATTGTCAACGGAACGTGCGCGCACGAGGACCCAACGGAGACCACTCTGTCCCAGAGGAACATGTGCCCCAAGTTGAGGGACATCGCCATCAAGTGCACCTACACCACGGCCAGCAGCATCACCGCCAGTGCCGTCTTGATCGTGGGCAGCGTCCTCTTGTCGCTGTGGGCTTGAGGAGAAGGGGTCTGTGTACGTCACTGGGAGATTTTTCTCTTGTGTGTGAAATCCTCCGCCACCCCCCGCCCTCCCTGCTGTGTGGGCTTGACCGTCATGTCAGAGGAACAACAAAACCGAAGAAAAAGACAACAACAGTATTGTATTATTTTTTATTCTGATTTGATATGGATACTTATATAGCGCCAATCCTTGGTCAGAGACCAAGCTCTAAGCGCTTCACAAACTCGGGGGCCGTCATTCACGGAGCAGGCTGCCTACCTGGGTAGAGCCGACTGACGGCTGCCATTGGGCGCTTATCATTCGTTTCCTGTGTCATTCAGTCAGATTTCAGGCACACACGCATGCACGCTCAGACAGACATGTAACATTTTACATGAATGACCGTTTTGTTTATTCACCCCGCCTTGTAGGCAGCCATACTCAGTTTTCGGTGTTGTGCATGCTGGGTACGTTCTTGTTTCCATGACCCACTGAACGCTGACATGGATCTTATATGGTAACATACAAAGTTATCAGCTGCACACACAGAAATTGGTCTTTTTGGCTTGAGTGTGCATAATGTTGGACATATGAGACGCAATCATATTCTGTTAACTTTTTGTTGCAGCAGATTTCTCTGTATGAAATCCTTGCTGTGGGTTTGTTTCTTGTCAGACAGGTCAGGTGAATAAAACTACAAAAAGAAGAGGAAAAGAACAATATTGTTTTGCATTGTATTGTATTTATTTTTTGTCACGGCAGATTTCTCTGTGTGAAAATTTCTGCTGTGAGCTTGAATGTCACGTTAGAGGAAGAAACACACGCACACACACACACACACACAAAAGCTAACAAAAAAAAAAAAAGAAGGAAAAAAAACCCAAATTGTATTATATTGTTTTGCATTAATTTTTGTCACAGTAGATTTCTCTTGTGTAAAATCCCTCCTGTGACGCTTGCTTGTCAGGTCAGAGTAAAATAACAACGAACAGAAGAAGAAATGCAGTATTGTATTACATTTTATTATCTTTCATCATAGCACATTTCTCTGTGTGTGAAATCCCCTTGCTGTGGGGCTGGATTGCCAGGGTTGAAGGAAAAAAAAAAAAAAGAAAAAGAAGAAGAAAAAAGAAAAGAAGTTAACGAAAAAAAAACAGGAAGGGAAAGGTTCTGTTACCAACAGTATTGTATTGTTTTATTTTGTATTACTTTTTGTCGCTAGATTCCTCCGTGTAAAATCATCGCTAGAGATTCCTCCGTGTGAAATCATCACCAGAGATTCCTCCGTGTGAAATCATCGCTAGAGATTCCTCCGTGTGAAATCATCACCAGAGATTCCTCCGTGTAAAATCATCGCTAGAGATTCCTCCGTGTGAAATCATCACCAGAGATTCCTCCGTGTGAAATCAGGGCTGCTTTCTCTCTCATGGGGAAAATACGCCACTCATTTTTTTAATCTCTCTCTTTTTTTTTCTTCTTTTTTTTAATTTTTAATCTTACTCTTCTTTTCTGTCTCCAAATGTATTTGGTTTACCATCAAAGTGGATTTTTCGACATAAATTTTCCCTGGGGACAACAACAACAACATCCCTTTTGTTGCTGCAGGTTATTTTATGTGCACTAAGAGCATGCTGCACACAGGACCTCGGTATAGCGTTTCATCCAAGTGACTTGCACCCACACCAGCACTCAAGGCTGAGTGGATGGGAGGAGAGTTCACAATGGTGGTCCATGTATGGGACTGGGATCTTGCCATCTCGTCAGGCATAGTGTAGCAGCAGATGCTGTACTTGCCTTTGCCGTTCGTTACTTTCTGACCTTTGCCGTTCGTTACTTTCTGACCTTTGCCGTTCGTTACTTTCTGACCTTTGCCGTTCATTTCTTTCTGACCTTTCTGACCTTTGCCGTTCGTTACTTTCTGACCTTTGCCGTTCATTTCTTTCTGACCTTTGCCGTTCGTTACTTTCTGACCTTTGCCGTTCATTTCTTTCTGACCTTTGCCGTTTTTTACTTTCTGACCTTTGCCGTTCGTTACTTTCTGACCTTTGCTGTTCATTACTTTCTGACCTTTGCCGTTCATTTCTTTCTGTTGTCTATGACATGTATTGGAAAATTTTTGGATCTTCTACCTGCGTCAGTCAACACCAGCTCGGTACAGAGTATTCATTTCTCTTCATTTGTTGAGGAAGTCATCATTACAGTGTGTTTGTTTTTTTTATCAGAACCAACAGGTCCAAGAAGTTATCTACAAAACGGCAGATATGAAATCAATGTTTTGCCGATTTTTTTGTTTTGTTTGTTTTTCTATCATCACGAAGTGTTCTCTGTGACAATTACTTTGATGACTTGAATTTTGTCTTGGGTCGGGGGAGGAGGGGGCGTTACTTTTTGTGTGTGTGTCATGTCTTTTTTTTTCCTTTTTTTTTGCCAAATGAATTATCATGTCAGAAAGTCAGGGCCAGAAACATTGAGCAATAATAATTGTTGTGATTCTGTCCGCTAGTCCAGAAATAAGCCACCGGATTAGATTAAAAAAAAAACAACCCGAAAAAAAAGAAAAAAACCGGGACAAAAACGACAATGAAAGAAAAAGCGTGCCAGCAGAGGACTTTGGTGATTCTGTCCCTTGACAGATGTAACAATACGCCTTTCCTGCAAAGGAAAGATGGGAAACAAAGGGACAAAGAAGAAGAAAGACTGTGGAAAGAAAGCCAACAGAAACAACAACAACAAAAAAAAACACCCCAAAACAACAGAAAAGACTGAACAGGAAAAAAGACAGGGAGGAGAGAGAGTGAGAGAGAGAGAGCGAGACAAGAGGAAGAGAGTGATGGTGAAGGGAGAGAGCTCCTTGTTGTTGTCAAGGCAACAGAGGAGTGTTTTTTTCCTGGTGTCAATGGCGTGTTACGGAGAGACAAGAGGAAGGAGAGTGATAGTGAAGGGAGAGAGCTCCTTATTGTTGTCAGGACAACAGAGGAGTGTTTTTTTCCTGGTGTCAATGGCGTGTTACGGAGAGACAAGAGGAAGGAGAGTGATGGTGAAGGGAGAGAGCTCCTTGTTGTTTGTTGTTGTCAAGGCAACAGAGGATCGTTTTTTTCCTGGTGTCAATGACGTGTTACGGAGAGACAAGAGGAAGTGAGTGATAGTGAAGGGAGAGAGCTCCTTGTTGTTTGTTGTTGTCAAGGCAACAGAGGATTGTTTTTGCCTGGTGTTAATGACGTGTTACGGAGAGACAAGAGGAAGGAGAGTGATGGTGAAGGGAGAGAGCTCCTTGTTGTTGTCAAGGCAACAGAGGATCGTTTTTTTCCTGGTGTCAATGACGTGTTACGGAGAGACAAGAGGAAGGAGAGTGATGGTGAAGGGAGAGAGCTCCTTGTTGTTGTCAAGGCAACAGAGGAGTGTTTTTTTCCTGGTGTCAATGACGTGTTACGGAGAGACAAGAGGAAGGAGAGTGATGGTGAAGGGAGAGAGCTCCTTGTTGTTTGTTGTTGTCAAGGCAACAGAGGATCGTTTTTGCCTGGTGTTAATGGCGTGTTACAGAGAGACAAGAGGAAGGAAAGTGATGGTGAAGGGAGAGAACTCCTTGTTGTTGTCAAGGCAACAGAGGATTGTTTTTTTCCTGGTGTCAGTGGTGTGTTTCCTGGTATCAATGGCGTGTTACGGAGAGACAAGAGGAAGGAGAGTGATGGTGAAGGGAGAGAGCTCCTTGTTGTTGTCAAGGCAACAGAGGATCGTTTTTTTCCTGGTATCAATGGCGTGTTACGGAGAGACAAGAGGAAGGAAAGTGATGGTGAAGGGACACTGACTTGAGAGCTTCTTGTTGTTGTCAAGACAACAATAGAGGATTGGGTTTTTTTGGGTTTGTTTTTTTTTTGTTCGTGGTGTCAACAATAGTGTATTAGCATGCGGCAGTACTTGTGTGTGTTCATTCACTGAAACATGCAGACAAGTGGTTTTACCCAACCCACAACTGGCAGTATTATCTTTCCTTTCCTGTGTTGTCATTGTTATTATTATTATTGTTGTTGTTGTTGTTTTGTTGTTGTTATCATCATCATCATTATTATCATTATTAGTAGTAGTATTGGAATAATAATAATAATAATAATAATAATAATTATTATTATTGTTGTTGTTGTTGTTCTTAGTATTACTATTAACTTTATTATAATATCTCTCTCTCTCTCTCTCTCTCTCTCTCTCTCTCACACACGCACACACACACATATACATACATATATATATATATATCTATATTGTTCAATAGATGATTTTTTTTCTCTCTCAACTCACATCTTCATTTGTGTGTAGTGAATATATGTACATACATGTATATATATATATTTCATACATATATATATATATATATACTGGACACGAGTCACTCACTGTTGTCTGTTGTATCAGCATGAAGCAATCAAACACGAGTGTATGTATTTATAATGAAGGCCATGTACAGTTTAGAGCTTTTTGGCTTGCACACTTTTATTGGTATTGTTTTGTTTTCTGTTCCTTAGCTTGGATGTGTGGCCTGTTGCTCCCTTTATTTATTTATTTATTTTTTAGGCATTGACACAAAAATGGAATGATTGAAATGTTATATGTATTCTATTACAGTACTGAAAACAACAACAGCAACAACAACAACAACAGCAACACCACACACACACAAATCTTGATGATTTTTACTTGTGTGTTGTTTTGTATCGTGTCTATAGTGGGTCAGTGGTGATAAATTGGTTGGATTCGACAGTGTAGCTATGACAATCATTGGTTTTCCATTTGGGATGAGATCTGTTGCTCTTTAAATTTAAATTTTTTTTTATTATTATTACATATTACTTTGTGAGAGTTATAGTTGACAAAAAATTTAGCAGTGTGTGTGTGTGTGTGTGTGTGTGTGTGTGTGTGTGTGTCCAGCTTTCCCTTTTCATTAAGTCAAGGGGGAAAAAAAACCAACTGGTAATATGTGTTTAAATCTACTCACACCAACTTGTTCAGTTTTTGAATGTAAGAGAGTCAATGTCTTTTTATTTATTCATGTATTTATGTATATATTCCTTTATCTATTTCTTATTATGTGTATGGGATCTCTCTGTGTGTGTGTGTGTGTGTGTGTGTGTGTGTGTTTAACATTGTACATTGATATGCTGTGTTAGAAAAGGTTGGTTTTTTTTATATCATTACTTGATACATTTAATCTTTTTGTTGTGTTTTGGGGCCTCAGCAACTGAAAAAATAATTACCAAGACTGGAAATTCAGTAGTGATAATAATAACACAAAATTATAAAGAAGTTACTTACTTGGTATGTATAAAACAGAGTTAATTAGTTCTGTTTACTTTGTTTGGAATATTTCTAGATTTAATTATAATACAATGGTGATGATTTTTCAACTGTAGGGTTATGATTTTCAAACCGCTCACTGTAGATTGTTGAGAGTCATTGTTCCATCATACGAAGGTACCACTGATAAACTGTACCAATTAAGATTTCTAAAAAAAAAAAAAAAAAAAGGTGAAAATTATCGTAATGATTTAAAACATTCTTCATTTTGTATTTGAATTATATCTTAGCTTCTCTACAGTGATTATTATTTTCATTATCAACATCTTTTTAAAAAAAACAAAAAAACAAAACAAAACAAACAAAAAAACAACAAAACAAACCCTCTTTCAGTCTTTACAACATTTTGATTTTCCCAGTGTTACTAACGTGATAAGAATTATGAACATTAAGTCAGATGTTCATCTGTGTGTTCATAGCTGACAGCTGTGATTTTTTTTTCTTTCTTGGACATAGTTGTTGTTGGTATTTGTATGTTTTAAATTATTGGTGACAACAACAAAAAATAATGTTCCAAATTTGCACATTCTGTCATTGATGAAATATATTCACCAGCACTTTTAATAGTTGACAGCTGTGATTCGATAAAGTTACCTGTGTGTAGTTGAATGCACATTTTTCTTGCTTGCAGTTTGTTCCTGAAACCAGTGCATTTCTTTGTGATACATTTAGTTCCCTGCTTTGTTTCGTCTGTGATCTTGGAGTAGCAATATGTGGATTATACAAACTGGAGGCTTAGCGTTTTGCTGCAAGCACAAGGAGAAAAGTTGTTTGAGAAGTCAGAGAACAGTGTGCTGTTCCTTTACTGAATCAGACTGATGCCAGTTCAGCATAGAACAGTTGAAGTAGAAGTCAGGAGAAACGCTTAAAATATTGATCTGCTGTCCTATTCTCAGTCTTGTTTTTTGTGAGAATCCCGTTGAAAGTATATTAAAAAAGGATATCAAGAATATATATATATATATATATATATATATATATATATATATATATATATATATATATACAAAGATACTCTTCAACTGTAGGTTTTCTGCTCCTTAACTCTTTCGCCACCAAGTTTCTGTGTGAAAAACTCTCCCCCATGTCAAATATTTTAAAGCTGGCGCTCTCTGTCACACAATCCGGTTCATGTCAAAACGACACAGTGGACTCGTTCACTTCAACCCCATCAAGGGTGGAAGGGTAGTCAGTTTCCTATTGCATGGGTAGAGTTGGCTGCAGCTGTCGAGTTTTTGTTACAATGTGAAAAATGGCCTGTTTAACAGGGTTTGGTGGGTCATGTTAAATGGCCCCTTCAATGTCGACTAAAAATCGCCAGTAGCAATGAACTGTCCAGTCAACTAAAGTCACCTGTGGCAGTAAAAGAGTTAAAGTACTTCAGAGATATGAAGTGTACTTTAACCCTTTGATGGCTGAGCCATGATAAAATGAGATCATTGTGAACTGAGGCTGTTTGGTCATTGATTTAAAGCCTGTTCACTAAAGTGATTTCAAACTTTTGACATTATGTGGATTATAAAATTTGAGACGTAGCATTTTGCTGCAAGCGCAAGGAGAAAAGTTGTTTGAAAAGTCAGAGTACAGTCTGCTGTTCCTTTACTGAATCAGTATTTTGATCATTGTGAACTGAGTTTCAAGTGCAGTGAGTAGTTTTTGTGTACTTATCAATGGTGTCGTGGATTTTGCTGAACAAAATGTAATGCAGTCCCTTGACGGAAAAAGCCCAAATACGGGATGGTGACTGACATCCTGACCTGCAAGCTCTGTCTTATTTCAGTGAGGTGACAGCCCTTCACCAGTTGTGTATACTCGTCAGCATCAGTCAAAGATTTAAAGAATTCAAGCTAATACCAGTAGCCATCTGTTGCTACACTCAGTGTTTCAAAGCCTTGCTGAAATTTCTTCAAAGAATTCAAGAAAACTTTTTTATTAACACACTCAGTACGGCCAGTCCTCTCTTCTCTTCTACACAGACCCCTCGGATGTCCAGTGGGTGTCTCAATGACCCAACCTTTAGCTTCCGTCGTCAGAATTGTGGTATTCTTTGTCAACATTCATCTCTTCAGTATAAGAACCTTCCACTTGCAATATTTTGATGATGGTAACTGGGGTGAAACGCTGTGAACGTCGTCTCTTTCGCCGTTCGAATGGAGCGAGTTAATGTCAGTTACATAGATACAAACAATCGTGAATTTCTCACCTCCAACAGTTATTGATTGTGCCCTGTACGTGTTTGAATGCTACTGAAACTGGTGTCAAAACCATAACTGGGTATTAGCCCCTTTTATTTGTTGTGCAATCAAGGCTAGTGTCAATTCATTTTATTTTATTTTGGGGGGGTGATTCTTCACAATGTTGTATTTGTATACTGAACACCATACAGTGAATAAATTCTGACTGAGATAGACATGTGATTATTAATATGCAGAAGTGTTGTGTGTAAATTATTTATTATGCAGAAGAAATGTTGGAATGTGTATGATCATCCACTTTTTGTAAGTCATCTTTTATTTTTATCAAATTTTCCTTTTTTTGAAGCGTACAATTATATATATATATATATATATATATATATATATATATATATATATATATATATATATATATATATATATATTTATCTATAGATTTAGTTGCATATATATATATTTTCTTCCTGTTTATTTCCCAGCCTCCCCAGGCTATTATTTTTCAATATGTGTTTATACCCAGATGGTATGCTAAGGGCCCTTACTAGTAACACTGCCCATTTTGCCCTTCAGCATGCAGGAGTAGCAACAAAGAACCGTCACTCTTGTCTGTTTTATGAATGGTATCCCAGGTGTTTCGGAGACTTTGAGTTCTCCTTCCACTGTTCTTTCTGCATGAGGTGCTCTTTTGGCCTCCCTCTCTTGCGTCCTCCTTCTGATGTCCAGTGGAGGGCAAAGGGCTGAGGGTTTTTTTGTTTGTTTTTTTATATTTTTAAAAAATTTTTTTATATCATTTATTCTATTTCCATGGCCAGAATCACCTGAATACTGCCCTTTCCTTCTGAACGCATTCCTCCCCCCACCCCCCCACCCCCCTTTATACTCACTCCATAGCTATCTCAGCGCCATAAGTCAAAAAGGGCATTCCAAGTTGCAGTGAGGCAACCATTCCATTCCAGATTGTTGAGAGGCAACCTTCTGAAGGAGATTCAGTACTCTATATTGGATGTTTGATATTGGTGAGGCTATTTTACGGGGGAGTGGGGAAGAAATGACATAAAAAAAGAGAAAAGTCAAATGCACATATGGAGTGTTCATCTCTTTAAGGTTCTTCTTCTTCTTCTTCTGAGTTGATGGGCTGCAACTCCCACGTTCTCTCATATATACACGAGTGGGCTTTCACGTGTATGACTGTTTTTACCCCACCCATGTAGGCAGCCATACTCCGCTTTCGAGGTGTGCATGCTGGGTATGTTCTTGTTTCCATGAACCACCAAACGCTGACATGGACTGCAGGATTTTTAACATGCGTATTTGATCTTCTGCTTGCGTATGCACACAAAGGGGGTTCAGGCACTAGCAGGTCTGCACATATGTTGACCTGGGACATCGTAAAAATCTCCACCCTTTACCCACTAGGCGCGGTCACCAAGATTCGAACACGGGACCCTTGGATTGAAAGTCCAACACTTAAACCACTCGGCTATTGCGCCCGTCATCTTTTTTTTTTTTTTTTTTTATAATCTGCATTGTTAAATGGTGGAATGGAAGACAGGTCTTCAACTTCCAAGTCATGTAGATTTCTGAAGCAATACAAACTACAGCACACCGTACAGTATACATTTGAAGGGAAATAAGGGCATAACAAGACTGACAAATTCATTTATTCTTTTCAGTACATGAATGGCAGATTCATTTATTCTTTTCCTTAAATGACCATTCATTCAAGTGATTTTGATTATTTCCACCACTTGCTGGCAGCTGCATGCTGTTTAGAATAAAAGAAAGACGGGCGCCATAGCCGAATGGTTAAAGCGTTGGACTTTCGATTTGAGGGTCTCGGGTTCGAATCACGGTGACGGCGCCTGGTGGGTAAAGGGTGGAGATTTTTACGATCTCCCAGGTCAACATATGTGCAGACCTGCTAGTGCCTGAGGGTCCCGGGTTCGAATCACGGTGACGGCGCCTGGTGGGTGAAGGGTGGAGATTTTTCCGATCTCCCAGGTCAACATATGTGCAGACCTGCTAGTGCCTGAACCCCCTTCGTGTGTATGCGCAAGCATAAGATCAAATACGCACGTTAAAGATCCTGTAATCCATGTCAGCGTTCGGTGGGTTATGGAAACAAGAACATACCCAGCATGCACACCCCCGAAAACGGAGTATAGCTGCCTACATGGCGGGGTAAAAACGGTCATACACGTAAAAGCCCACTCGCGTATATACGAGTGAACGTGGGACTTGAAGCCCACGAACGCAGAAGAAGAAGAAGAAGAATAAAAGAAAGAAAAAATAAAGAAGCAAATTGCTTCACTGTGAATTTAGCATTTAGTTAGCAGCATTTTGACTTCAGTGTTTGTTATTTTTATTATTTTATCATCATTATTATTATTTGCATTATATTACACAATTGCCAAACCACTCATGACATTTTAACTACTTTCTGGCAGAAAAAAAGTTATTGTTGTCTTTTGGTGTGCTTTTAGTTTTGAAGGAAATGATTCAGGTATCATATGTCCAATCCCCTTTCTGTAAAGAAGAAGAAAAAAAGAAGAAAAAAAAAAAGACACAACGAAAACCTCACATGTGGTTGATGGGTGAGTAAGATTATGTCTGGGTCGTTCCTGTATTTTTCTTTCTCTGTTTCTTCCCTCACTTCTAGTCATTTTTTTTTCTTTATGGAGATGTTTGTGGGTTGTTGTGTTTTGTTTATGTGTGTGTGTGTGTGTGTTTTTTTTGTGTTTTTTTCTATCAAATTATAATGGATCATGATATTACTACAACAATGTACCATTGTGCACCTTACGTTTATTTATGTATTTATTTGTTTTATTTGGTTTTGTATTTGAGACTGTTTGCTTGTGGACTACAGCAAAACCAAAACAACACAGGCGCCTGACGAACACACAAACATGCCTGCATACAAGTACTGGTTGATACATAGAAGTGATCACCCATACATTCTTTCCCCTTGCATATACTATCTTTTTTCCATTTAAAAAAAAAGATTTATCAACAACAGCAACAAACAAAAACAAACACATGAACACACACACACACACACACACACACACACACAAACAAAACTAAAAAAAACTTAAAAAAAACCCCACGTTTACAATAATTGTAAGTCTAGCATATGATGTATTAGTTCACAAATTAGACAACAAAATAATGAAGAAAAAGGCACGCATACACACACACACACACACACACAGTGCAAAGAGATAAGATATATACCTACTCAGTAACATACATTGTTTAGCAGATTCTGTTTTATTCTATGTCTTTCTCTTTGTCATTTTTCGTTGTTGTTTTTTTCTCCACCTTGCTCTGATTTGTTTGTTCCAATGGATGTGTGTGTGTGTGTGTGTGTGTGTGTGTGTGTGTGTGTGTGTGTGTTTTGTGCATGTGTGCGTGTTTTTGTGTGTATGCATATGTGTGTGTGTGTTTTGTGCATCGTTCGTTCTTTAGTTTAACGTCTTTTCACTATAAGTGATATTAGACATGTGTGTGTGTGTGTGTGTGTGTGTGTGTTGTGCATGTGTGTGTGCATGTGTGTGTGTATGTGTGTGTGATTTTTTTGTTTTCTTTGTTAACATATTTTATTCATCACATGATTTGATTTCTTATTCATTTGTTGAAATATCAATCTTTTACAAGGTACATCCTTCAGTAGTTGATCATATATCATGTGCAATAACTTTACTTTTCTGTTGCTTTCTGTTTTTGTTTTTTGTTTTATTATTATTATTATTATTTTTAGAACTATGAATTTTGAAAGAAAGAAAAGATGACATCCATATCGCATGTAGTGTGTTGTTGTCTTGCTGTGTTCTGTTATATAACAATGTAGTTAACCGTTTTTCAAATAAATTTGCTGAATAAAAATTGTGTGACTCTCTCTGTGTGTGTGTGTGTGTGTGTGTGTGTGTGTGTTGCCCCCAAATCGTGCGTGTGTGCTTGTAATGGGATTTTGTGTGAGCGTGTGTGTACGTCTGCCCCCTTCGTCTGAGTGTGTGCCCGTGGATAAGTTCTTCTTCTTCAACGTTCCCAGGCCATGTTCAAACGGTAGTTCTAGAGTAGGTTACCAAGTCCGCAGTCTGCTGGAGCTCTGTCGCCGTTCCCCACATCTTGTCCTGGAGCGCTTATGTCTCCTTTTTATCTTACAGCTGTGAACCTGCTCTACTGCACTTTCTTCTTCTTCTTCCACTTGACGACCATCAGTTGAAAGAATGTCTCTAATATTGCTTTTTTTGGGGGGTGGTGGGTGGGGGGGGGGGGGGGGGGGTGGCTGAGGAATGCAACGCCCGTGTGAATAGTCCTTTAAAAAAGGAATCACAGTCTGGAGACACACAGACACACACATACACAACAACAACAAAAAGCACAAACGAAACACACACACACACACACACACACATACACATACCGACCACCAACAACACTGTGATAAATGTCAAAAATTAATGTAAAAAAAAAAAAAAAGGAAAAAAAGAAAGGAAAGTAAAAGAGGTCGTCATTGTCAACAGTTGTCTCCAGATCTGTCTCAGTTTTATTCTTGGCACGGTGCTCGAAATTGCGAGCACTTCGGGAGTGTGTGTGTGTGTGTGTGTGTGTGTGAGGGGGGGGGGGGGGGCGGAGGGAGAGGGGGGGGGGGGCGATGGGTGTGATGATCTTCTTCTTCTTCTGCATTCACTCGTATGCACACGAGTGGGCTTTTACGTGTATGACCGTTTTTACCCCGCCATGTAGGCAGCCATACTCCGTTTTCGGGGGTGTGCATGCTGGGTATGTTCTTGTTTCCATAACCCACCGAACGCTGACATGGATTACAGGATCTTTAACGTGCATATTTGATCTTCTGCTTGCATATACACACGAAGGGGGTTCAGGCACTAGCAGGTCTGCACATATGTTGACCTCAGTGGGAGATCTGAAAAATCTCCACCCTTTTACCCACCAGGCGCCGTCACCGTGATTCGAACCCGGGACCCTCAGATTGACAGTCCAACGCTTTTGGCTATTGCGCCCGTCGGTGTGATGATGGACAACGTAAATAAAAGTGAGCTGGAGACATCAGTGCGTGGCGAAGCACGAGAACATCTTTCACCTGACAGCGTCCGGCAGATCGTCATGAATTTTTTTTTTCTGTTCACCATGAACTTCTTTCTGCAATACAATTGACGGATGGCCAGGCAGGCAGTGACAACGTGTCACGTGCAACAGGGCCGTGTACAAACTCACCCCCCTATTCCCCCCCGCCCCCCTCCCCGTCCCCCATTGCCTGGCAGGGTCTGCCAGTGAGCCAGACGTCTCCAACACAGTCCAACTGAAAAGGAAAGGGTGGAGAGACTTGTGATTCTCTCTTTCTCTCTCTTTATCTCTTTGTCTGTCTGTCTCTGTATTTTTCCCTATATGTGTGTGCGCGCGCGCGCGCGCGTGTGTGTGTGTGTGTGTGTGTGTGTGTGTGTGTCTTCCCCGTCTCTCTCTCTCTCTCTCTCTGTCTTTCCCTGTCTCTGTGTCTGTCTCCGTGTGTGTGTGTGTGTGTGTGTCTGTCTCTCTGCTTGTCTGTCTCTCTTCCCCGTCTCTCTCTCTCTTTCTCTTAGCATTCCTTGTCACAGGAGGAAAAATATAGAGAGGGGTGGGGCAGCGGAGGGTTGGGGGGTGGAGAGGCGTGGGGGGGCAAGTTGTTTTTAATCCAGTTACTTGACAGACGAGGAAAAAACCTGCAAGAAGAAAACGTTAAAAAAAAAGAAAAAAAAAAAGAGAAAAAAAAAGACCCCTGCAACCTGTTACGTCTTCAGGACAGCCGTCACTTCACGTCCAACTGTCTCAAGAGCTCCTGCATGGAAAGGCAGGGCCCAGTCCTCTGCTCTCCTTCCGAAATCATGTGAAATCATTTGCAGCTTGACCTTTTGTGAAGGACTATGACTCTCAAACTAGGAGGCAAAATTGTACTGGCTCTTAGTGCTGCAGCCCTCAGGGGCTAGGCTAGTTTTGGACTTTGGGAACCATCCCAACGTCAAATGTCCTAAACCCCTCTTGGCCAAGAGAGTGGGAGGGGCGGGGGAGGTGGGGGAAGAGGAGTGCGGGGATGGGGGGTGGGGGGTGGGCATGTATCTTGGGCCAACAGCAAAGTGAGAGCTGTATGATCTATAGTTTCTCCATTGCGGAGAGAAGTCATTTTACAACTTAGTCTTTTGTGAAGGACTATGAACCCACTTGGCCGAGAGTGGGGATATAACATGGGCAAGACACTCTCCACTATAATCAAATTCTAGCCCCAGATAGTCAGGACGGCAGTTGCCTCCTCTACTGCTGTTCTGCTGGTCATCATAGTCGAACACGACTGACTGTCAAGACATTCCCGACCGATGTCAGGCAGACTGGTATACCTGTTCTTCTTCTTCTTCTGTGTTCGTGGGCTGCAACTCCCACGTTCACTCGTATGCACACGAGTGGGCTTTTACGTGTATGACCGTTTTTACCCCCGCCATGTAGGCAGCCATACTCCGTTTTCGGGGGTGTGCATGCTGGGTATGTTCTTGTTTCCATAACCCACCGAACGCTGACATGGATTACGAGATCTTTAACGTGCGTATTTGATCTTCTGCTTGCATATACACACGAAGGGGGTTCAGGCACTAGCAGGTCTGCACATATGTTGATCTGGGAGATCGGAAAAATCTCCACCCTTCACCCACCAGGCGCCGTCACCGTGATTCGAACCCGGGACCCTCAGATTGACAGTCCAACGGTATACCTGTTCAAAACTGGGTGGGATGACAAGAGAACAAGAACAAGAACAAATCTTATTCTTTAAGGCGGCCATTAGCCCATAGGAAATGGTCTCTGGGGAAAAAGAGTGTGTACATCTTTGGTATGCGCTTCAAGTCAGTTGAGTAGTAACTTGAATAATCAAACCAAACTATTCTTAATTAAGGTCAAATTACACATCTTCAAGCCGTCTGTCTATGACGAAGAGCATAGAAAAGAAACATACTCAACTTTCTTATTTTTTCAATAGATCCATGCTTCAATAATTCTGTGTAATCTTGGGTAATACCTGGTAAGTACTTGTTTCTGATACTGGTATATGAGGGACACACATAAATAAAGTGGTGTTCGGATTCATCAACTTTACAGACTGTACATAAATAACTGGAATTTTAGTTGAGGGACCTACGCCACCTGGATCCTTTTATTTGTAACTACTATTCGTAGTTTCACAAAACAGTCCCGGAAACATCTTATATTCAGTGAATTCAAAATATTTTTCACATTCAAAATCACCTTTGAACAATCTGTAAGTATCGTAAGTGTCCTTATTCATTATTGAACTGTTCCGGTATTGGATAAAACTGTCTATCAGTCAGGTTTGCTTTAACAAGGAAATAAAGGCGGCTTCATGTCCAACACCAAGGATGGGATAACTGCGAGAGGAAACTTGGAGTGAAGTCCCTTTATCCAGAAAACAAAAAAAACCACTAATCCGAACTGAACCGGCCTTACATCGCGGGGACTGTGGTCACTGGATTAGAAGGCCAGCATCTAGATATCTATGTGTCCGATTTGGCCACGACGCTTCTGCAAGAAGAAGAAGGAGGAGGAGAAGAAGAAGCAGAGAAGCGTAAAAAAACCAACAAAAAAACAAAACAAAACAAAAAAACTGAACCAAACCCAAACATAACCCAGAGACGCAGCACAAACATACATACACATTAACACACTGACGCTAGCGCCCGCGGGCGCGCGCGCGCACACACACACACACACGCGCGCGCGCGCGCGCACTTACTTACTTACATATACGCACGCACTCTCTATCTCATCTACTCATAAACACACTGATAGACACACACACATACATACATACACAGACACACGTGAGCCATACATACATGCATACAGACAGACAGACAGACAGACACACACACACACACACACACACACACACACACACACACACACACAGAGGGGGGGGGGATGCGGAGGGGGGAGGACCGAAACTACGACAGTATTGAGTGTTGCCACACCACAACCATCATTCCTAATATAATAACAACGGCGGGCCGAACAATCACATGTTGTACACATAGATTTCCGCTCTGTAGCTCACGTGATTTAGAGAGCTAACTTGGCGGAACAAGGAAGTATTATGCCATTGTTGTCGTCCACTCACAACAGTGTCGACTCACAACAGTAGATTCATATGTATACCTTCTCAACTACGCATCAGCAATGAAGTAAACTTCTTAATAAGAGTCAAGAACAAAAAGTCATGTGTGTGTGTGTGTGTGTGTGTGTGTGTGTGTGTGTGTGTGTGTGTGCGCGCGCGTGTGTGAGTGTGTGTGACTTTGTGGCTTTGTGACTTGCAGTGGTCTGTCATTGAGGCCAATTTGTACATAGCTGATTATGAAATGTTTCTTCTTGAACGAACAGAACTCTCTTTGTAGGGGGGAAAACACACACACACACACACACACACACACACACACACACACGTATCATAAACTTCTCTCTTTTTTTTAAATAGAAATAATTTGTCTTGTCCCTTCGCTATCTCTTTTTGTTTCTGTCTCTGTGTGTCTCTGTCAGTCTCTCTCACCATATCTACACGCGCGCGTGCACGACACTCTCTCTCATGCGCATGCATCCTGACGGATACTCTCTCTCTCTCTCTCTCTTACCCCCCCCCCTCGCCCCCCTCCTGTCACATGTACTTTAAGCTAATGACAAAGTGCTAAAGTGCCGCAAATGTATTCTCTTATTAGTTCGTTGTTTCAATTCTGTTTTTTTTTCCCCTTTCTGTTCCATTTTATATATTTTACACCATTTTGTTCTGATTAGTACCTGTTATGTCACCAGAGCTGTTCAGCTAATGACATCAAACATTTCAGTGTTTCAGTGTTCTCTCTCTCTCTCTCAGTTACAAGTAGGTATACACACCCATACGTACATGTATACGCACGCACACATTCACAAACACAACACGCGCGCGTACTAAGACACGCACATACATATATGCACACCCACACACAGACACACACATGTACTTGGCTGGCACACACAAACACACCCACAAACCGAAACACAAGTACACACACGGATACACAAGACACAGACGGACACAGTCATACACAGACAGACAAACAGACAGACAGACACACGTACACAGACACACACACGCACAGACAGACAGACAGACACCCACCCACATACACACACACACACACACAGACGAGCGCGTGACAAGAATTGTACTCATGAGACACTGACTAAAATGAAACCAATGTTGCTCTCAGTCCGAAATTAGGTCAGTTGCCGAAAGATAGCGTTTCTTGGGAAATAAGGCACACACACGCGCGCGCGCACACACACAGAGATACGGCTGTTAAGTATTCAGAGATCACACTTTCCGGATTTCGACTGTCTTCCAGTGGCTCATGATAATCAGTTCAGTTCAGTTACTCAAGGAGGCGTCACTGCGTTCGGACAAATCCATATACGCTATACCACATCTGCTGAACAGATTTTGCCTGACCAGCAGCGTAACCCAGCGTGACGTGCTTAAAATCTCTCTCTCTCTAATTCAGATTAATAAAGGGAGGGAGAGGGGATTTGGGGGTGGGGGTGGGGTGGTTGGGAGGGGTGGGATGGGGGGATGGGTGGGCGTGGGGGGTTGGGAGGATGAGGGATGTGTCTGTCAGTTTTGTCTATGTGTCTTCTTTTTCAGTGTCTTTATCATCATCATCATCATCATCATTATCAGCTTCATCTTCATCTTCATCATCATCATCATCATCTTCTTCTTCTTCGTCTTCCCCCCCCCCCTTCTTTGTTAGAATATGGTGAAAAGCAGTTTGGAATGGGTGTATGTGTGTGTTTGTGTGTGTGTGTGTGTGTGTGTGCGTGTGTGTGTGTGTGTGTGTGTGTGTGTGTGTGTGTGTGTGTGCGTGTGAGAGAGAGAGAGAGAGAGAGAGACACTTTTGACATTTTTATTGTCATTACCTGTAATGGTCTATTGACAAGGGGGTGACGGGGATTAATTCTTAAATCCTCTTAAATGCAAAGCAACATTCTGCTTAACAGCATTTCATCACCAAACAAACAAACAAACAAAATCTCTAAATATAACTCTCTCACGATACATTAAGCAAGCGGAACACACACACACACACACACAAAGAAACTAATCAATCAAACTCGACCACCCATTCTAGGAGTGAAATAGTTCAATATATCAATTATCTACCTTACCAAATTAACATAAGAAAATAAAATTTACATATGGATATCCTCCTCATTTACTCTGGTGTGTTCTGATCATAGTGATTATGCCTTATTTTTTGTGCTTCTGAGATAAATTTAGCTACTGACTGTATGATATATTCATCATCAGACGATAAAACAGAAAAAACATCATGTCTTTTAGCTAGATGAGATGAAAAAAATGTACATTTTTCTCTTACTTTATCGTATAATTTACAATGAAACAAAAAATGTTTTTCGTCATCTACACTAGATGCACACAAAGGACATGGCAATTCTGTGGATGCTGCAGGTTGAAACCACAATTTATTTGCATTGAAACCAAATGTCCGTAGCCGAAATCTTGCATAATTTAACCTGTGCCACTTATCTGTGATGACTGTTAGATATTTTTCAGTATGAAATATACTTTTGAATGAGAAAAACCAACTATATTTCTCTTTGCTTTCCATATCTGAATGCCAATTTTGCTTAAAAGAACAAATCAATCTATCTCTAAATTCTGATATAAACTGCTGTTCATTTCCCACTTCCTGATACATCCACACAATTCCAAAACCGTGTTCAGACAAAACCTTTTTTACACTATAAGTCCAGTTTTCCTTTCCTAATTCCATTTGTAACAACATCATCTCGTAAGCCTGTCTGGGTAAACGTGATTGTGGAAGTTTCAATAATTTCAACCAATACTTAATGCATTTTACAAATGTTCTTATATACAAAGGATATCTGCCCGTTTCCCCATATAACATTGTGTTGGATGAATGAATTGGCACATTTAAAAAACGTTTAATTGCATAAGTATGTACTTTTTCCATCTGTGAATTTACCTTTAGTCCCCAAACTTCGGCTGCATATGTAAGTATAGGTTCAATCTGTGTATCGAACATTTTCCAAAACAAACAGTAATCAATAGACTTAAGCTTTTTTAATGAATTCAATATTTCAATAACACCTTTCTTTGCTTTCCTGCAAGATTCTTCCCAAGCATAATTTAAGCTTAATTTTGTTGAGAATATCATTCCCAAATATTTATATGAATTTATAACTTTAACATCCTCATTTCCATAAAGCCATTTTTCGTGCACTGACAGATGTCCACCCATTCTAAATACAATAATGTTAGTTTTATCCATGTTCACTGTTAAACCCAAATAGTCTGCTTCTTCTTTCAATGCATTTAATTGGTTCTGTAAACCCCTAACAGTTCCAGACAAAAGAACAACGTCATCTGCAAATAACAGTAAAAATATCTCGATTGCTCCCGGAATTAATTGAATTCCATGTCTTCCTTTTCTCGACAATTCTGTTGCTAATTCGTTAATAAAAAAGGAGAACATTTGTGGGCTCAAAAGACAACCTTGCTTTACCCCATTTGGGCAATCAAAATATTCTGAATATATACCTTTCTCACGTACGCATGAAAGCACTGACTTATAAACACCTCTAAGAGCATTGTATAATTTGCCATTCACACCACTTTCACGCAGAACATGCCATAATACATTACGATTCACGGAATCGAAGGCCTTCCTGAAATCAATGAAAGCAACATAAAGTTTTGTGTTATTGAGTAAGTATTTTTGGACAAGTGTGTACAATGTAAATATGTGATCTGTTGTACTGTAGTTACTTCTAAATCCTGCTTGCTGTTCCATTATTTTTTCTTCTTTTTCAGACCATTTGGTTAGTCTCTTGTTCAATATGTAAGTGTACACTTTACTTAGAATACTGGTAAGCGCTACTCCCCGATAATTGTCGGGATTGTTGACATCTCCCTTTTTGTGAATTGGGATAAGTATTGATTTTGACCATTCTGAAGGAAAAGTACCACTTTCAAATAGTTGGTTGAATACTTGAACAAGAAAGCTTATAATGTCTGTATTTGCATTCTTTAACATCTCTGCAACAATTTTATCTGGCCCTGCACTCTTTCCTGTTTTCAAATGTCTAATGCCGGCAATAACCTCTTCACTAGATATTGGATCATTAAACAATGGTTCATAATTATCCTCGTCCTCTAACTGCATGTGTTCTTCTTGTTCTGCATTATGTACTGATTCATTGAAAACACCAAAAAAATGATCGTGCCATTGCTCTATGGATATTTCATTATATACAAAATCTTTTCTATTCACTGATCTTAATATTGCCCAGAATGTCTTAGAATCACAAACCGATTCTCTAAGTTTTCTTAATCTGGCTTCTACAGACTCTTGTTCCTTTCTTTTTCTTAATTTAACATATTCTTTCCGAGACAAAGCATACGCTTCTCTTTTTTCTTGTTTATCTTTTTCTGTTTTACATCTCTGGAACCTCTTAAGTAACTTTTTAACTTCGTGTTTCTTTAGTTCACACTCATCATCAAACCAGTCGTTACACTTCTTTCTTCCTTTTCCTACTCTTCTCACCATACACGCAGCAGCTCCATATAAAGCACTAACAAACAAGTCTAAACTTTCATTCACATTCACATCTAATAACTCCAAGGCTTTCTGTAAACTACCTTGAAATTCCAGACTCTCCAGCTCATTTTTGTATATAGAAGCATTTTCGTCTGACCACATAATTTTTTCTTCACCTTGCTGTCTAAGGTTTCTATTCCCTGAATAATTGTAGTTTTTGTTCCATGTAACCTCAACTGGTAAATGCCACGAATCAACACAATCACCGACACACAAATCAAAGTTCAATTGTAAATCATAAGAAACCAAAAAATAGTCAATTACGCTACATCCGTTTGTTGATACAAAAGTATATTCACCTTCTTTATCGCCACAACAAAAGCCATTTAAAATAGTCATATCCAACAAAAAACATAACTCCAATAATGATTTACCAAAATTATTAGTAGTATTATCTTTAGAACAACGTGAACAATTTTCTCCATAAATGTTATCATATTCTATATCACCAAAGCAATTAGTCATCACTTCAGTTTCAGCTTGCTGGTTTCCTGTTCTAGCATTGAAATCTCCTGTTATCATAATGTACACTTCATCTTTTTCAAATTTTTGCAATAAGGCTTCTTCCAAAATCAAAATACCATTTTTGATGACCTGATCTCTGTACATAGGTCCTCCTTCTGGGACAACATAACAGGCCACTAACACAACATCTTTATCCAAGTCAAACACCTTTTTGTCTATCCTTATAGCAACAGCATTATTACAACACAACTTTATTTCTTTAACACTATTTTCGATACTCTTTCTTACTAACAACAGCACACCTCCTGAATTTCTACCATGCAAAGATATCTTCTTAGCCGGTGCATGAAACTTTATATAATCTGTGAAAACTCTACTATACTCAAACGATGAATCAAGAAAAGTTTCAGTTAAACAAACAAAGTCAAATTTATTTACATAATTCACGAAAGAAAGATCCTTTAATTTTCCGCACAAATTTTCCACATTATAATTTAAAAATGTCCATTGAATTGGATGGCCGGGCCTGTCCTATGGCTTTTTAAAGCCGCTTGAGCGAAGGTGCCTGTCGCTGACACTGCCACCCCCTCTCCCTCCGCCACGAACAGGACCTGTCGAAGCTCTCCTTGACTGGTTACCAAGGTAGGCGTGCATCCCCGTCTCCCTGCCACGTGCTGCACGTGCGTCACTGGAAGGATGACCCGCCGCGTCATGACCCGGGGAATCCCCGCTGCCTCTCGTTGCCCCGCGTCGTTCGTGCACACCGCCGTAACGGGGGAAGCCCCCGCGTCCACCTGCACTGCTGCCCTGACTGTGACCCTGAGTGCCAGGCGTGTCAGGGGGTGGGGAAGGGGGAGAGGGCTCTCTGTCCACGTCATTCATTTTGTTCTGAGTGTTGTCTGTCACAGTCATTCTCTGTGTATTGTCAAGACAAGGGGACTTGTTCTGTTGGGTGATTGAGCCAGACACACCATCTTCTCTCAAAACTGAGGAGCGATCAATGTGTGCTGTGTCAGTGACACCTGCACTGCGATCACTTCCTCCCCCTACAACTTGTGCAAAGGTTCGGGGATCTGGGAGCCTGGGGCCGATTACCAACTGCCCCCTCTGAAAATAAGCCCGTTTTCCCTCTCTTCTGGCACTGGCAACAATCTGGGCCTGTGCTCTTGTCAAATCATTGGCAATCTTCACCCCTCTTTCCTGCAGTCTTTGTCTTGTGTCTCTGTTGGTAAGCAATGTCATTTTATCTTTCCACTTAGTAAACTTGACAATCATGGGTTTGCTTTGTCCTTGTTGTGCATGTCCCGTCCGGTGTGCTCGTATAATGTCGTCAACAGTCCAGTTTTTGTCTTCGTCAATGCTGTTGAGAATGTCCACTACCATCTTTGCACATGTGTCAAAAGATTCCCTGGGCTCTTGTTGAGGAATCCCAAAAAACCGCAGGTTATCTCTACGTGAAAAGTCCTCCAATCTGTCAGTGTCAAATTTCAATTGGTCAATTTCTTTTCTCATTTCGTCAACTGTACCAGAAAGTTGTTGAAATTCCTCTTTTCCATAATTCGAGTCCTCGAACAGCTGTTGAATGTCTGCTGTCATGTTGGTCACTGTCTCTGTCATGTGCCTGTGGTCGGTTTCAAGTCGGTCACATCTTTTGTTTATTTCTTCACACTGTTGCTTTACTTGACCCAGTTCGTCTTTTATTTCACCGAGGTCATGTCGTATCAGTCTCGTTTGTTCTGCAAACTGCTGTTGCATGGCTTGCATCAGTTTATTAACCACGTCATCTTGACCTGTCAATGTGCCTGTCACAGTGTCACATTTAGCTGAGTTGGACTGTCCGTTCGTGTTGGGGCCAGGGTTTGTTTCAACATCGCCGCTAAGAAGCAGCCTGCGCAACGACAACACTGCATGCTCCACGCAAAAGGCAAAGACAATCCCTGTCACGTGCATTGCCAACTGACAATTGACACTGCCACTGACACACAACACATCTTCTGTGTATGACCCTGGTATTTTAACATTGACTTCATCGACTGGCCATGTACAGTCCAGAAACAACATTTCGCACACATTGCAACATGCAGAGTTAATCAATGCCATGACGATGCAACACCACACAAAAGCGACAACAATATCGGTAGACGAGATATGCGGTCTTGTGCCTCTGCCATCGCTCACCTCTTGCACTTGTTTATGCCGGTACACATTTGACCCACCTTGTGACTTTCCACAAAAAATGCCAATAGCGGCCCTCCACGTCACTATGTCCACCATCTTAAGTGAATTCTTTTTTACTGACCTATAATGAAACAGATACACACAATTATGCTTAAGAGCAGACTGTCACAACTCTCCACAGCGCAAAATGCTCTGCACCGGTTGCCACGAGCTGCTGCCTGGCCGCCATTACCCGTCGTGCCCCCACCAGCGTGAGAGCGAGAGAGAGAGAGAGAGACGGAGGGGTATTCTGAAAATACACACACACACGCACGCACGCACGGACACACACACACACACACACACACAATAGCGCGCGCGCGCCGGTCAGCAATAACTAATCTCGTCACGGTGGTTGAAAAGGAAAACAACAACAACAAAAACAAAAACAAAAACAAGAGAAAAAAACCCAAGCAAACGCTGTCGTCGTACTCATTTCAAAGCAACAACAATAATAAATTCATTGTCCAGTTTAAAAAGACACTCACACACACATACCACAGCACAACACACACACACACACACACACACACACGCACGCACGCACGCACGCACGCACATACCACAACACACACACACACACACACACCACACCACACCACAGACAAACACACACACACACACACACACACACACACACACACAGACACACACACACACGCGCACACACACACACACACATCACACCACAACACACATCACTTCGATCAGCTAGAACCAAATTCCATACAAACAAACATACACATACACACACAAAACCAACAAATAAATAAGCAATTAAACCCCAGACCCTCTACATATCAATACCATGCATCGTTACAGCTCTAAACCTTGCTGCACCCACCCACCCTTCCCTCTCCCCTCCCCCTTCCACGCCCCAATCTGCTCAGTTGCAAGTCACGTGTGGTGCGTGTGACCGTCAGACAACAGACACTGTTGTGTGTGTGTGTGTGTGTGTGTGTGTGTGGACGACGACGAAAAGCGAACACTCTAAATTAGACCTGCTGCATCCGGCCCAAGACGACTTCAACGCAGCTTGTCAGTTTCACACACACAGACAGTTTGTGATCACTGACGATTTGCTCGACGTTCTAACTCGAAGCATTTTGGCTGAGAAAGAAAGTTTGGGTGTTGTTTTTTTTTTTTGAAGGGGTGTGTTTCAGTTTCGAATGAACGCTGAATACATACTGCCGTTTATATATATATAGGTTCTATGTATACGTTGTAGAGGCCTGGACGGTGCAGAACAGAAACGGGGCGAAAAGTTTGTGTGCGAAACGACGGACTCGGAATAAGGTAGGCTGACTGCTGAGTTTTTATTATAATATATATATATATATATATATATATATATATATATAGTTATAGTTATAGTTATTGAATAATTGATTGATTGATTGAGTTATAATCTATTTTACGTAAGTTTGTTTCGATTTTATTTTGTTATAGTCTGTTTCTGTCTCATACTGTGTGTGTGTGTGTGTGTGTGTGTGTGTGTGTGTGTGTGTGTGTGTGTTTCTATCTCAGTCACTCTCTTTTTGTCTTTGTCCCTGTCTCTGTCTGTCTGTCTGTCTGTCTGTCGCTGTTTGTCTGTCTCTATAGTCCCGAGTCCCACCCGCCCCCCCCCCCGCCCCCACTACATCTTCTGTGCCTGTGTATCGGTGTGTGTGCGCGTGCACGCATATTTTAAGAATGTGTTCGTGTGTGTGTGTGTGTGTGGGTGTGTGGTGTGTGGGCAGTGTGGTGTGGTGTGGTGTGGTGTGTGTGTGCGGTGTGTCGTGTGTGTGTCGTGTGTGTGTGTGTGTGTGTGTGTGCCAGTGTGTTCGTGTGCATATGTGGCACGGTAGGCACAGAGAGAGAGAGAGAGAGGGAGAAAGAGAGAGAGAAACACACACAGATAGACAAGAGGCTGAAAGGCACAAAGAGAGAGAGACAAACCGACAATTAAACACACAGATAGACAGAGGCTGAAAGGCCGCACAGAGAGACGGACAGAGGCAGACAGGGGCTGACATTCGCAGACAGACAGACAGACGAACGGACAGACGGACGGACGAGAGAAACGTGTAAAGAGCCAAAGCTGACTTCCTCTTTGATTAAACACGCCTCCTTGGGGGTAAACCCCACTGATCTAAAAATAGATTTTTTTGGCTCTGCGAGTTTTCCTCACTATTCGGCAAAAAGACGACGCGACGAAATCAAGTGGGCGTATCACATAGTCCCTCGTGACAAGCGGTAACTGAGCTTAAAGTGTAACTGAGAATGGGAAGGAAGAGATTGCATGGCGTGTTAGCAACGAAGTGGCCTTGATAAGTATGTCTATGTCTATGTCCCTAAGTATGCACGCATCGGCCACAGCAAGATCTAAGTCACTGGTTACTATTGTATCGTGATGTCTATTGTTGCTGTGCCTTTTGCTGTGAATATTGTACTGTACTCAACACATTGCATTGCATTATCATGGTGAATTGCATTGCATTGGATTAACACCCACACTTATTTTATTCATTTATTTATTTATTTGTGTGTGTGTGTGTGTGTGTGTGTGTGTGTGTGTGTGTTGTTGTTGTTGTTGTTGTTGTTGTCATGTTGTTTGGTCACAACTAATTTCTCTCGGCGAATTCTGAATTGCTCTCCCCTTGAAGAAATTGCAGTGCCATCCGTTTTTACTGGACTGTTTTCTGTCTGCAATCTTTATTTTTATTTATTTATTTATTTATTTATGTGGTAACACCATGGTGATCTCAGGTGCGCAATAAATCGTCCATCGCAAAGTTAGTGGGTCAACTTTCTAATCACCGATCTCTTTTCTCAGTCGTCTCGTTGTGTCTGTAGAAGAGAGTGTGCGAACAATAGGGTGCTAATCAGTGCAGGCGAAGGTTCCGCGGCCCGCCCGCGAGGTACAAGGCTTTAGCTTTTCGTGACCTTGACTGGAGTTGGAAGACAATTCGTTTTTATCGTGTGAGAATGGGGGCGTCGACGAGTTTTGTATATATCAGCGAAAATAAATTGATTTGAGGTCTGTCCAAGGTTCAGAAGTCAAAACCTACGATAACACTGCGAATGATTAAAGACAAAACCCTTTTAATCTCAAAATATCTCACCGGGGCTTGTGCCGCAAACTTGGAAGTTGACCTATAGGGAAGATAAAAGGACAATCATTTCTGCGTGAGCTATATATGTAGGTTGCGGTGGTTTGACGCACGTTCACATGTGCGCATGCGGGCACGCGCGCACACACACATACACACACACGCACGCACGCACACACGCACATACACACACACACTTTCACACGAAGGCACTTGCTCGAAAGCATGCATGCATGAGCACAATTACACACGCTCGATTGCACACGATAGCGATAGCACTGACGACTGGACAACGACCACAGGCGAAATAAATGTCCGTACAGCAGCATCAAAGTGAAAAGCTGGATCATCAACAGTTTCTCCATTGCAATGGGAAATCATTTACAGCTTTAAGTCTTTTGTGAATGACCATGACTCTCAAACTAGGAGGCAAAATTGCTACACTACAGTCTTGGGTACTAGCTGGCTTTTGGGAACCGGCATCCCAACCCCGACTGTCCTAAAACCCCTCTTAGCCGCGGAGAGAGTGGAGAGGGTGTGGAGGGTGGGGATAGGGGTGGGGGATATACCTTAGGCAAGACACTTTCCGCAAGAATCCAATTCTAGCCCAGATAGTCAGGGCAGTCTGCTGTTCTAGTGGTCATAGTCGGCCGTCAGGACTGACTGTCATACATACAGCACTAAACGTATCCAGAGTCCTTGGCTCTCAAGGCCTGATCAACGTGTTGGGTTGTATTTCTCTTTTTGTCACAACAGATTTTTCTCTGAGTGAAATTCGGGATGCTCTCCCCAGGGAGAGCGCGTCGCTACACTACAGCGCCAGAAGTTGATATGAATTATATATATATATATATATATATCTTGAGTGGACTGTGGATGAGCTCGATAGGTTTTGTGGAGGCAGAAGTGGAGGCAGGGGTAGAGGAAGGGGTAGAGGCAGGGGAAGAGGCAGGGGAAGAGGCAGAATTGGAGGCAGAAGTGGAGGCAGGGCTAGAGGCAGAAGTGGAGGCAGGGGTAGAGGCAGAAGTAGAGGCAGGGGTAGAGGCAGAAGTGGAAGCAGGGGTAGAGGCAGTAGTGGAGGCATGGGTAGAGGCAGAAGTGGAGGCAGGAGTAGAGGAAGGGGTAGAGGCAGGGGTAGAGGCAGAAGTGGAAGCAGGGGTAGAGGCAGTTGTGGAGGCATGGAT
>NC_134878.1:14981400-14986400 GCF_041734735.1 Babylonia areolata | reverse complement strand
CTTCTGCGCCCTGGTGCAGGAGGCCCAGGAGATCCAGGCGCCCAGCGAGACCATCACCATCATCCGCCATTGAAGGGGAAAAGGGGAAAGGGGGGAGGGAGAGGGGGGGAGATGGGCGTAGTTGGAGGGATTAATTAAGGGGTGGTGTGGGTGTGTGGGTTGGGTGGGGTGGGTGGTTTTTGAAGGGGGGGGGGGGTGGTTAGAGGGATCAGGCACCCACAGAGACCATCACCATCATTCGCCATTAAGAGAGTGTGTGTGTGAGGGGGGGGTGAGGGGGGGCACGTGGGGGACCGTGGTTAGAGAGATCAGACCCCCAGCGAGACCATCACCATCATCCACCATTAGAAAGTGTGTGTGCGAGGGTGTGTTGTGGTGTGGGGGGATGGGTGGGGGTGGGGGGTGAGAGGATGGAGGATGAGGGGGTGGGGGGGGGGGGCGTGGTTAGAGGGATCAGACACCCAGCGAGAACATCATCATCATCCACCAGTAGAGAGTGTGTGTGTGAGGGTGGTGTATGTGCAGAGGGGGGGGGGGGGGTGGCGGTGGGGGGGCCGTGGTTAGAGGGATTTAAGCGAAGGGTGGGTAGTGGGTGTGTTATGGCGTGGGGGGGTAGGGGAGGGGGATTTGGATGGTGGGTGGTGAGAGTGGTGGTGGTGGGAGGGGGGAGGGCTGGGGAGGGGGATTTGGATGATGGGTGGTGAGAGTGGTGGTGGTGGTGGGAGGGGGGGGAGGGCTGGGGAGGGGGATTTGGATGATGGGTGGTGAGAGTGGTGGTGGTGGGAGGGGGAGGGGAGGGAGGGGGGGGGGGGGGAGGGTGTTGATGGTCGGGTCGGTTTCTTCAATCGTTGGGAACAGTCCCTGTTGAGAGGTGTTTTTTTTTGTTGTTGTTGTTTTTGTTCAAAATATTTCTGGAAGTCACTGTTGTTGTAGCTGTAGTTGTTTGTTCATGGTGTGATTGCTTCGCTGCCTCTGTAAAGTGCTTTTGATCTTCTGGTGATCCCAGTTTGGGGGGTGAGCGGGTGGGAGGGGAGGGGAGGGGTGGTATGTGTGTGTGTGTGGGTGGGGGGGGGGGGGGGGGACGGCTTTGTTGTTGCTGGTGGTGGTTTTCCTCTTCTTTCTTATCATCGTTGTTGTTGTTGTTGTTGATGTTATTTCAGTTAAGTGATTTGTTTGAAAGCTTCGAAACATCGAGACTTTTGAGAGCTGAGTCATCATGCATGAACGGTTGTAGTCTCATCATGATTTACGCGTTTTGAAAACAAGAAAAGAAAAGAAAAGAAAAAAAAAGAAAAAAAAAAGAAAAAAAAAAAGCAGAAAAAGACATAGAACATTCCCCCCCCCCCCGCCCCCTTTGTGTGATTATGCGCTCCTTGTTAAGGAGAAGGGGAAGGGGGGTGGAGGGAGGGGAGGGGAGGGACCGGTGGATGGTCCAGAAATCTAATCAGATCTCTGAAACATGCATGCATACAGTGTTCTTCTTGAGCTGTCCATGAAAGAGGATTCACTAGCTGTTAGGTTAGAACACGCCTTAAAAAAAAAAAAAAGTGTCCGCGTTGCGGTTTCCTTCATATCGGTTTCATTTCCTTACTTTTTGCAGTTGTTTGTTTATGAAGTGTGTGTGTGTGTGTGTGTGTGTGTGTGTGTGTGTGTGTGTGTTTAATGAATTGTTTGGTTATCATTGGCTTATTTAATTGTTAAGTTTGAAGTGTATCTGAAATGCAAGTATATACATGCACATACGAACGCACAGATGCACCATACGCTATTATTTATCAAATTTATGAATGTTTATTTTATGTTTTGTGTGTGTGTGTGTGTTAGTGCGTGTTCATGTGTGTGTGTGTGTGTGTGTGTGTGTGTGTGTGTGTGTGTGTGTGTGTGTGTGTGTGTTTGTGTGTTCGTTCGTTCTTTTGCTTAACGTCTATATCCACAATTGTGATTTTAGAGGAAAATCAACCCCCTCCCCCACCACGTCACACATGCCTTAAGTCATCTCTCTCTCTCTCCCTCTGTGTGTGTGTGTGTGTGTGTGTGTGTGTGTGTGCGTGCGCGTGTTGGGTTGAAAGGTTCCTGTTACGCCCTGATTTGCTTCAGACACGGTATTGATTTATTTCATTTATTTGTTTTTGCCTTTGATTGCTGGCACTAGCGAGGGAGCGTATTTCGTTGTTGGTGGGGTGAAGTTGTTTGCTTTAAGAATCACTTATGTGCTTTCTGTGCTTTCAGGAACTCTATACGGCACCCTCATACGTAGTTGTATTGTAGCCCGGAGAACATTATTTTCAGTCAACATAACCGATAACATTTTCAACTAAGTGCCTTAAATCGTTGATAAGAAACAAGCCAATTCATTCATACATAAGTGCCCATTTTTGTGTGTGTTCTAAACAGCCTGCTGTTTGATTTGATGAACAGTCAAGTGTTGTTACATTAAAAAAAAAATGTTGCTTGCAACAGGCTTTTGGGAATGGACAGATGCCTGAGGGTGTTGCATGGGTGTGTGTGTGTGTGTGTCAGTGGGTGTGTGTGTGTGTGTGTGCACAAGCGTGTGTGTACATGTCTTCTTTCAACAGTAACTCAAGTTTTCCGAGATTGCAACTTGAATCCTGTGTGGAATTCAGTAAGGGAAACAACTGCGTGATTTAAGAATGAGAATGTCAGTGATTACTTCCCTTGATTCAACAGCTCGGTGGCAAGTGGTATGTGGTGGTGGTGGTTGTGTGTGTGTGTGTGTGTGTGTGTGTGCGGGGCTAGAAGTATGCGCGTATGAAAGCAACATCATCGCCGCCACTGCGGCCGTCATTATCATCATCATCATCACTGATCATTATAAGGATGCTGGCATCTAGGGAGTTGAGACGCTAATCTGCCAATAGAGCGTCCGTGAGGTCCGTGAAAAATCATTTGGATGAGACGCTGAACAGAGGCCCCGTGTCCAGTCAGTGCAGCACGCGCTTGGCGCACTGAAAAAGAACCCTTGGCAACATAGAATAGAATAGAATATGTCTTTATTGCCAAGTGTACCGGGGTCACAAGGAATATTTTGGGGAAAGTACATAACAAGATACGAACATAAATCGAAATTCATACACAAACACAGATACAGTAGAAATTAGGATACATACAAGTGCCCGGCTTATCAATATAAAAACTTGTGCATACTCACACATGCACGCACTGCAAACACACACACACACACACACGGACAAACACACACACAGAAACTTTCTCTCTCTCTCTCTCTCTCTCTCTCTCTCTCTCTCTCTCTCTCTCTCACACACACACACGTTTGAACAGAAGCTGCATATTACATGGTGGATGGGGCTGATGACTAGATAAGTGTTGTCTTATGGCAAACTGAAATCTGTAGCAGAAATCCCCCTGCTGTGTGACATTGAATGAACATACTTACTTGCATGCAGTCAAGGCCAACTGAACAGCGTTGGCTTATTGCTTTTGTCACATATCTCCACGGAATATCAGTGTGGTGTAGCGTGTTATGGATTTGTCATGTAGCCCGGTGAGTACGCAGTGACGCCTGCTTGAGAAACGGAATCTGAAACATCATCATCGTCACCGCCGCAGTCTTCTTCTTCGTCTTCTTCCTCGGCGTCTTCGTCCGTCCGTCAGTCATCGTCTTCGTCTTCTAGTCGTCTTCCTCCTACTCTTCTTCAGTCTTGTTGTTCTTCACAAGTTCTTCTTCTGTCGTGTTAGATGTCAATATGATGAATGATGATGATGATGATAATAATAATAATAATAATGAATATTTGGACGCCCTATCTCCGGAGAGCCCAGAGCGTTTACAAATACAATTACACATACATACATTGATGCAGATACACTTCATAACATTCATTTGCCGCCGATACGCATCACAAAATAAACAGGTCACACACACACACACACACACACACAGACACAGTCAGACAGACAGACACACACACCCACACACACACACACACACACACACACACGGCATTCATACTGATACAGCTCCATTCCTCTCTCCACCCACCAGCAATCGCAGACAGACACACGGGGCGGAAAAAACAACAACTAATGATTACAACAGTGGAAAACGTGAGTTTTGAGAGTTGTTTTGAATGAGGACAAAGACTAAGCGTGTCGGACAGAATAAGGGAATCTGTTCCAGATGACAGGTCCAATTGACAGAGAAAGCACGTTTTCCATGGAGTCAGTTTCTTTCCGGCGCCTGTTTATATCAGCATCTCCGTCAGTAATCGTTTTTGGACTCACTTGTGTAAACAAAGTGAGTCTATGTTTTAACCCGGTGTTCGGTTGTCTCTCTCTCTCTCTCTCTCTCTCTCTCTCTCTCTCTGTGTGTGTGTGTGTGTGTGTGTGTGTGTGTGTGTCCGTGTGTCCGTGTGTCTGTGTGTCCGTGGTAAACTTTAACATTGACATTTTCTCTGCAAATACTTTGTCAGTTGACACCAAATTTGGCATAAAAATAGGAAAAATTCAGTTCTTTCCAGTCATCTTGTTTAAGATAATATTGCACCTCTAGGATGGGCACAAAAAAATAATAAAGAATGAAGCCTAATTATATGCAAACTGCATTTACTGTTATATTTATATTTTTTGTATTCTCTAAACTTGGCACTTTGACCTCTTATTCTGACACAACAACAAGAGGAGTCATTATCATTATTTTTTGTTCAAACTGGAACTTCTTTTGCTAAGCATGGAAGTTTTATTTATTTTGCAAACGTTTTGGTGCAGTTAGTAAAAAAGGGAAATTACTCTGTAATTAATGCTAGGGGACTTAATTTATCACAAGTGAGTCTTGAAGGCCTTGCCTCTCTTGTTGTATGGTTGTTTTTCACTCCAGATGCAGTTGCTTTCTTTTACTGTCGTGTCAGCCCGGGCTTGTCACATGATGTGACTAAGGGGGCAGAATGGCTGAAAGAAGGCACTGGTCTACCTGTGTTCAGTCAGTTTGGGACGTGAGGGTCTTCACCTTGATCTTTTTCCTC
>NC_134878.1:14968900-14971400 GCF_041734735.1 Babylonia areolata | reverse complement strand
ACCCGTAAGAGTTACTCATTCTCAAACTCAGTAGTGCCGCACACAGCCATTATCAGCTAAATGACTTTCTCTCTCTCTCTCTCTCTCTTCTCTTTTTCTTCTTCTATTCCAACGACATCATAAACGCTCCAGTTAGTATAACAGACGCTGTTTGATCTCTGCTAAAAATAAAAAAAAAAACACACCCAAAAAACAAAAAAACAAAAAACAACAAAAAAACAAAAAACAAAAAAAAAAAAAAAAAAAAAAAAAAAGGAAGAAGAAGAAAAAAACGAGAGAAAAGAATGAAAGAAAGTAAAAAAAAAAAGTTTTTAGAAGTTTGTCAAGCTTAATCAATGAAATTTTCTGGTTTGAAAGTTTCCTGAGAGGTGGGGTTGGGGGGTTGCGGGGTTGCGGGGTTTGGGGGGTTGGGGGGTTGGGGGTTGGAGGGTTTGGGGGTTTGGGGGGGGTGGGGGGGGGGGGGGGGGGGGTTGGAGGGTTGGGGTCAGAAACAATGTGATCTTTTGTCGGAGGCTGATATGCATAAAACACGAGAGAAATCTTCACCAGTCTCTGAGGTATCGAAAGTTTTTGAAGTTCTGAAGAGTCTGGAAACGAATTAGCATGCGGTGGATTGGGTGGGTCCGGAGCGGGTGGGGGTGGGAATGGGGGTGTGGGCGGTGGTGCCGGGGCGGGGGTGGGGTGGGTGGGAGGGGAATACTGACTACGAAAGTTTTCTTTCTTCTTCATTTCTTTTTTTTTTTTTTTTTCGGAATTCATTTTTTTTTGGGGGGGGAGGTGTGCAAGTGATTGAAGTAACAAGTATGCTGCATAACTCGTGTTTGTCTGCCGTGCTCCTGGCCTGCTTGTGTATCTGTGTGAGTGTGTGTCTTTATCTCTGACATTATCTCTCTCTCTCTCTCTCAGCGAGTGTGAGTGTGTGTGTGTGTGTGTGTGTGTGTGTGTGTGAAACAAAATCTTCTGTGCCCATTAGTGACTGAAATTCTGCGCTTTTGATAATGACTCACGGTGATTCTGCACGTGCGCGGTCGCCCACACACACACAGACACATACACACACACGCACACATGCACACACCACAAACACAAACACAGATTCACTGAGAGAGAGAGAGAGAGAGAGAGAGAGAGAGAGAGAGAGAGAGAGAGAGAGAAGGAATGTCAGAGATACACACACTCACACTATCTATCTATCCATCCATCTCTCTCTCTCTCTCTCTCTCTCTCTCTCTCTCTCTCTCAGTCCTTCCCTCTTTCTCTCCTCTCTTTCTTTCCTTTCTGACTCACTCGCTCTCTATCCCCTTCTCTCTTTCTCTAAATCTCTCTCCCCCTCTCCTCCATATCTCCCCCCCACCCTCCTCCCTCCGTCTCTCAGTCACCACTCTCTCCCTCTCCCTGCTCTCTCTCTCTCTCTCCCTTTACCCCCACCCCCCTCTCCCCCTCCTCTCTATCCCTCTCACCACTCTCTCCCACTCCCCGCTCTCTCTCTCTCTCTCTCTCTCTCCTCTCTTTAGCCCCACCCTCTCTCCCCCTCCTCTCTCTATCTCTCACCACTCTCTCCCTCTCCCCGCTCTCTCCTCTCCCTCTCTCCCTCTCTTTACCCCCACCCTCTCTCCCCCTCCTCTCTCTATCTCTCACCACTCTCTCCCCTCTCCCCGCTCTCTCTCTCCTCTCTTTAACCCCACCCCTCTCCCCGCTCTCTCTCTCCCTCTCTTTAGCCCCACCCTCTTCTCCCCCTCCTCTCTCTATCTTCTCACCACTCTCTCCCTCTCCCCGCTCTCTCTCTCTCTCTCTCTCCCTCTCCCCGCTCTCTCTCTCTCTCTCTCTTTACCCCACCTCCTCTCCCCCCCCTCCTCCCCTCTATCTCTCACCACTCTCTCCCTCTCCCGCTCTCTCTCTCTCTCTCTCCCTCTCCCCGCTCTCTCTCTCTCTCTCTCTCTCTTTAACCCCCACCCTCTCTCCCCCCCTCCTCCCTCTATCTCTCACCACTCTCTCCCTCTCCCCGCGCTCTCTCTCTCTCTCTCACCCTCTCCCCGCTCTCTCTCTCTATCTCTCACGACTCTCTCCCTCTCCCTCTCCCCCCCTCTCTCTCTCCCTCTCTTTCCCCCCCCCCCTCCCCCCCCCTCCTCCCTCTATCTCTCACCACTCTCTCCCTCTTCCCGCTCTCTCTCTTTGCCTCTCCTTTACCGCCCCCCCCCCTTCTCTCTCTCTCACTCGTTTTCTCTATCCTCCTTTCCCTCCATCCCTCCCTCCCTCTCTCTATCTCTCGCTCCAACTCTTGTCTCTTGTCTGTTCCACTCTCCCTGGATCAATACAATCACTGAAGACGGGAGTTATGATTCCATAAACAAAGAAAGAAAGAAAGAAAGAAAGGAAGAAAGAAAGGAAGAAATATCTTCTTGGGCCGGGGACAGCAGACTTGG
The DNA here is from genome assembly GCF_041734735.1 of Babylonia areolata. Lineage (NCBI taxonomy): Eukaryota > Metazoa > Mollusca > Gastropoda > Neogastropoda > Buccinidae > Babylonia > Babylonia areolata. The sequence continues at coordinate 14,968,977 of NC_134878.1, read as the reverse complement.
CAACAATCCCGCAGGACTAACCACCCCCCCCCCCCATATCCCAACCCTTCCCCTCCCCTCTCCCCCTCCCCCGTTGC
>NC_134878.1:14961400-14966400 GCF_041734735.1 Babylonia areolata | reverse complement strand
GACTGAAATGTTGTTACTTCATACCGTGTATCTCAGTTCTACTGCAGTCTGAGCGATGACGACAGAAGTCCACACTGAGTAAGTAGCTGTCAGTGTCTGCTTGCTATCGGGAAAACCAGGAAAATCTATACTTAGGTCAGGATGTATATAGAAGGCCTGCAGTTACGTAAGCCACGAAATCGAAACAACACTCCAATCGCTATTATTGTGTCGGTGGCACCGAATCTTTTGTATTTCCAGACGTTTCGGTTTGAGCCAGTGCATAACTTGACGAATGCAGTTCTTAATTAACAGTCCTCCAGTAAAACTCATCTGTCATATCTACGTAACTACTTTGTGAAATTATTCCAGTCAAGAACGAATAAGCTCCGTGAAAGACAGAGCGAACAAACCTACAGAAAGAATGTGCATAATCATTTCCTTCGATATTTCCATAATATCTCTACACGAAAGACAGCAAAAGAAATGAATGAACGAATGAATGAATAATGGAAGGAAGGAAGGAAGGGAAAAGAGGAAAATAGAAAGAAAAGGCTCGCCCACACAAACAATAAAGAAAAGAACCAGTTTCTTGCAAACTTTTTTCCCACCTCAAAGTCATACTTCTTGTATTTGACATCGCTCTTTTGATATTTTTGTAGGATATGTCTAAAAGATGGACCAAAATGACGATGCCAGATCTCACGACAGCTGCCAACAGAACGGCGTGGCGAGCTATGACATCTTCCTCATGTCCCCCCACCGACCCCAGCGGTCAAGGGAATGAGTGAGTGAGTGAGTGAGTGCAATGTTTCAATGCCCCCAGGAGGCACACGAAATAAACTCCTTGCCTTGCCTTGCCTTGCCTTGCCAAGTCCTAATGCCCATTTGAAACAAGCGATACTGCCACGCCCCCTCACCTTCCCCGTCCAACCCCCCGCCCCCCCCACACCCACCCACCCTCCCACCATTCTCTCAGATAACAGAGAAGAATCCCCGAAACACACACTCACTACCAGATATCGGGGTTCCTCGCTTAGGACACACGCACGGGGCACACCACGAACCTGTCAACCCAAATTGACTCGCACAGATTCCAGCAAGCCACAAGAGGAGGACGACGAGGGACTCCACCAGTCAGACCATTTGCATTGACAGAGGAAAGACGAGAAACCCTCGTGGGGGGAATAAGTAATTCAATAACCAACAAAAAGACCCAGGAGAAGAGGGAGGGGGTGAGGGGGAGGAAGGGTGGAAGGGAGCGGGGAGGGGGGTTGAGGGGGGAGGAGGGGGGATGAGCGAGAGCCGTGGGCAGTCAGTCTCAAAGGACGGCATCAATGGCTGTAGATTGAAAGGAAGGTTCCCCCCCTCCTCCTCCTCCAACCCCTCCCCCCCCGCCCCCCCCCCCCCCCCCCCCCCCCCCATGCTTTGCCCCCTGTCTGATAAAGAGCGGCACGGACTGTATCTGATCTCGGACACAATGGCTCATGGCGACCGCGGCTGACAGTGACAGCGGTTGTGGATGATGATGATGATGAAAAAGAATATGACGACGACGTCGATGATGAGGACGACACTGGTGATAACAGTGAAACAGTCATGAGATGCATTGCCTTGACGACGACGACGACGACGACGACGATGACGATGACGATGATGAAAAAGAATATTACAATGACGTCGATGATGACACCAGTGCAACAATCATGAGATGCATTGCCTTGACGACGATGACGACAACCACGACGATGATGATGATGAAAGAGAAGGTTACAACGACGTCGATAATGACGACATCAGTGGTAACAGTGAAACAATGAGATGCATTGCTTTGACGACGACGACGACGACAACGATGATGATGATGATGACGATGACGAAAGAGAAGATTACAACGACGACGATGATGATGATGATGAAAGAGATTACAACGACGTCGATGATGATGACACCAGTGGTAACAGTGAAACAATCATGAGATGCATTGCCTTGACGACGACGACAACGATGATGACGATGATGAAAAAGAATATTACGACAACGTCAGTGATGATGGAATACACTGACACAACACTGAGATGCACTGACTTGATGACTGATTGGTTTAAACAGTATTTTATTTGAAACATGTCACAATACAACACAGATATCGATGAACAGGACAACAAGAAAATCTTATATAAAGTCCGTTGATGACTGATTAAATGATAATGATGCTGCTGATGGTAGCGGTGGTGGGGATACTCATGAAAAAAATCGAAGCAGCCTTGAGATCGCCTATATGTCCGATTATGAAGAAGAAGAAGAAGATGATGATGATGACGATGATTGTGGAGGTGATGCTGCTGCTACTGTCGATGATGATGGTGGAAGTGATGCGTGGAGTGATGACCTACAGGTAACGCGTCTGCCAAGGAAGCGAGAGAATCTGAGCGCGCTGGTTCGAATCACGGCTCAGCCGCCGATATTTTCTCCCCCTTCATAGGAATCTTGAGTGGTGGTCTGGACGCTAGTCATTCGGATGAGACGATAAAACGAGGTCCCGTGTGCAGCATGCACTTAGGTACGTAAAAGAACCCAGGGCAACGAAAGGGTTGTTCCTAGCAAAATTCTGTAGAAAATTCCACTTCGATAGGAAAAACAAATAAAACTGCACGCAGGAAAAAATACAAAAAAAATGTATGGCGCTGTTGTGTAGCGACGCGCTCTCCGTGGAGAGAGCAGCCCGAAATTTCATACAGAGAAATCTGTTGTGACAAAAAGAGAAATACAATATAATACAATAGTGTGAAACAGCCCTGAGATGGCCCTCTTGGTGATGATATAAGTGATTGTAACACTTATCTTGATGATGATGACGATGGTCAAAATGGAAAAAAAAGGAGAAAGAAACAGTCCTGATAGGACCCTCGTGCATAATGGATGATGGTAATGAGACCACTGGAACAGGTAGTGGTACTGATTATACTGGAAGGGGATGGTGAGTTTGAGAATGATGTCGACACTGGCAACACAACAAGGACGTCACGACGCTAAAGGAAAAACATGATCATTGTGGTCATACTACTGATCCTGAAAACCTCCTGTTTCAAACATCCCATTTCTGTCAAATGTTCTAGAACGCATTGTGCTTAGCCAGCTTATGAAACACTTTGGGATTTAGTCTCCCGGGGTCATTTCAATCAGCGTACAGAAAGGGACACAGCACGAAAACGGCCATGTTACTTGTGGTCAGTGACCTGTTGCTAGAATCTTATGCAGGCAAGGTGCCTGTTCTGTCGCTGCTGGACCTTTCTGTAGCTTTTGATACGATGGACCACGTCATTTTGGTCAAAATGTTGCGTGATGTGTTCGGACTCGGTGGTACCGTTCTGAAATAGTTTCATTCCTACATAGCAAGTTGCACACAGTCTGTAATTGCAAATGGAAACCAGTCTGTTCCATCTGTGCTTAGATACGGGGTACCACAAGGTACTGTCCTGGGACCAGTACTTTTCGCAATGTATACACATAGTCTAATTTTGATCATCTGACAATCTCCATCTCACTTCCATCTGTTTGCTGACGATTCGAAACTAGACGATTCTGCTGTTGTCTTTGAAATTCCACGCTCTGCTTCTTAATTAAGAAGTGGCACACAAAATAGAGCAAAGTTGATGAAATAAAACAAACTATAAAGAAATGATGACAAAACATAACTCATGTTGACTGTTACTAAAACAAGCACAAGCAGATAAATACGGGGGTGGGGGTGGGGGTTATTTGCTCTGACTAAGATTTCTTTCTCTTGTTACGTCCACAATCTTGGCTTTCTGGATTGATCTCTCACGATGGAAACTTCTTGTCGCCTTCATTTTACCCAGTCTATATTATTGCAATTCTCTTTCAGCTGGTCTTTCCAGTGATAAACTCTACAAGCCCCAGATAGAACAGAATAATGCAGCTTGACTCGTCCTTAATAAGTCGAGGAGCGACAGTGCAACTACTCTCTTGCGGACACTTCACTGGCTGCTTGTTCAAGCCAGAATCGAATACAAAGTTATTAATTTATGCTTTCAGTGCATCGATTATCATACCACACCCTCATGCCTTTCTGAACTTCTCAACCCGTACTTGCTAAACATAACATTAAGATCTCTTGACTCCTTCCGGTAAACTGTCATAAATGAAGTAGTGCTGTTGTCCCAGTTTCATGCAAGTATGTCAGATTGGCGATTGGGGAGAGTGGGGTTGGAGGAGGGGGGGGGGGGGGGGGCGGTGGTGTGGTTTGAATGGTAGAATAGTTGCCGATTTTTACGTCTTTTACCTATGGTATCCAGTACTTTAGTTCACCATCTTTTGTGGAGAAGATGAGGAGGAGGAAGAGGAGGAGGGGAAGGAATAGGAACAAACAACCAACAGAAAAAGACGATCCATCACCAAACAGTCCATGGTCAACACTGGCAGGACTGACCTAGGGTCCAGTCGGAAACAAGGCACTACCATTAGAGACTCCCGTGCCTCCCATTTCCTAATAAAGGCGCGTGGATGAAATTTGGCCACCAGTCCTGCCACTGACACTACATGGACAACCCCCCCCCCCCACGACATCCCCTCCACCCGCCCATCCACACACACCTCACCCCCCCACCCCCCCACGGGCAGTTAAAGTCAATTAACTGGGATTCCATCACTTTGGGGCCCTGAAAGGAAGGTATTGATTGGGGTTGGTCAGGGATCACTGGGGGAATCTAAGCTGATGGATCGGTTCAGAATTTCCATTAGCTGTAATTGGACATGGAGGCATTGGTTGATTATTTTCAGTTGTTTCCTATATTGAGTGATAATGAATTCATTTCTATTTTGGATATTGCAAACTTTATTGGCTTTGTCAACTACCCTCTCCCCCCACCCTCCCACTACCCCGAAACATAGTATGGCTGTTTACATGGCAGCATAGAATTGTCACACTGGTAAAAGCCCATTCGTACATACGAATGAACGTGAAAGCTGCAACCCACGAATGCAGAAGAAGAAGGATG
>NC_134878.1:14951400-14953900 GCF_041734735.1 Babylonia areolata | reverse complement strand
GGGATAGAGAGCAGACAAAACAAATTCTAATCTTTGTGGATTTTTGGAAAGACAAATATCAAACACGGAATGGGTTCTGTAAGGTCTGTATAAGACCAAGGCACATAACTCAAACCATTGCTGATTCACTATCCATCACTGGGTACAGAAACATAAAACAGAACATCTTCATACTTCGAAGGTTTTTGTGCGTCACTATAGAATACAAAAAAGTTTTTCGGCCATATGGCGACAAGGCATTTGATAGCATTGAGATATCGTATTTGTTTAGGGCCATATTGTGAAAAGGCATTTAACAGCAATGGTATATCATATTTTGTTGATGATACTTTAATGGTGTAACGTGTAGGTCTACATTAGCTGCGTCAGGTGATGAAACCTGTGTGTTTTACGAGGTAGTGGTGACACCTTTGAAAGCACGGGTAACACGTGTTTGTCTGATGGTGTTTGCGTGGACGTTAATGCCTTTAACCCATTGACAGCTGATGAAATGAAATCATCAGTAGCATCAACTGCATTTCCGACTGTTTGTGTTTATTCCAATTATGTAACTGATTTTGATTTAATTAACAAAGGTAAATATTATCCCGAGAGGAGAGAGAGGAGAAAGAGAGAGAGAGAGAGAGAGACGAAATCCTTACCTGTTTTCTCAATGTTAATCTTATCTCCGTGAGGTCACTGCCTCTCTCTGACCACAGCAGTCAAGGGGTTAACTGGTCAGCGCCATGTTGCTCGGAGCAAACGATCCGGCTGCTCAGCTATAAATAGCCAGGAGGGTTCAGCGACAGGCCATGCTGCAGATCGGCTTTGAACCATCACCGTCCTTCCAAGAGTTCCACAGCATCCCGACAGAGTCTGCGCCAGGACGAAGAAGCCCAGAGTACTCAGGTCAGATACACGTGCATTTTTTTCTTCTGTATTCCCCCCCCCCTCCCCGCCCCCTTGTTTTCTGTGCATTTTTTAATTGAAAGCCTTCCCCGTTTATTTGGTGGAAACAGTTTTGACGCAGAAATAAATTAGACACAATGAAGACAGGTGCAGTTTGTATTTTATGGTATGATGGAAACTTATTTTAATTAAAACAGGTCCAGGGACGAGCACGTCGCATTAATAGCTTTGAGCTGGGTTTTCTTTTGGAATGTGCACCACAAAACTGAAACAAGAACAGAAACTTCAAATGATTTCTAACAGATATTGACAGCTTGTCAAAGATTTTTAGAGGCACACACAACCCCTTCCAAATGGTTTCTCCATTTTTTTTGACTCACTTGTGTAAACAAAGTGAGTCTATGTTTTAACCCGGTGTTCGGTTGTCTCTCTCTCTCTCTCTCTCTCTCTCTCTCTCTCTCTCTGTGTGTGTGTGTGTGTGTGTGTGTGTGTGTGTGTGTGTGTGTGTGTGTGTGTGTGTGTCTGTGTGTCTGTGTGTCCGTGGTAAACTTTAACATTGACATTTTCTCTGCAACTACTTTGTCAGTTGACACCAAATTAGGCATGAAAATAGGAAAAATTCAGTTCTTTCCAGTCATCTTGTTTAAAACAATATTGCACCTCTGGGATGGGCACAAAAAAAAAAAAATAAATGAAGCCTAATTATATGCAAACTGCATTTACTGTTATATTTACATTTTTTGTATTCTCTAACCTTGGCACTTTGATCTGATATTCTGACCCAACAACAAGAGCAGTCATTATTATCATTTTCTGTTCAAACAGGAATTTCTTTTGCTCAGCATGGAAGTTTTATTTATTTTGCAAACGTTTTGGTGCAGAAGTAAAAAAAGGGAAATTACTCTGTAATTAATGCTAGGGGACTTAATTTATCACAAGTGAGTCTTGAAGGCCTTGCCTCTCTTGTTGTTGTTCCCCCCCCCCCCCTTGTTTTCTGTGCATTTTTTAATTGAAAGCCTTCCCCGTTTATTTTGTGGAAACAGTTTTGACGTAGAAATAAATTAGACACAATGAAGACAGGTGCAGTTTGTATTTTATGGTATTATGGAAACTTATTTTAATTAAAACAGGTCGAGGGACGAGCACGTCGCACTAATAGCTTTGAGCTGGGTTTTCTTTTGGAATGTGCACCACAAAACTGAAACAAGAACAGAAACTTCAAATGATTTCTAACAGATATTGACAGCTTGTCAAAGATTTTTAGAGGCACACACAACCCCTTCCAAATGGTTTCTCCTTTTTTTTTTTTTTTTTTTTTTTTTTTTGCTGGGGTATGGTGTGTATGGGGATGGGGTGTGTGGGGGAATGGGGGGGGGGGGGGGGGTGATGGGGTTCGATAAGGTCTGATACCTGAAAACTAACAAAACAAAAGCATTCTTTGTGCAGTGTTTGACAGAGACACGTTTTACATGTTTGTTTTTTTTTCTTTAATTTTACAACTTTTTGCATGTAATGATTTTGGACGGAACCGTATTATAATGCATCAAATTTTGTTATTTAGATAAGTTCTCATCACACTCACATCCGCATTCTGATGATGCATATTCAAGAG
>NC_134878.1:14926400-14931400 GCF_041734735.1 Babylonia areolata | reverse complement strand
CTGCTATTGCTACTACTGCTGCTGCTGCTACTGCAGGTGCTGCTACTGCTTCACCGTCATCATCAGCGTCGCCGTCATCACCTTATTCGTCATCATGGTCGTCGTCGACGTTGCCGTCTTCGGTTTCCTGATAATGATTATCATCATCGTGTCCTCAAGATCATCACATCATAATCCTCATGAAAACTGTTCATTTCCGCTTGAGTGAGTTTCAAATGGCATAAAGAAGTCTCATCATCATCATCATCATCATCATCAGCAGCAGCAGCAGCAGCAGCAGCAACATCGTCGTTGTAGTCTTCGTCGTCATCATCATTATCGTTGTCGTCGTCGTTATCGCCGTCATCAATCTTTCCATCGTCGTCCTCCTCATCGTCATCATTACCACGCTTCCTTAAAGTCTTAACTCCCGAGAGCAAGGTTTCGGTTGCGCCCCTTTTCTCTGCATTCAAATTTTGTATTACGTGTAGCTGACACATTTTGTACTTTCCAAAGTCAATTCAGGTCTAGATTGGAAGCTGCTAGGCAAATCTCGCTCTCTGCCATAAATGAAGCCAAACCGTAGCTTTATTAGGCTTTTATTTTGAATAAACCTTCACCGACGTCACAGTGTCAGACTCTGGTGAGAAACTGGCTTGATTCAAATCGCCCGCCATTTATAGTCCGGTTCAGGCTTTAACTTTTTCAACGCCAAGTGTCTGTGTGAAAAAAACCACACTCCCCAGCGCCAAATATATTTAGAAACGATGCTCTCAGTCACAGGCTTCGGTTCATGTCCCAATCACGACAATGGACCTGTTCACTTCAAACTCGGTCAGGGGGTAAAGGTTGGTCATTGTTCTAGAAGTTGGTGGCTACAGCTGTCAAACGTTGTCACAAATGTGAAAAAAATGCCTTATCAACGTGACCCCTCGACGTTCCACAAAAGTCGCCTGCGGTGGTGAAAGAGTTAAGGAAACCGACCGCCCACAGAATGCCGTCAATACAGAACCTCGTCTGAGTCACACGAATGCCTCTAACCTAACCTGACCTGACCTATCACCCACCTCTAACAACTTCGATCCTGAAGAACGGAGGAAAGGAGGATAAGAAAATCGATGAAAGAGAAAGGGGGCGGGGAGGGAGGGGGGGGGGCGAGGGGGAGGGGCAAGGGGGAGGAGGGAGAGAGAGGTGTAGAGGGCAGCGGCAATGAACAGCAGTGACTGAAGAAACTGCCATGGGATGAGAGGTTGGTGGGGGTGGGTGGGGGAGGTGGTATAGGGGTTGGGGGGGGGGGATTAGGATGGGGGTGTGGCAGGGAGGGCAGGGAGGGAGGGAGGGAAAGGATGGATGGAGGGAGGGAGGGAGGGAGATTAAGTCCCTTACCTTCCTCCCTCGTCTGTCTGTCTGTCAGTCTGTGTCCGTATGTCTCTCTCTCTCTCTCTGTGTGTGTGTGTGTGTGTGTGTGTGTGTGTGTGTGTGTGTGTGTGTGTGTGTGTGTGTGTCTGTCTGTCTGTCTGTCTGTCTGTCTGTCTCTGTCTCTCTCTTTGTCTCTGTTTCAGTCTGTCTGTCTGTCTGTCTTCCCCTCTTTCCCCTTCTCTCCCCACACACTCTCTCCACCCCTCACTGTCCTACCCCCCCCCCTCTCTCTCTCCCTCTCTCTGTCCCCTCTCTGTCTCTCCCCCTCCCTCTCTGTCTCTGTCGGTCTGTCTGTCTGTCTCTCTATCTTTCCCGCCATCTGCCCATCTCATGCCGAGGACAAAACTAAGCGTAAGCTTTTAAGTATATTAATTTAGCGGGAAAGGGATTGGATATGAGCTGATGAAACCATCACCAGGAGATGTCAATAACGCTAATGGCGGGGATTGGGGGGAACGGGGGGATTTGTGGGGGGTGGGGGTGGGGGAGGATAGAGAGGAATGACTTGAGAGAGAGAGAGAGACACAGAGAGAGACAGAGACAGAGAGAAGATGGAGTTGGGTTGAGGGTGGGTGGGTGGGGATGAGGAGAATGTGGGGGTGGACGGGGTGCGGGGGTTTGGGGGTGGGGGTGGGGAGAAGGATTAGAGTTCGGGAAGAAAAATGTGTGTCTGGAGGGAGAGGGAAGGAGGGAAGGAGGAGAGTGGGGATTGGGGAGGGAGGGGGTGAAGGGGGGGGGGGGGGGGGGGGGGGGGGGGTGGAGGTGTGTGTGGAAGGGGAAGAAGATTTTCTGGTATTGTTGATGGAAAGGTTTTTTTTTTCCCAGATAGAAGAGTCAAGTAGGACACATTCTGTGTTGGTTTATCGGGGGAAAAATCACCGTGTGTAAAAGTGAACATGCCTTCTTCTTCTTCTTATCATTATTATTATTATTATTATTATTATTATTAGTAGTAGTAGTAGTAGTATCATTATTAGTATTATTCTTATCATCATCGTCATCATCATCATCATCGTCATTATTATTATTATTATTATTATTATTATTATTATTATTATTATTATTATTATCTGTATTTCTTTCGGCCGCTGTATTGGCAGCAATCTTCGAAAGGTAAACGTATATACACGCATAAGACGAAAAACATGAACAGATCATTTCTACACAGCCTTTTCTGGGCACTCTGTCACAAAAATAACGTCATGCATCATGAAGAGCTTTGTCATACCACTTTATTATTATTATTATTATTATTATTATTATTATTATTATTATTATCATCATCATTATCATCATTATTGTTATTATCATCATCATCATCATTATTATCATTAGATGTATTGTTATTATTATTATCATCATCGTCGTTATTATTATTATTATTATTATTATTATTATTATTATTATTATTATTATTAATATTATTATTATTATTATTATTATTATTATTATTATTATTATTATTATTATTATTATTCTTGTTATCGTCATCATCATCATCATCATCATCATCATCATCATTATTATTATTAGAAGTATTATTAGAAGTATTATTAGAAGTGTTATCATTATGATTGTTGTTGTTGTTGTCGTCGTAGTTGTTGTTGTAATAAGATTCAGACCATCATCACCGTAGCCATGCTGGTATTTCTCAAAATGCTCGGACAATGCACAAGTCGGCTTCAGCTGGATATAATTATGATCTATCATCACTGAAGGGCTCAAAACCGCAGAGACAAATTATGAGTCCAATATCTTTTTTTAGGTCATGCTAAGAGATGCTACGAGATAGGAAGTCATCAGCGTGACTTTATCACATACGTTTTCCACGTTATTGTCCACATCGGCTAGCCATACTTTTTTTTTTCCACTGCGACTGCATTCTGTGTCGTTGTTCTGAATGGGTAGACTTTGTCCATCCCGTTGATGGAAAAACGGAAAAGTCTCTCTCTCTCTCTCTGTCCGTCCGTCTGTCTGTCTCTCTCTGTCCGTCCGTCTGTCTGTCTCTCTGTCTCTGTCTCTGTCTCTCTCTCTCTCGCTCTCTTTCTCTCTCCCTCTCTCTGTGTGTTCAGCATGGTTCCACTTGTTCACCCACTCTACAAGGTACTTAAAGACTGGTGGACAAGTGTGTATGACTCAAAACGTTATGGTTGTACTTACTAACTTACATATATGGACGTTATCTAGCTTATATACGGTTCGTCCAGTGGTCGATGTTTTGTTGTTGTTGTTGTTGTTGTTGTTTTTAGTGTCTACCTTTGTTCTTTTATTTATGTTGTTTGACTCTAGTGTGAGACGTTCAGCATAACACGATAAACCAGTCAATCAATCGATGAATCTGTCAAACTGTAAGAAAACAAGAGAGGCAAGGCCTTCAAGACTCACTTGTGATAAATTAAGTCCCCTAGCATTAATTACAGAGTAATTTCCCTTTTTTACTATCTGCACCAAAACGTTTGCAAAATAAATAAAAATTCCATGCTTAGCAAAAGAAGTTCCTGTTTGAACAAAAAATGATAATAATGACTCCTCTTGTTGTTGTGTCAGAATAAGAGGTCAAAGTGCCAAGCTTAGAGAATACAAAAAATATAACAGTAAATGCAGTTTGCATATAATTTGGCTTCTTTTTTTTCTTTTTTTTGTGCCCATCCCAGAGGTGCAAGATTGTTTTAAACAAGATGACTGGAAAGAACTGAATTTTTCCTGTTTTTATGCCAAATTTGGTGTCAACTGACAAAGTATTTGCAGAGAAAATGTCAATGTTAAAGTTTACCACGGACACACAGACACACACACACACACACACACACACACACACACACACATACACACACACACACACACACACACACACACACACACACACACACAGACAACCGAACATGGGGTTAAAACATAGACTCACTTTGTTTACACAATTGAGTCAATGAACATTTCTACAGCACATCATAATTATCCAGTCATTAAAAAAAAACAGAGAGCTGAAGACATCTTCGTTGGTTGGCTCCAGTGGAGCTCTGCAGAAGGCAATAAAGTCTGGTCAGGAACAGCTGTAACATCCAAAGCATGGAAACGTGGGCTGCTTGATGGTGCCGAAGATTGGGAATGCACAGCTGACCTACCAGAGGGGAAGAAACACCCGGAAATCATCAGCAAGAGCGGCATGAGACCTGACATAGTACTCCACTCCAAGACAACGAAACAAGCGATTCTGATTGAGCTCACTGTGCCATACAAAAGCAGAATGGAGGAAGCCCACATCTACGATACCGAGAAGTATGCTGGTCTAGCCAGCAGCCTGAGAGAATCTGGCTTCCTAGCCAAAGTCCTCACCACAGAAAATTGTGCAAGAGGGTTTGTAAGCACATCTGCCTTCAGCCTCATGAAACAGCTGTCGATTTCTGGCAGAGAGAGGACACGGGCTCTCAAGGCAATGGCAAAAGCAGCAGAAAAGAGTTCCAGCTTGATCTGGTCGAGGAGGAATGAAAGTTAACTTCATATTATTAAATTTTCCCTACTCAAACTATGCGTACGGTGGCTCAGTGGTTAAAACGTCTGTCAGAAAAGGTGACTCAGTCCTGAAGTGGCGACCACCCTGGAGG
>NC_134878.1:14906400-14911400 GCF_041734735.1 Babylonia areolata | reverse complement strand
GTCTGTCTCTCTGTCTGTCTGTCCTGTCTGTCTCTATTTGTGCCTGTATCTCTGTCTGTCTGTCTGTCTGTCCTGTCTCTCTTTGTGTCTGTCTCTCTTTGTGTCTGCCTGCCTCTGTCTGTCTCTCTTTGTGTCTGTCTGTCTTTGTGTCTGTCTCTGTCTGCCTGTCTGTCTTTGTGTCTGTCTGTCTGTCTCTCTTTGTGTATGTCTGTCTGTCTGTCTTTGTGTCTTTCTGTCTTTGTGTCTTTCTGTCTTTGTGTCTGTCTCTGTCTGTTTCTGTCTGTCTGTCTGTCCTGTCTGTCTCTGTTTGTGCCTGTGTCTCTGTCTGTCTGTCTCTGTCTGTCTGTCTGTCTCTCTTTGTGTCTGCCTGCCTCTGTCTGTCTTTGTGTCTGTCTCTCTCTGTCTGTCTGTCTTTGTGTCTGTCTGTCTGTCTGTCTGCCTGCCTCTGTCTGTCTGTCTTTGTGTCTGTCTCTGTCTGTCTGTCTGTCTGTCTTTGTGTCTGCCTGCCTCTGTCTGTCTTTGTGTCTGTCTTTGTGTCTGCCTGCCTCTGTCTCTCTTTGTGTCTGTCTTTGTGTCTGCCTGCCTCTGTCTGTCTCTCTTTGTGTCTGTCTCTCTTTGTGTCTGCCTGCCTCTGTCTGTCTCTCTTTGTGTCTGTCTGTCTTTGTGTCTGTCTCTGTCTGTCTGTCTGTCTTTGTGTCTGTCTGTCTGTCTCTCTTTGTGTCTTTCTCTCTCTGTGTCTCTTTGTGTCTGTCTGTCTTTGTGTCTGTCTCTCTTTGTGTTTGTCTGTCTGTCTGTCTTTGTGTCTTTCTGTCTTTGTGTCTTTCTGTCTTTGTGTCTGTCTCTGTCTGTTTCTGTCTGTCTGTCTGTCCTGTCTGTCTCTGTTTGTGCCTGTGTCTCTGTCTGTCTGTCTCTGTCTGTCTGTCTGTCTCTCTTTGTGTCTGTCTCTCTTTGTGTCTGCCTGCCTCTGTCTGTCTTTGTGTCTGTCTCTGTCTGTCTGTCTGTCTTTGTGTCTGTCTGTCTGTCTGTCTGCCTGCCTCTGTCTGTCTGTCTTTGTGTCTGTCTCTGTCTGTCTGTCTGTCTTTGTGTCTTTGTGTCTGTCTCTCTGTCTCTCTTTGTGTCTGTCTCTCTTTGTGTCTGCCTGCCTCTGTCTCTCTTTGTGTCTGTCTTTGTGTCTGCCTGCCTCTGTCTGTCTCTCTTTGTGTCTGTCTCTCTTTGTGTCTGCCTGCCTCTGTCTGTCTCTCTTTGTGTCTGTCTGTCTTTGTGTCTGTCTGTCTTTGTGTCTGTCTCTGTCTGTCTGTCTGTCTGTCTTTGTGTCTGTCTGTCTGTCTCTCTTTGTGTCTTTCTCTCTCTGTGTCTCTTTGTGTCTGTCTGTCTTTGTGTCTGTCTCTCTTTGTGTCTGTCTCTGTCTGTCTGTCTCTGTCTGTCTGTCTCTCTTTGTGTCTGTGTGTCTGCCTGTCTCTGTCTGTCTGTCTGCCTGTCTCTCTGTCTCTGTCTGTGTCTGTCTATCTGTCTCCCTCTCTCTCTCTCTCCCCCAGCCGACGTCCAGCGCCTTAAACTATACGACAAGCCGGATCCAAAGAGTGGCATCTATTATGTATGACACCACGTTTGTCTTTGAGTGTTATCCGGGCTGCTTTCTCTTCTCACGCTTCTCTCCACCCCGCCTTCCTCCTTCCTCCTCCTCCCCCCCCCCTCTACCTCCTTCTCCTCCTCCTTCGCTTCTTTCTCCTACTTCTTGTCACCCCTTCTCCTCCTCCTTCTCCTCCTTCTCCGCACTCTCCTCCTCCTTCTCCCCTTTCTGCTCCTTCTTCTCCTTCCCCTTCTTCTCCTTCACCTTCTTTTCTCTCCTATTCATTCTTCTGTCTATCGTCCTCTTCTCCTCTTTTTCCTCCTCCTCCTCCTCTTCCTCCTTCTCCCCTCCTCCCCCTTCTTCGACTTCTCCTCCCATTTCTTATCTTCTCCTTCTCCTCTTTCTCCCTCTCCCCTGTCACCCTTTCTCTCTCCTCTTCCGCCTTCTCCTCTTCCTCCTCCTCCTTCTCCCAATCTTCCCCCCTCTCCTTTTCTCTCTCCTCCTCCTCCTCGTCGTCCTTCTCCATCCACTCTCTCCATTCTAATCCTGCTCTTAATAAAAGATGTAACAGAAAAAGTTATGGAACCAGAGAAAGGATGAGTAAGAGAGAGAGAGAGAGAGAGAGAGAGAGAGGGAGGGAGGGAGGGAGAGAGACAGAGAGAGAGGGAGGGAGAGAGACAGAGAGAGAGGGAGAGAGAGATAGAGAGGGAGGGAGAGAGAGATAGAGAGGGAGGGAGAGGGAAAGAGAGGGAGGGAGAGAGATATATATAGAAAGAGAGAGGGAGGGAGAGGGAGAGAGACACAGAGAGACACAGAGAGACAGAGAGACACAGAGAGAGAGGGAGGGAGGGAGAGAGACAGAGAGAGAGAGAGGACAGAGAGAGGGAGAGGGAGAGAGAGGGAAAGAGAGGGAGAGATATATATATATAGAGAGAGGGAGGGACGGAGAGAGAGACAGACAGAGAGAGATACAGAGACAGAGAGACAGAGATAGAGAGAGGGAGGGAGGGAGGGAGGGAGGGAGAGGGAGGAGAGGGAGGGAGAGAGAGAGGAGGGAGGGAGGAAGAGGCAGAGAGAGGGAGGGAGGGAGAGAGAGAGAGACAGACAGATAGAGATACAGACAGGGAGACAGAGATAGAGAGAGGGTGGGAGGGAGGGAGGGAGAGGGAGGAGAGTGAGGGAGAGAGAGAGGGGGGAGGGAGGAAGAGGCAGAGAGAGGGAGGGAGGGAGAGAGAGAGAGACAGAGCGAGAGAAAGAGAGAGAGAGAGAGGGAGAGAGAAGCGGGGTGGGGAAGGACTTGAAGACTACAGAGTCAAGATATAAAGAAATGGAGACAAAAGAAAATCAGCTTATTAAATGAAGAAGAAGAAGAAGAAGAAGAAGATGGTGGAAAGCTTAGAGAAAACTAAGAAGAAGATGGTGGAAATGGAGAAGTAGTAGCAAAAGGAAATAAGAATAAACAGTAATTATGGGTGTGTTGTGTGTGCCGGTGAGCTCTTTAGAGATTAGTCTGGGAAAACAGTAACTCAAGCTCTCCGCTGATCTGTGTCTCTAGCTGTCTGTCTGTCTGTCTGTCTGTCTTTGTCTCTGTCTCTCTTTCTCTGTCTCTCTGTCTTTCTATCTCTGTCTCTCTGTCTCTCTCTCTCTGTCTCGTTCTCACTAACATACACTTGAAGACACACACACACACACACACACACACACACACACACACACACACACACACACACACACACACACACATTTACATCGAGACAGTGTAAATTCTAAACGATCCATATTGATCAGTCCGTGACATTGGGTTTCACTCAGAGTAATATCTCAGTTACACACACACACACACACACACACACACACACACACACACACACACACACACACACACACACACACACACACACACACACACACACACAGTTCCACTTGTATAGACAAGTTAAAAAACATTTTCTTGTTGCTTTATCATTTTACGATCCGTCTCAAATCACGTCAAGCGAAAAGACATTAGATAACAGAAAGAAAGAAAGAAAGAGAGAGAAAGAAAGAAAGAAAGAAAGAAACTGAGACCGGCAGCAGCGAGGGAACTGGAAACATCATCAGGACAAATCAGTCCTGATCGCTCTGAGAACAATGATAATAAATAACAAAGACCCCAGCACCAGAAGACAGGCAGACAGACAGGCAGACAGACAATATAGGTGATGGCCGTGTGATTTTGTCTTCGGCCATTTCTTTGTTGTGCTTTGTCTAGCTTTGTGTTTTGTGTTGTCACCTGTGCTGAGAAATCGATAAGAGATGACGCGCTCATCCTCTCTCTGTCTCTGTCTCTCAGACTTTAACTCTCTCCATACGAACGGCGAAAGAGACGACGTTAACAGCGTTTCACCCCAATTACCATCATCAAAATATTGCAAGTGGAAGGCTCTTATACTGAAGAGGTGAATGCTGACAAAGAATACCACAGTTCTGACGACGGAAGCTAAAGGTTGGGTCATTCAGACACCCACTGGACATCCGAGGGGTCTGTGTAGAGGAGAAGAGAGGACTGGCCGTACTGAGTGAGTTAAACAAAAAGATTTTCCTTAACCTTTCTTCTTCACAAAAGAAACAACAACAACAACAACAAAAACAACAGTTACAATAATAAAAGCGACACAATAACAACAAAAGCAACAACATCAACATCAACAAAGCTACAACGTCAACAAAGCTACAACAACAACAACAAAACATAGAACAAAGTTTCAGGTCGTTATTTTCCCACTCTCTTCACACACACAGAGAGCGAGCGAGAGCGAGACAGCAAGTAGATGCCATTTGGGACCTGAAGACGGTAGAGTGACGTGCATGGCTTTATCTGTCAGTTATCTTGTCTCTCTCACTCTCTCTTTCTCTGTCTGTCTCTCTCTCTCTGTGTCACTCTCTGTCTCTCTGTCTGTCTGTCTCTTTTTTTTTCTTTATATATATATATATATATATATATATATATATATATATGTTTTTAGTCTTATTTTTGTTGTCTTTTTTTTTAATGCTTTATTAATCTTTTAATACACTTTTTTGTATGCCGTGTCGGTACCGTTTCCACCTTCTCTCTCTGTGTGTGTGTGTGTGTGTGTGTGTGTGTGTGTGTGTGTGTGTGTGTGTGTGTGTGTGTGTGGTGTATGTGTATGTGTGTGTGTGTGGGGGGGCATAGTGTGAAGAAGCTTTCAGCTTATCCAGTTTCCCCTCAATAAAACATGTCATCCTTCTCTCACTCTGTATATGTCGGTCTGTGTCTCTTTCTCCCACCCCCTTCTCTCTCTCTCTCTGTATATGTCGCTCTCTCTCTCTCTCTTTACCTCCCCCTTCTCTCTCACCCACTCTCTGTCTCCCTCTCCCCCCCCCCCCCCTCTCTCTCTCTCCTCTCTTCCTCCACTCCCTTCGTCCC
>NC_134878.1:14881400-14893900 GCF_041734735.1 Babylonia areolata | reverse complement strand
CCTCTCTCTCTCTTTCAGTGCTCTCTCTCTCTCTGCCCCCCTTCCCTCCCTCTCTCTTCCCCCCTCTCTCTCTCTTTCAGTGCTCTCTTTCTCTCTGCCCCCCTTCCCTCCCTCTCTCTTCTCCCTCTCTCTCTCTTTCAGTGCTCTCTCTCTCTGCCCCCCTTCCCTCCCTCTCTCTTCCCCCCTCTCTCTCTCTTTCAGTGCTCTCTCTGCCCTCTTCCCTCCCTCTCTCTTCCCCCCTCTCTCTCTTTCAGTGCTCTCTCTCTCTCTGCCCCCCTTCCCTCCCTCTCTCTTCCCACCTCTCTCTTTCAGTGCTCTCTCTCTCTCTGCCCCCTTCCCTCCCTCTCTCTTCCCACCTCTCTCTTTCAGTGCTCTCTCTCTCTGCCCCCCTTCCCTCCCTCTCTCTTCCCCCCCCTCTCTCTCTTTCAGTGCTCTCTCTGCCCTCTTCCCTCCCTCTCTCTCCCCCCCTCTCTCTCTTTCAGTGCTCTCTCTCTCTCTGCCCCCCTTCCCTCCCTCTCTCTTCCCACCTCTCTCTTTCAGTGCTCTCTCTCTGCCCCCTTCCCTCCCTCTCTCTTCCCACCTCTCTTTCAGTGCTCTCTCTCTCTGCCCCCCTTCCCTCCCTCTCTCTTCCCCCCTCTCTCTCTCTTTCAGTGCTCTCTCTGCCCTCTTCCCTCCCTCTCTCTTCCCCCCTCTCTCTCTTTCAGTGCTCTCTCTCTCTCTGCCCCCCTTCCCTCCCTCTCTCTTCCCACCTCTCTCTTTCAGTGCTCTCTCTCTGCCCCCTTCCCTCCCTCTCTCTTCCCACCTCTCTCTTTCAGTGCTCTCTCTCTTCCCCCTTCCCTCCCTCTCTCTTCCCCCTCTCTCTCTCTTTCAGTGCTCTCTCTCTCTCTGCCCCCCTTCCCTCCCTCTCTCTTCCCACCTCTCTCTCTCTTTCAGTGCTCTCTCTCTGTCACCCTTCCCTACCTCTCTCCTCCCCTCTCTCTCTTCTTCAGTGCTCTCTCTCTCTCTCTCTGGTGCGAAAGCGCTTTGATTTGTCTCTGCACAAGATCCAGCGCTGTATAAATACCATTATTATTATTATTATTATTCTCTCTCTCTCTGTCACCCTTCCCTTTCTATTCTCCCGAGTTCCTCTCACGCGCTCCTCTCTCCCCCACCCCCCTCTCTCCCTCTCTCCCCTTACACCCCCCTCTCTCTCTTCCTCCCTCTCTCTCTCTCTCTCTGTCTGTCTGTCTGACTAGACATTAAATACCCTTCCCACCAAACCCAACGCCAGGATAATGCTATGATAGTAATGAAGAATTATGTGTAAGGCTTGTCTCATGGTCTCCAAACCAAAACGTATCTCCAGAGCGTCACCATTATCGTCGTCACAGATGTTAATTCTCATGAATCAAGAGACAGAGAGAGAGAGGAGGGGGAGGAGGGAGGGAGGGATGGAGAGAGAGAGAGATGGGAGCAAGAGAGAGAGAGAGAGAGGGTGAAAGAGAGAGAGAATTAGGTAGAGAGGGAAAAAGAGAGGGGGTAGAGAGAGGGTGGAATGAAGAGAGAGAGAGAGAGGGTGGAGGGAGAGAGACAGACAGACAGACAGACAGACAGACAGACAGAGGCGGAGAGGGAGGGAGAGGAATGGAGAGAGAGAGAGAGCGGTTGAGAAAGAGAGAGAGAGAGAGTGAGTGAGGGACAGAATGAGGGGTGGACAAAGAAAGAGAAGGGGAGAGAGAGAGGGGGAGAGGTGGTGAAAGAGAGAGAGAGCGAGGAGATAGGGAGGGATGGAGAGAGAGAGAGAGGAGAGAGAGAGAGAGAGACAGAGGTTGAGAAAGAGAGAGAGAAGGAAAGAGAGAGAGGGGGAAAGAGCGGAAGGGATGGAGAGAGAGAGGGGGGAGAGAGTAACTGCACACGCTGCTCTCATGGTGGTGGTGACCTGTACTTCCATTCCATCCCTCCCTCTCTGCACAGTGGTAACTTTGCGTCTCTGGTTTCAGGAGATTCATGGCCGCTGTCAGTCGTGAATGGCGGTCTCCATTTCGGAAGAGGTCAGGGGAGGGGGGAGGGGGGGGTTGGGGGGGGGGGGGGGGGGGGGGGGGTATGGGGGCACACCCAGTCTGGCTCCGAAACTAAACAATGATTGCCTTTTGCAGGGAGCGAGGGGGGTGGGGGGAGGGGAGAGGAGACGGCTAAAGGAGGCTTTAAAGAGGTGGCGTCTTGCCTATGTTCTTTTCTTTGTAGCCTCAATGGCATGCAGAACACTCAGTTCATTTAGAACGGATGCAACTGAACCCGCCTTTGGGAATTTGTGTTGATTGTTTATTTCGCTACGATAAATTAATAATCATTTCCAATCAATGATTGAATCACCAGGCTGCTTCATTTCCAAAGGAGGCTTTGACACACTGACATGCAACCGACAGACCTGGATGAATCTGGTGAACAGTGCAGTTATTCCAAGCTGGCGTCGGAATCAATCAATGACTCTTCGCCGAGAAAATGAAGGGAGAAGAAGAAGGAGGAGGAGGAGAACGAGGACAAGACGAGGACGAGGACGAGGACGAGAAGAACAAGAACAAGAAGAACAATAAGAAGAAGAAGCAGAGGAGAAGAAGAAGAAGAAGAAGTAGAGGAGGAGGAGAAGGGGGAGGAAGAAGAAGAAGAACAAGAACAACAACAATGAGAAGAAGAAGCAGATAAAAAGAAGAACAAGAACAACAACATCAACAACATCAACAACAACAACAACAATCAGAAGAAGAAGCAGAGGAGGAGGAGGAGGAGGAGGAGGAGGAGGAGGAGAAGAAGAAGAAGAAGAAGAAGAAGAAGAAGAAGAAGAAGAAGAAGAAGAAGAAGAAGGACAACAACTACTACAACAACTACAACAATAAGAAGAAGACGCAGAGGAGGAGGAAAAGGGGAGAAAGAAGAACAAGAACAAGAAGAACAATAACAAGAGGAACAAGAACAAGAGGAACAAGAATAAGAAGAACAAGAACAAGTGGAGTGATGGCCTAGAGGTAACGCGTCCGCCTAGGAAGCGAGAGAATCTGAGCGCGCTGGTTCGAATCACGGCACAGCCCCCGAAATTTTCTCCCCCTCCACTAGACCTTGAGTGGTGGTCTGGACGCTAGTCATTCGGATGAGACGATAAACCGAGGTCCCGTGTGCAGCATGCACTTAGCGCACGTAAAAGAACCCACGGCAACAAAAGGGTTGTTCCTGGAAAAAAATTATGTAGAAAAATCCACTTCAATAGGAAAAACAAATAAAACTGCACACAGGAAAAAATACAAAAAAAGGGTGGCGCTGTAGTATGGCGACGCGCTCTCCCTGGGGAGAGCAGCCCGAATTTCACACAGAGAAATCTGTTGTGATAAAAAAAAAGAAAAGAAATACAAATACAAATACAATAAGCAGAGGAGGAGGAGGAGAAGTGGGAGGAAACAGAAGAAGAAGAAGAAGAAAACTCCTGAGCTCTATCCAGCCGCTGCGCTGGGTCTCCTCCTGTGAGTGTTTTAGTGGTGTTCTGTTCTAGGCGTCCTCCTTGTTTCCTGCGAGATGCTGCTTCTGCGACAGGTGCGGTCTTCTGTGGTTGGCTGGAGGGGAGGGGGGGGGGGGAATGAGTGGTGCGATGGTGATCAGCTGAGAGAGTTCTGAGTGTGTGGCAGCAAAGGGGGAAAAACATCAGAGAGATGAGAGAGAGAGAGAGAGAGAGACAGAGACAGAGACAGAGACAGACAGAGAGACAGAGACAGAGATAGAGAGACAGAGAGAGACAAGGGTAGAGACAGAGACAGAGAGTGAAGAGAGAGAGAGGGGGAAAGAGAGAGAAAGAGAGAGACAGACAGAGAGAGAGCAATAGCCAGCGAGCGAGCAAGCGAGTGAGCGAACAAGCGAGAGAGAGAGAAAGACAGAGATAGAGAGACAGAGAGAACACTGAACACTGAAATGTTTAATGTCATTAGCTGAAATGCTCTGGTGACATAGTAGGCACAAATCAGAACAAAATGGTGCAAATAGATGAAATGGAACAGAACCCCCCCCCCCCCCTCCCCCCCCAGAAAAAAAACAAAAAAAACCGAACTGAAACAACATAAACTAATAAGAGATTTGCGACACTTTGGCACATTGTCATTAGCATAAAAGTACATGTGACAGGGGGTAATTTGCCTTTTTTTCAGTCGTTCGTCTGCAAGGTTTGGACAGTACACAGAAAACAAAGTACAGATAAATTATTAAAAAAAAAAAAAAAAAAAAAAAATTACGCGTGTAACATCGATACATATCATATCAGTACGAACACATCAAATAATTACAATGTCGAGATTGACCATCCAAATGTAGCCCTTCCTTTTTATATCTATGCTTTTTTTTCTCATAAAATCCATATTAATTTTAAATTGATTAATGAGTATTTGGACCGATGATGGATGTTTTCCGTATATTTATTGCCTCAGGTACATATTTTGCAAGTGAAAGTATCATATCTTCATTTTCTGTCATTAGTATGCCGAATAAATCTTTTCTCTGCGCTGGATCTGTATTGAAAATGGTACAGTTGTTTCGTAATTCATCGTATCTTTTGCAGTTAAATATGAAATGATTTTCATCTTCTGGGCTTTCGCCACACATTGGGCAAGGAGATGTTGCTACGTCTGAATCGAACCATCTTCTGTTGGCATTCAGTCCAAGTGCTATCAATCTGAGCTTCACATATCAGGTTTTATGCCATTCATTTATTATAATCTTAATATACTTCTCTGTTTGAAATATTGATTTAAATGAATAAAACCATTTATACCTATCATTGCTCTCTATTTTCCCGTGCCAGTTTTATTTGTAGCATGCTATAAGTCTATCTTTAAATTCCGATACAAAGCCGCTCTCGTGCCCTACTCCTTGGCTCATCCGAACAAGACCGAATCCATGTTCCGTTAGTGTTTTCTTGATGTGGAATACCCAGTTCTGCTTGCCCTTCTCCTCTTGCAGTAGCAGCACCTCGTATGCTTGTCTACACAATCGTGATGCTGGCAGACTTGTTAGTTTGAGCCAATATTTTATGCATTTTACAATTGATCTAATAGGTACTTGTCGGTTTCGCCATGCATTATAGTGTTTGATGAGTGTAATGTGACACCAAGAAAGTGCTTCATTGTAAATGTATGTACCTTTTCCATTTGGTTATTGGGAATGAGTCCCCCATATTTCCATAGTTCAAGGCTCAATTTGTGTGTCGAATTGTTTCCAAAAAAAGCTGTGCGTCAGTCGAACGCAGTCTCTTGAGTGATTCTATAATTGAGAGACAGAGAGAGAGACAGAGACAGCAAACAACAACAACACAGAGACAGAGACAGAGAAAGAGACGAATTTAGACAGACAGAGACAGAGGGAGTGAGACAGAGAGAGACAGAGACAGCAAACAACAACAACAAAAAACAAAACAAACAAACAAACAAACAAACAAACAAACAAAAACAGAGAGAGAAAGATAGAGACAACAGAGACAGGGACAGAGACAGAGAGACAGGAACAGAGACAGACACAAAGAAACAGAGACAGACAGAGACAGACAAACAGACAGAGAGAGAGAGAGAGAGAAAAGCGGAGACAGAGAAAAAGAAGAGAGACAGAGAGAAACGGACGAGCAGACAGACAGACTGACAGACAGAAACAGAGATAGTTAGACAGACACATAGAAAGAAAGAATAGATACAGAGAGAGAGAGAGAGAGAGAAGGAGAGAGAGAGAGAGCGAGGAGGGGAACCCAAATGAGATAAAAACCCAGAGAGAGAGAGAGAGAGAGAGAGAGAGAGAGAGAGAGCAGAAGGGACAAAGATTCCAAGGAAATGAATTAGCCAATAATTCAAAGCGTGGAAATATCATCTTGCAGCAACATAATCAACACAAACACCTGGGCGTTATTTTGAGGGAGGGGGGGCGGGCGGGGGGGGGGGGAAAGGAAAGAAAGAAAGAAAGAAAAACAACAACAACAAAATAACAAAGCAACTAAACAACAAAACAACAACAACAAAGCAGGTGCAGATGGAGAGGTGACGATAACCGTGGCACAACAACAACGACGACGACGACGACGACGACGACGATGATGATGATGATAATGATAATAATAATAACAACAATACATGCTTATATAGCGTATTAGTAACCCCATCTCAGATGGGGCTCACCACGCTTTGCAATCAAATGTATAAATTTAAGACTAAATGTCGTAAAAATATGTCCGCGTGTGCCCGCGTGCGTGCACGCGCGCGCGTGTGTGTCTGAATCTGTGTGTCTGTGTGCATGTGTGCGCGTCCCCGTGCGCGCGTGTGTATGTGTGTGTATGTGTGTGTGTGTGTGTGTGTGTGTGTGTGTGTCTGTGTCTGTGTCGGTGTTTGTTTCTGTGTCTGTGTGTCTTTGTGTGTCTATCTGTCTGTGTTTATGTATGTGTATGCGTGCGTGCGTGCGTGCGTGCGTGCGTGTGTGTGTGTGTGTGTGTTTGTGTATCACCATCAGACGTGTTTTTTTGTTGTCCTATTGGATTCATTATTGTATTTGTATTGTGAAATGTGTAAAAATAACATAATATTGAAACAAAGACATTAAAGGAGAATGATAGACAGACGGAGAGAGAGAGAGAGAGAGAGAGAGAGAGAGACAGTGGGAGAGAGAGAGTCAGACAGACAGATACAGAAAGAAAGAGAGACAGGGACAGAGAGACAGACAGAGACACAGAGAGAGAGAGGGGGGGGGGGAGTCAGACAGACAGACAGAGACAGAAAGAAAGAGAGACGGAGAGGGACAGAGACAGAGACAGAGAAGGTGACACACAGAGAGAGAAAGAGAAGGAAAGAGAGACTGAGAGACAGACAGACAGACAGACAGACAGACAGAGAGTTCTCTCCATTGGTAACAAACGGAAGTCAGTAAAAAGGCCTGACGGGCTGCAAGCGCCGGGTGGGGAAATTTTCAGGTGGCACTCAATTCTGCCTGACACCGTGCTTCCTCTGCAGCTGAGAGGTGGAGTGGGAAACGTGCAGGTGTGATTAAGACGATGAAACTTTCGATTTTCGTTTACGCTTGCATGCACCCCCGCGTGCACGCACACACGCACACGCACGCGCATTTGTTTGCGCGAGTTCAAAAATACACGTTTACCACGAGGATTACACAAACATACACACACGCACACACACGCGTCCATGCGCGTGCACACGCGCGCACACACACACACACACACACACACACACACACACACACACGCACAAGGTTTCGACCTATTTTCCTTTCAATGTCTGATGTAGAAATGATCTGCGGTGCCAGATTAATGAGAAGATTAATGATTTCATTTCTGCTAAAAATATTAAAGGCCTTCAGCACTCAGTGACACGTGCAACACTGAATGAATGATCAAATGATAAATTATAATAACACACCTGTTTCACTGGTTCAGACGCAATTCAGTGTTAAATCTGATCCTTATCGTATCCTGTGACATTATATTATATTGTATTATATTCCAAAACAAAAGCACGAAAAACATTATATATCAGTAGGAAACCTCGTCGGATTTATTTTTCACATTATTTCTTAGGTGACTAAAACGAATATTTTTTTTCTTGACGAAGAATGACAATTCCAGTATTTTTTGGTCTCATTAAAAC
This sequence comes from Babylonia areolata, assembly GCF_041734735.1. Classification (NCBI taxonomy): domain Eukaryota; kingdom Metazoa; phylum Mollusca; class Gastropoda; order Neogastropoda; family Buccinidae; genus Babylonia; species Babylonia areolata. The sequence continues at coordinate 14,886,248 of NC_134878.1, read as the reverse complement.
AAATGCTCCGATATTTGCGAGGAGGAATTTTGTTTAATGTCCCGTCACACATATCCGTGATTGAAAACATTTTATTAAAGTATTAATGTATACATTTCAGTATTATCGGTTAGAAAGGGTGGGGGTGTGAATGAATGGAGAGTTGGGGGAAACTGGGCAAATGAGGGTGAAATGAGGGTGAAATTTGAAAAAAATATCTAAATACAATTAGAGGAAATTACTTAAAAGACTTCGTAAAAGAGACGTAATTCCGATATAGGCATTCGCTTGTTGGTAAGGACGTTTGACATACGAACCGGGTTGGGTTTTTTGTTTGCTTTTTATTTTGACTCTCTCATCCCCCCCCCCTCCATCACCCCCTTTCCTCTTGACCTTCACTGGTGGCCTAGGTGCTAGCCTTTCGGAAGAGAAGATAGATAAACTAAGGCCCACAGCAACGAGAGTGTTGTGTGGACTATTGTTTTCTTGGTGGATGACATATCACTAAAGTCGCTAAAAGAATCTTATTTATTTATTTATTTATTACCCCCGAAAACGGAGTATGGCTACCTACATGGCGGGGTAAAACCGGCCATACTCGTAAATGCCCACTCGTATATATACGAGTAAACGTGGGAGTTGCAGCCCATGAACGAAAGAAGAAGAAGATTTTTATATAGATATTTATTCATTGAATTATTCTAAAGTCAGGTCTGGGGCATAGCCCTTGCTACTGGTAGGTACCATGTAACCCAGTACTACTACCTGCCGCATGTGAAGTCTCCCAACGACGGAACAGGCGGAGGAGGAAACCTTTCCCATTCATTCATTCATTCATTCATTCATTTCATATTCGTTTTTATTACAGGTATCACATTACCTCTAATAACGAGAGGTGATAAACAGCAGGAAAAAGCAAATCATTTGAAAGCAATCACGGTTATCGCCATCAGGTGGCACCTGGTGGTGTTGAAATTGGGACTTGATTCATGTGGGCATTGGCTTCACCATTCTAACTTTCCGATAACCCTGCCATCCCTCAAACTCAATTCCTTCTGCCCCTCCTCTTCCTCGACCTTTGTCCATTTCTCCTCTACTTCCTCCTCGACTTCGTTCTTTTTTTTTTTCCCACCTCCTCTCCTCCTCCTCTTCCTCCTCCTCCTCGTCCTCCTTGTTCTTCTCCTCGTCGTTGTCATCGTCCTCTTCCTTCTTCTCCTCCTCCTCCTCTTTTTCCTGTCTCCTTCTTTTTCTCCTCCTCTTTTTCCTGTTTCCTTCTCCTCCTATTTTTCCTATCTCCTTCTTTTTCTCCTCCTCCTCTTTTTTTTCCTGTTTCCTTCTCCTCGTTCTCCTCCTGATCTTTTTCCGGTTTCCTTCTCCTCCTCCTCTTTTCCTGTTTCCTTCTTCTCCTCTTTCTCCTGTTTCCTTCTTCTTCTCCACCTACTATGTTTTTCCCCTGTTTCGTTCTTCTCCTCCTCCTCTTTTTCTTTTTTCCCCCGTTTTCTTCTCTTCTTCCTCCTCCTGTTCCTGTTTCCTTCTCCTCCTCCTCCTCTTGTTCATGTTTCCTCCTCCTCCTCCTCTTTTCCCTGTTTCCTTCTCCTCCTTTCTCCTCCTCTTTTTCCTGTTTCCTTCTTCTCCTCTTTCTCCTCCTCTTTTTCCTGTTTCCTTCTTCTTCTCCTATTTCCCCCCCCTGTTTCCTTCTTCTCCTCCTCCTCCTCTTTTTCCTCAGTTTCGTTCTTCTCGTCCTCCTCGTCTTCCTCCTTCACCTCCTCCTCGTCGTCGTCATCTTCCTCAAGGGTCCTTCTCTTCCTCCTCCTCCTCCTCCTCTTTCTCCTCGATTTTTTCCTCCTCGTCCTCCTCCGCATCGTCGTCCGTCCTCCTCCTCTTTGTCCTCCTCCTCCTCACCGTGATTCTCCTCCTCTCCTCCTCTTCTCCTGCCTCACCCTCGTCTTCATCCTCCTTTTTCTTTTCTCGTTGTCCTCATTCTCGCATTTCCGCATCACCCAGCGTCCGGGTCATTCTTCACTTCCTTCATTCTTCCTCCCTTCCATTATTTCTTTTTCTTCTTCTTCTTCTTCTTTTTAAATAACTGTTTACTCCTTTTCCTTTCCTTTCTTACACCCCCTCATCCAACCTCCCGGCCCTTCACCCTCCCTCACCCCACCCCCCCACCCACCCACCCACCCACCACCCTCCCCCTGCGTCCTCTCTCTCCCCAACCCCATCTTTCTCCAGCGATTAAGTTTCTCTCCACCCGTTGTCATCACACGCCATCTACAACGTTCCCCACTTATTCTGCAGGCGGCTAACCTTGACAATATGAATAATAATAATAATAATAATAATAATAATGGCACCAATCCTCGCAGTACTCACGGTAAACGCCGCCACCGACCCGACAGCATCAAAGAGGTGTTGTTTCTTTTATATGCCTTGCGTTTGCTCCCCCCCCCCCCAGCCCCCCCGCACCCGCCCCCCCCAAAAAAAGAGTGAGATCATATCTGTGACAAGCAGCAGCAACAACAACAACAACAACAGCAGCAACATTAATAGCAGCAGCAGCATTCGTAATCGCCACCCCAAGTGAAACCGCCCCCCTCGACCACCCTCGCCACCCCTCCCACCATCCGGACGGACCCCCAACCAGAACCTCTCGTTTTTCTTCACGGAGTGGTGGAAAGGCCGCCGCCACTTGGCGGTAAGTGGCTGAGTGGACAGACACGGACACAATTGACAGGATTCGATCCTGTTGGGCCTCTGCACTGGCAGTGCGTCACGGGTCGGCTCGGGGTGTGTGTGTGTGTGTGTGTGTGTGTGTGTGTGTGTGTGTGTGTGTGTGTGTGTGTGTCTGTGAGTATGACAGAGAGATAGAGACAGACAGACTGGGACAGTGTGTGTGGGGGTGGGGGGGTGGCGTGGGGGGGAGGAGGAGGGTTAGAGGGTGTGGGGGGTGGGGGGTGGGGGTGGGGGGACGGGTAAGTGCTTCTTCTGTGTGTTTGTGCGTGTGTTGGGGGAGGTGGGTTCTTGCGTGTGTGGGAGAGGAGTGTGTGCGTGTGTGTGTGTGTGTGTGTGTAAGTGTGTGTGCAGGTGAGGATGGGGGTGGGGGTGGGGGGTGGGGGGGGGTGTTTGTGCGTGTTTGTATGTGTGCGAGCGCGCGCGTGTGTGTGTATGTGTGTGTGTGCGTCTGTGTGTCTGTGTGTGTGTTTGTGAAGTATGCTCGTGTCCGACTCAATTACACAGAGATTTAGTATTAGCTTTCAACAAAGCAAACAAAACACATCCACCCATCACCCCACAACTCCCTCCATCGTCAGTGAGCTTTCCACCAATCTCTCTCTCTCTCTCTCTCCTCTCTCTCTCTCTCTCTCTCTCTCTCTCTCTCACGCACACACACACAAAACACCCACCCACCCACAAAAAAACAACAACAACAACAACAAACCACCACAACTGACATCCATTGTCAAAGCTTTTATACCAGACCGCAGTTGCTAAATCAAACGCCATTTTATCCACTCAACCCCCCCACCCCCCCCCGACCTTCCACCACCACCACCACCACCACCTCCCCTCTCCTTTCCACACTCCATACTTATACCCTCCCCACCACACAACCCCTAACCCCCTCACCGACTTCATCATCATCACCAACATCATCATCATCAACATCATCACCAACACCAACACCAACACCAACACCATCATCACCACCACAATCACCAACAATAAACAACAACACCGCTTGCGAACTACGACTACGACTACAACTACAGCTACAACAACTACTACTACTAATGACTACCACTACCGCCAGCCATTTTCCCTCCATTCCCACCATAATAACAACATCAACCGTGTGTGTGTGTGTGTGTGGGGGGGGTGACCGATATCGATCGGCCTGCACCTGGCCCCATGTCGCGCCAAGCTCACCGGATGCCGCCGTCCTAGGGCTGCACGTGCCGACGGCCGCCGCCATCTTTCCACCCCCACCCCCCTACACCCCCTATCCCCCAGCATGCCCTGCGGCACGCGCCGGCAGTTCCGCCAAGCCCTATAGCAGTGCCGCCGCCCGCTCTTTGCCATTGGCTCTGCTGCCCACCTGCATCCGGTGCTGGCGTCCGCCGTCTCGAGTCTTGGGGAGATGGGGGGGTAGGGGGGGAGATGGGGGTGGGGAGGGGGTGGAAGGAGGAAGGGAGAGAGAGGGAGTGAGGATCATCATTACTTTTACTACTCAGAGTTCGGAGCGTGTGGGGGTGGTGGTGGTGGTGGTGGTGGTAGGGGAGTAGTGTTGGAGAGTGGATGAGGGGAGGGAGGGAGGGAGGGAGGGATGGATGGATGGATATGTGAGAGGGAGGGAGGAGGGTGGTGGTGGGGGTGGGGGGTGGGGGGCGGGTGAAGGGGCTTGGGAGAGATCGATGTTCTTCCCCTCTCCTTCTCCCTCCCTCCCCCCCACCCCCGCCCCCTCCCCCCCCGGCCCCTCCTTCATTCCCCTGCCCCTTCCTCCTCCTTCCTGATTCCATTAGTCCACTTGCTTTCTCCAATCCCAGCGTCCAGCGTACAGTAAAAGAAAGGCTTCTTTTTCTCTTCGTCACTGGCACCGGGTGTGTGTGTGTGTGTTCTCCAGGCTGCACATAGCGGAGGGTGGTGGTTACCGTTCGTAGAATTTCACCATGGTGTTTTTATTTAATTATTTATTTTAGTTTAGTTTATTTCGTTTCATATTTCATCTTTTTAAAGGCTAGATGGAAAATACCAACCGCTAAAGAAACAACCTCTCGATTTATTATTGCAAACTCTAATTTTTTTCTACAGCTCTAATCATCCAGTCAGCCCTTTTCGCTTGAGTTGTGTATGTCCAGTTGTTCTTCTTTC
>NC_134878.1:14873900-14876400 GCF_041734735.1 Babylonia areolata | reverse complement strand
GAGAGAAAAAGGGGGAGAGGGAGAGAAAGAGAGAGAGATAGTACGTGTGTGTGTTTGAGAGAGAGAGAGACAGAGAGAGAGACAGAGACAGAGAAACAGAGACAGAGCCGGAAAGGCTGACAAAGAGGGAGGGAGAGAGAGACAGAGAGAGATAGAGAGAGAGAGAGAAAGAGAGAGAGAGACTGAGACAAAGGAACACACACAAACACACACACACACACACACACACACACCACCCCTCCACCCCCTACCCCCACCCACACACACATACAATCAAAGAGAGACAGAGACACAGGGACACAGAGACAGAGACACAGAGACAGAGAAAAACGGAAGGAAGTTGGAGAAGAATAGAGAGACGATGGGCCTTCCTTTCCGAGAACTCTTGACTGATGGCCAGACGTCAGTGGGGGGGAGGGGTGTGGGGGAAAAGAGGACAGAGAGACAGAATGGCGACTCGTTAACCCTGTTTACAGACGCGAAACTCTTGAAAGGGTTAACTTTAAAAAACAAAATAGAATGATAAAAAATGGGGAGCTAGGGGTGGGAGTGGGGGGAAGAAAAGAAAAGAAAAGGAAAAACAAAAACAACAACAAAAAACAACCCAAAGCGTGGAGTTGGGAGGGGTCGTGGTTCCTCCATTGCATGCACAATCACGACGCTCTCGTGCGCTTATCTGTATTCTCTCTCGCTCTCTCTCTCTCTCTCTCTCTCTCTCTCTCACTGTGAGAGAGAGAGAGAGAGAGGAAGACGTGGAACAAGCTCCCTGATAACCGCCGTCATTCTGATTCCCTCACATCTTTTAAATCTCTTCTCAAAACTCACCTTTTCCCTCAGCAATAAGTTCAATTGTGGCAGGTCCACTTCCTTTTCGTTAGCTGTGCTGTGTGTATACATATGTATGTGTACATAACTACATGCATGTATATGAATGTGTATTGTGTGTGCGTGTGTTTATGCAGTAAGTTTGTGCCTCTCTATGTGTGCGTATGTGTGTGTGTGTGTGCGCGCGCGCGCGCGCGCGCGCGTGTGTGTGTGTGTGTGTGTAGTCACATTTTGGTGTGTGTATGTAACATAGATATAATGTTTTATGTTAACAAAAGCGTTTTTGTAAAGCACCTAGAGCAGATTTCTGGATAGTGTGCTATATAAGTATCCATTATTATTATTATTACTGTTTCTGTTTCTCTCTGTCTGTCTGTCTGTCTGTCTCTCTCTGTCTTTGTTTCTCTCTCTCTCTCTGTCTCTCTCTCTCTCTCTCTCTCTTATGTAAAAGTGCGACGGAGAGTGAACTCCACTTTGTACTTTGTTGTCCTGTATTATGTGATCTTAGAAATCAGCTGATGCCTTCAAAATTTCATAGGCAGACCTTCTTGATCAGACTCTATTTGCTTATGTCATCCACTAAGGAACAAGTTAATAAGCAATTTACTAGTATAAAGCCTTAAAGATTAGAAATACAATATGAAGTTGAGTGTGTGCTAGTTTTCCGCTTTTTTGTTATTCTGTGTGAATAAGACTAAATGCAGATAATGACTTTTTCTCATTTTCAGTTTTCAACTGTGTTATGTTACATATCTGAATATATTACCTCTGTAATGTTTGTTTACACCACCCCTTCATGAGAGGCCATGGCTTATATTGAATAGAACATCCGTATCCGTATCTGTCTCTCTCTGTATCTCTGTTTCTCTCTCTCTCTCTCTCTCTCTTTGTCACTCTCTCTCTCTCTCCCTGTCTCTGTTCCTCTTTCTCTCTCTATCTCTCTCTCCCTGTCTCTCTGTTTCTGTCTCTGTTTCTATCTCCCCCTCTCTCTCTCCCTCTCTCTGTTTCTGTCTCTCTCCCTCTGTCTCTCTCTCTCTTTCTCCGTCTCTGTTTTTTTTCTCTCTCTCTCTCACTGTCTATCTGTTTCTGTCTCTGTTTCTCGCTCCCTCTCTCTCTGTATCTCTCTGTCTCTCTGTCTGTCCCTGTCTCTCTGTCTGTCCCTGTCTCTCTATTTCTGTCTCTGTCTCTCTCTCCCTACCTCTCTCTCTCTCTCTCTCTCTCTCTCTCTCTCTCTCTCTCTCTCTCTCTCTCTCTCTCTCTCTGTCTTTCTCTGTTGTGTGAAATTGATGAGCTTTTAGTACGTTTTGTTTCGTTTATTTATTTATAGTCTGTTCATCTAAGATGATGAGATGAGACTGAAAATAAATGATATTGTTATTATTATTATTATTATTATTATTATTATTATTATTATTATTATTATCTGGATTATTATCATTTCTATCATAATGATGATTGTTATTATTAATTAGAAATCGAGCTTTTAGTACATAGTCCAATAGAAGCGCTTCTCTAAAAGCGACCTCCAGAAACAAGTAATAGCTTTTTTGTTTACTAATTTGTAGTTTTAGCTCTTTTTTGTGCTTTTTTTTTATAGTTTTTAAAATTTTTTAGTTCATTGTTGTTATGCTTTACTATTTACGGATCGATGATTTCGTTGTTCTGGTTAATCCTT
>NC_134878.1:14861400-14866400 GCF_041734735.1 Babylonia areolata | reverse complement strand
GGAGGAAGAGGAGAAGGATCTAGAGGAGGAGGAGGGGAGGAGGAGAAAGAGAAGGAGGAGGGGGAGGGGGAGGACGAATACAAGAGAGAAGGAGAAGACGAAGAGGAGGAAGAGGAGAAGAAGCAGGAGGAGGAGGGGGAGAAGGAGTAGGAGGGGAAGGAGGAGGAGGAGGAGAAGGAGGAGGAGGAGGACGAGTAGAATAAGAAGAGGAGGAGGAAGAGAAAGAGGAGGAGAGGGGGAAGGAGGGGGATGGGGAGGAGGAGGAAGAGGAGGAGGAGAAGGAGTAGAAGAAGAAGACGGAGAGGAAGAAGAGGATGAAGAGGGGGAGGAGGAGGAAGAGGAGGAGGACGAGAAGAAGAAGAAGAAGAAGTCGAAGAGAAGGAAGAGGAGGAGGAGGGGAAGATGAACCAAACTATTCGGAATCTATGAAAAAGTGTTGTTGTTTTTCCTTCTTCTTCATCTCTGACGACGAAACTGAAGTGTGGTTCTAAAAACCGGACTCAGACTCCCGAAGAAAATTTCATGTTCCCAGATGGCTGACTCTTTAATCCAAGAATCTTGAAAAGGTCTGCGTTTTTCTTTGCATTCCCCCCCCCCCACCCCCCTCTTTACTGTCTTTGAGTCTTTTCTTTCTTTTTTTTTTTTCCAACTTCATCAGCCATGACAGAAGATTGTGGATTTTCTGCTGCTCTTTGTTGTTGTTTATTTTATTTATATATTTTTTTCCTTCACAAGTTCGTTACTCAGACATCAAGGAGCTATCGGAAGACAGAAGCAAACTTTTCAATCTATATCAAAACAGTTTCCACAATGGACAGGTGCCGGAGGACTGGACACACAGCTTCTTAAAACCCATACCAAAACCAGGAAAGGACCATCGTCAGATAAGCGGCTACCGGATCCTAACCATGCAAAACATTGCTGGAAAGCTCATGGAACGCATGATAGCCAGGAAACTTGCAAGGGATCTTGAACACAGGCACATTCTCCCTTCAGATCAAGGTGGTTACAGAACAGGCAAGTCCACATGGGAAAATGCAGCTTCTTTTCCATATGAGGTGTATGAAGGATTTCAAAGAAAAGAAGAAACACTAGCAGTAGCAACTGACCTTGAAGATGCCTACAATAAAGTCCAGTTTGCGCACCTCATGGAGCTGCTACTAAGTTATGGAGTAAGTTTGACACTGACAAGATGGATAGCAGCAGCGCTTCAGGAAAGAACCGTCGTCCTACGCCTCGGAGATTGGATGTCTGCACCTTCTAAACTATCCATGGGACTGCCACAAGGGTCTCCGCTCTCTCCTGTCCTCTACAATGTCTACACGAAGGGCCTTGCAGACTTAAACAACAATGGAATTGCTCGGGTGCTTACCCTTGCGGATGATGGCCTGGTCTTCAAAACTTCGAAAGATGCTCAGGAAAGAACTAAAGCCGTCCAGAAACAACTAAACAATATTGCTCAATGGTGCAAAGACACAGGATCTTCCATCAATCCAGCGAAAGCCCAAACGTTGCTGTGCACCCTCAACAACAAAACCGCGAGCAAATCACCACCTTCTGTGTCATTCGATGGGATTCAAATTGAGAAAACTGAATGCCTACGCTACCTAGGAATACACTTCGACAGGATGCTGACCTTCAGAAAACATACGGAAAATACTGTTCTCAAATGCAAAAAGGGCCTTTCAGTCTTAAAAGCAATGGCAACCAAAGGAATTGAACAACGCCACCTCTTCCTGCTATACCAATCACTCGTCCTCAGTGTGATCGACTACGGACTTGGGCTAACAACACCGTCTCAAAGCAACCTCCTAAAATTAGAAAGAGTACAAAATGAAGCTATGAGGCTGATCCTTGGAACAACAAAAGACACGCCCACAGAAACCATGCGATACCTGCTTGACCTTCCTTCAGTGCAGGCCAGAAACAAGTTAGAACAGGTCAAGACCTACTTCAAAGCATTAGAAAACCCTCAAAACCCACTGCATGACGCAGTCAAAGAACCAAAAGGCAGCCGTCTAGGACGAGGAAGATCATGGATGGGACAAGCAGAAGACACAATCCAGCTAGTATGCCGACTACAAGACCTGAAAGAAACAAAAGAATGGGAGAAAAACCCCCAAAACCTCAACCATCTATTCAACACAGTCATTTCGCCCACTCTAGGAAGACATTGTCGGGAATGGCCAGAGGGCAAAACTGATGCGGAAGTGAAGCTACTCATAGAAGAAAACAGTAAAGAAGATGACATCATCATATACACAGATGGCTCAGTCACCAAAGACCAGTCTGGTTGGGGATTCACTGCGAAACAAAATGGAAAAACAATTTGGGAAGAGAATGCTGCCTACAAAGTCACAACCTCCAGCCTGACGATGGAAGTTGAAGCTGCGACACATGCCCTCCAGTGGCTATCGTCCATCCATACGCCCGGAAACCAACATGCCATGATTCTAACCGACTCAATGAACCTCATACAGAAAATTGAAAACGGAATTGGAAGCCCAGAGTGGCATAAGGCAATGCGCAACTTTCAGATTAAAAAACTCACATGGTCATACTGCCCGGGACATGCAGGTGTTAAGGGAAATGAGCGAGCTGACAGACATGCTGGTAACGCAACACCAACGAGCGGCCTACATCTAGGAAAATCGGAAATCCTCAGAAAAGTCAAAGAATACCAAAAAGAACAGGTACAAGGCCATCACACCATCGATCGCCTCAAAGAAATAAAAGCAGAGAGAGGGAGCGGCCGCAAGTCTAACATGAAAGGTAGAGCACGATGCTTTGCAAATCAAACAAATATCGGCATCATTTCCAAACCAACATTGCGCAAATTTCTTCAAAACGGAACAGAGTCTCTGTGGGCCTTTCCAAATACAATAGACTAAGCAACACACTAGACGCCACGTTCTTGGCATCAGAGATCTTTTCCCATCCCTCTTGCGGCCAGTCAGTGGCAGCCTCTGTGCGTGTGTGTTTGTGTGGATGTGTGGGTCTGTGCTTTTGAGTGCGTTTGTGAATGCGCGAGAGTGTAAGTGTACACAAGTGTCAGGAGAGATCTGTGTACGTGTGTGTGTGTGTGTGTGTGTGTGTGTGTGTGTGTGTGTGTGTGTGTGAGTGAGGGGAGGTGGGAGTGCGGGGGGAGGTGAGGTAGAGGATGAGGTATGTGAGTGTATGCATGCCTACACTGTGGGAGCAACAGGATATTGGAACGTATATATATATATATATATATATATATATATATATATATATATATATATATATATATCTTTGTATATATGTGTGTGGGGTTGGGGGTGGGAGATATGGGCGTATGTGTGTGTGTGCTTGTACAAATAAGTGTTCATCTCTGTGAGTGTGTGTTTGTGTGTGTGTGTGTGTGTGTGTGTGTGTGTGTGTGTGCCGTGGAAGCTGCGATACGTGGACTAGAAATGAGTGTGTGGAGGAGGGGGGTAGAGGAGGTGCAAGGTAATGTGTGTGTGTGTGTGTGTGTGTGTGTGTGTGTGTTGGAGCTCATGTACGTTTATATGTATTTGACTGTACTTTCATATCTGTGAAACTGCATGTTTGGTGCATTTCTGTTATGCATGTGTGGGTGTATGTGTGAATGTGTGTCTTCATGTTTCACACTTATTCGCTTATTTATCACCATTGTTGTCTTATTTATTTATTTATTTTTTATTTGTATTATTATCATTTTATTAGTATTACTATTATTATTACTACTACCTTTTTCTATATTATAATTATTATTCATTTATTTATGTAAGCTTATCTATTACTTATTCCCCCGGTTTTTTTTTTGTTTTTTTTTTGTTTGTTTGTTTTTTTGTGTTTTTTTCTCAAGGCCTGACTAAGCGCGTTGGGTTACGCTGCTGGTCAGGCATCTGCTTGGCAGATGTGGTGTAGCGTATATGGTTTGTCCGAACGCAGTGACGCCTCCTTGAGCTACTGAAACTGAAACTGAAACTTTCCTTCACTGTATTTCTTCGCTTTACCCAATGGATTAAGAATGGAATAGTGTGTCTCCCTGTATTTCCTCTCTGTCTCTCTCTGCCTCTGTCCCTCTCTCTTTTTGTGGATTAATATGCAAGATTCATAATTATCAACTCTTTGCCCTAATTAATTCTTTCCATTGGATTTAGAGAGCGGTAAGAAAGAGAGAGAGAGAGAGAGAGAGAGAGAGAGAGAGAGAGAGAGATAGGGCCAGGGGGCGAGGGGGGTGTGGTTGTAGGCAAATATTATGATAAAAGATTTCAGAAAGAGATGGGCATGAACGCTGACTGAGTGTAGATCTCCATTTCCAATGCACAGAGGATATAAAATGGGAGGGTGTGGGGGAACAGGCGGGGGGATGGGGGGGTGGGGGCTGGAGTCTTTTTTCATATCACCATTAAAGTCGAAACATGGCCAAAGGGCAAAAAACAACAACACAAAAAACAAAAAACAAAACAAAAGCAAAACAAAACAAAAAAAATATATTGTGGCCAGAACATCAAGGTTTAACTCACTCAGTACGGCCATTCCTCTCTTCTCCTCTACACAGACCCTTCGGATGTCCAGTGGGTGTCTGAATGACCCAACCTTTAGCTTCCGTCGTCAGAATTGTGGTATCTTTGTCAACATTCACCTCTTCAGTATAAGAGCCTTCCGCTTGCAATATTTTGATGATGGTAATTGGGGTCAAACGCTGTTAACGTCGTCTCTTTCGCCGTTCGTATGGAGAGAGTTAAAAATCCCATTCTCAAACGAGTGAAAAGAAAACCGGTCAGAAGACTTGCCCGTCAGCATCAGAGTATGAATCTTTTACAAAAACTTCATGATGGCATTTCTCGGAAGTTTTCATTAACCCTTACAGGGCCCCACTGATCGATTTTTTTTTTCGCGCCTAAGTTATGGACACGGTAACCTACTTCCATAAACAGACATGCCTCCCCCCCCCCCCACCCCTCTCCGTTTCGCTAAACTGTTATTATGGCTCTGTATGGGGCATG
>NC_134878.1:14843900-14846400 GCF_041734735.1 Babylonia areolata | reverse complement strand
ATTTTGTCGTCTTTTGATGTGTGTGTGTGTGTGTGTGTGTGTGTGTGTGTGTGTGTGTGTGCGCGCGTGCGTGCGTGCGTGCGCGCGCGTGTGTGTGTGTGTGTGTGTGTGTGTGTGTGTGTGTGTGTGTGTGTGTGTGCGCGCGCGCGTGCTTGTGTGTGTGTGCGTGTGAATGTATGTGTTTGTGAATAAGTGTGTGCGTGCGTGCGTGCGTGCGTGCGTGTGTGTCTGCGTGTGTGTGTGTGTGTGCGTGTGTGTGAATGTATGTGGTTGTGAATAAGTTGTGTGTGTGTGTGTGTGTGTGTGTGTGTGTGGAGAGAGAGAGAAAGCGAGAGAGAGAGAGAGAGAGGGGGGGGGCGTGTTAGTACGCGCCTGTGTGTGTATGTATCAAACAGACAGACAAAAAATGCAACGCTGACCCCCCCCCCCCCCCCCCGCCCCCACCCCCGACCCCCCTCTCCCCACCCCCATCCCTCCGCCGAGGCCAAGTTAAGTCTCTCCTCGATCAAAGATACCCCCCACCCCCACCCCAACCCATCTCTACCCCCACCCCGACACCCTGCATTTTCATTTCAACTCAGCTGGTAGCTGGTTGGGGAGGGAGACACCCAGAGTATATTATATACCAGCATCATCGTCCTCTTAAAAAAACCCACAAAAAACCAAAAAAAACCCCATAAACCTGAACCGTAAGAATATCCCTTCAGAAATGGAAGTATGTGGGCGAACAAAAGAACAATACAAAACAAAACAAACAACAACAAACAAACAAACGAACAAACAAAACGAAAAAATAACCACTTTAAAAACGAAAGGCATAATTAAACCGCTCCTGCACTTTCGATCTCATGATGCAACAAGACAACGAACTATGTCAGAGTGACTGACATGCGAGACGTGTCAATTTCAAGGCCCACATACATTTTTTTTTGGTTGTTGTTGTTGTTGTTGGCTAGGGGGGGGGGGGGGGGGGGGACGGAGATTAGAGGGGCGGGGGGGGGGGGGGGGGCCCTAGGGGTTGGGGGGTACATGTTATTTTTTTTACTGCTGTTGTTAATTATACGTCAGCTTTCTTTTTCCTTTTTTTTTTTTTTCAGAAGAAGAAAGGTTTAGGAAAATCTTTTTGTTTAAAGTCTGAGAGAGAGACAGACAGAGAGACAGAGACAAAGAGAGAGGAGAGGGACAGAGAGAAAGAGAGAGACAGACAGACAGACAGACAGATAGATGGAATGAAAGGAGGGAAAGAGAGAGAGTGACAGACATAAAAGGCGAAAGGTGGTGGAAGGGGCTCAAAGTGAAACTCTGAGAGGGAGAGAGCGACAGACACAGACTCTGATCTAAAAGGGAGTCTGAGAGAGAGAGCGACAGACACAGACTCTGATCTAAAAGGGACTCTGAGAGAGAGAGAGACACAGACTCTGATCTAAAAGGGAGTCTGAGAGAGAGAGAGAGAGAGAGAGAGAGAGAGAGAGAGAGTTATTTAAAAGGGACTCTGAGAGAGAGAGAGAGAGAGACAGCGACAGACACAGATTCTGATCTAAAAGGGAGTCTGAGAGAGAGAGAGAGAGGCAGACACAGACTCTATTCTAAACGGGAGTCTGAGACAGACAGACAGACAGACAGACAGACAGACAGACAGACAGACAGAGACTCTTTCAAAAGAAAGGGTTGTGAACGGAAAGGGTGACAGAGAAAGTTAGACAGACAGATAGAAGGGTTTGGGGGGAGGGGGGGTGGGGGTGGGGGCAGGAGAGAGAGAGAGGGGGGGTGGTGGTGGAGGAAAGAATGGGGAGACAAACGGATGGATGTAAAACATAAGTAACGGGAGAAATTAGAGATGGGCGGTGGAAGGGGGTGGGGTGGGGTTGGGGAGGGTGGTGGGAGTGGTGGACAGATATATAGAAAGACAAAGAGAAATTAATATTGACACATACATAAAGAGGAGAAGGGAGAGGTAGTGAGATAAAGACAAGACAAGACAAGACAAGACAAGACAATAAATTCTTTATTTTCCAGGATAATAGATAAGCACTGGCGCGCTTTTGTTTTCTGGTGTTTTTTTTCATCCACACCCCGCTCTGAAACAGGGTCTACACTATACAATACTACGTTATATGTGTCACTGCATGCACTACACAATGCTACTTAAAGTTCACAGCATGCGAATACAATACTACATAGAGGCATAAGCATGGCACACACACACACACACACACACACACACACACACACACACAGGCACAAGCATGGTATTAATAAACGACATAGGATAAACAAAACAACAACAAAAAAAAACCAACACAGAACACACACATACACACACACACACACACACACACACTCTCTCTCTCTCTCTCTCTCTCTCTCTCTCCCTCTTTCTCTCTCTCCGCCCCCCGCCCCCCTCTGCTCTCCCTCCCCCCAGCCAAAAAAAAAAAAAAAAAAAAAAAAAAAGTATGTGGGCCTTGTAATTGACACGTCTCGCATGTCAGTCACTCTGACA
>NC_134878.1:14836400-14838900 GCF_041734735.1 Babylonia areolata | reverse complement strand
CGACGCAGCAAAAGTCCGACGTGGCGATAATCCGAACGTTCACTGTTCTATAGAAGACAAGAAAATGTAGTTATACCACACCTTTGTTTCTCTCTGCGACCGTTATTTCAATATTTTCAAGTCACTGACACATGGACATGCATGTCTGTCTGTCTGTCTGTCTCTCTCTCTCTCTTAGTACATAGCCTGTTTGTCTGTCTGTCTGTCCCTTTCTGTGTCTCCATGTCTGTCTGTCTGTCTGTCTCTCTCTATATATATATATTGTGTGTGTGTGTGTGTGTGTGTGTGTGTGTGTGTGTGTGTAGGCCTTACTAATCGCGTTGGGTTATGCTGCTGGTCAGGTTTCTATCCAGATGTCTAGCAGATGTGGTGCAGCGTACATGGGTTTGTCCGAACGCAGTGACGCCTCCCGGCCTTGAGAAATCGAAACTGGAAACTGACAACGATTGACATGTGGGACTGTGGAGATGACACCGAACTGGACCACGACCAAGCCACGAAATCCTTGCAGCAAATTTCCGTGCGGCACGTGCTCGTGTACCCTGTGAGTGAGATTCACTATTCCTCCCCCTACTCCCACCCCTCCACCGCCCCCCACACAATTCCCAAGTTTGGCAGGTTTAACACTTTTTGAGTAATATGTTTTTCTCTCGTCCTCGGATAAACCAGCATAACACACTGGTAAAAAAAAAAAAAAATTTTTAAAGAAGAAAAAAAAAAAGAACTATGACACAATGTGGTTAGATTCACCATCCCAGATTTTTGGCTAGTGATGTAAAACCTGTGCAGAAACTACTGTTTTTGTGGCTGTCTCTGAACTGTATTCGAAGAAACTCCGCCGCGATATGCTTTGTGATCAACGCAACAGATTAGCTCTGTCTGAAGCAAACCTGTGCAGAACTGTTCTTATATGAGTGGGGTTTAATGACTAATTGGCTGACGCCCTTTCGGTCAAGTTCAGGGTTTGGGTCTTTGTACGGTGAGAGTTTTTGCTTTGTTCTTGGAGGTTGAGTCTTGGACGTCTGTCCGAGTGGAAGGTCCGTTTGGTGTTTGAAGGGTTAAGTCCTTGCCTGCCTTCTGGCGTTCCAATTAGGAATTCTTGGCTGTCTGAATGGGGATGAAGTCCTTGCTGTTCTTCTGGCGTTCCAATGGAGAAGTCTTGGCTGTCTGAATGGGGATGAAGTCCTTGCTGTTCTTCTGGCGTTCCAATGGAGAAGTCTTGGCTGTCTGAATGGGGATGAAGTCCTTGCTGTTCTTCTGGCGTTCCAATGGAGAAGTCTTGGCTGTCTGAATGGGGATGAAGTCCTTGCTGTTCTTCTGGCGTTCCAATGGAGAAGTCTTGGCTGTCTGAATGGGGATGAAGTCCTTGCTGTTCTTCTGGCGTTCCAATTAGGAATTCTTGGCTGTCTGAATGGGGATGAAGTCCTTGCTGTTCTTCTGGCGTTCCAATTAGGAATTCTTGGCTGTCTGAATGGGGATGGAGTCCTTGCTGTTCTTCTGGAGTTTCAATGGAGAAGTCCTGGCTGTTTGAATGGGTAGTGAAGTCCTGGTTGTTCTTCTGGCGTTCCAGCGAGGAATTCTTGGCTGTCTGAATGGGGATGAAGTCCTTGCTGTTCTTCTGGCGTTCCAATTAGGAATTCTTGGCTGTCTGAATGGGGATGGAGTCCTTGCTGTTCTTCTGGAGTTTCAATGGAGAAGTCCTGGCTGTTTGAATGGGTAGTGAAGTCCTGGTTGTTCTTCTGGCGTTCCAGCGCAAAAGTCCTGGCTGTCTAAAGGGGGAATTAAGTCCTTGCTGTTCTTCTGGCGTTCCAATGGAGAAGTCTTGGCTGTCTGAATGGGGATGAAGTCTTTGCTGTTTTTCTGGCGTTTCAACTGGGAAGTCTTGGCTGGCTGCGCAATATCCACAATTTTCCCTTTTTAGGCAGAATGAATACAGTTCACAAAACGGCGTGGACGTTCACTCCGCCAGTTACACAGAGGAGTGGAGAGGAAGAAAGGTGGAAAACCGCTGTTTGAAGAGGGGTGTGGGGGGTGGGTGAAGTCCTGGAACATTTCTAAAGGCTGCCCTGTCTGAGTGGCTGCCTTGAAACAGTCTTCGAAGTGACCTTTCTGTTCTGTCAATGCAGCCCACGTCGTGCACACACGCTTTTCTGAAAAAAAACCCCACACAGTATCAACCATCAGCATCTTATCCCTGGACCGTTCCAACGACGACAGCTTCTTGGGTGTCCAGGTTCAATTCTCGGGCAGAGACAGCGAGTGACATCGTGGCAGTTTGCAGTCAGTCGCATCGTTACGGAGGATCAGTGTCGTCAAGTGAGTGCAAACACGTTCGTACCGTCTTTCTTTCTACCGTTGTTCTGCTTCATGCAGTGTACAGGGTTTGCACGCACACACACACACAAAAGTTAAGTACCACTTTGGGAACTTGCACAGTTCTGGAAGGCATGGTGAAGTGATGCTGGATTTTCAGCAAACACCCGTTGTGTACGTAGCCAGT
>NC_134878.1:14816400-14823900 GCF_041734735.1 Babylonia areolata | reverse complement strand
CCACACAATTCCAAAACCATGTTCTGATAAAACTTTCTTTACTCTGTAAGCCCAATTCTCTTTCCCTAAATCCATTTGAATATACATCATATCATAGGCCTGTCTGCATAAGCGTGTTTGTGGAAGTTTCAACAGTTTCAACCAGTATTTAATACACTTTACAAAAATTTTTATATACAAAAATTTCCTTCCTGTTTCTCCGTATAACACTGTATTAGATGAATGTATTGGTACATTTAAGAAACGTTTAATTGCATATGTATGCACTTTCTCAATCTGCTTATTTACACGTAGTCCCCAAATTTCTGCTCCATATGTAAGTAAAGGCTCAATCTGTGAATCAAATAATTTCCAAAATAAACAGCAATCAAAAGAGTTAAGCTTTCGTAACGTCTTCAAAATTTCGATTACACCCTTTTTCCCCTTATTACAAGATTCTTCCCATGCATAATTCAGACTTAATTTAGTTGAGAATATCATTCCTAAGTATTTGTATGAATTCACCACTCTAACTTCTGTATTCTTATAAAACCATCTTTCATGTAGTGGCAGGTGTCCACCCATCCTAAAGACCATAACATTAGTTTTATCCAAATTCACTGTCAAACGTAAGCGATCTGCTTCTTCTTCTAAGGTGTTTAGTTGATTTTGCAAACCTATTACTGTTCCAGATAAAAGAATGACATCATCAGCAAACAGTAATAAGAAAACCTCAATAGCTCCAGGAATTAACTGAATACCATGTCTGCCTCTATTGGATAATTCAACAGCCAGTTCATTTATAAAAAAAAGAAAACATCTGCGGGCTCAGGAGACATCCCTGTTTCACTCCATTTGGACATTCAAAGTAATCAGAATCAACACCCTTCACACGCACACACGCAAGTACAGAATTATAAACACTTTTAAGTGCCATATACAGTTTACCTTTCACACCACTTTTACCCAATACATTCCACAATGCATTTTGATTAACAGAATCGAAGGCCTTCTTGAAGTCCACAAAAGCAACATAAAGTTTCGTATTACATAGCAGATATTTCTGTACTAATGCATATGTGGTCTATGGTACTATAGTTTGCTCTAAAACCAGCTTGTTCTTCGATTATTTTTTCTTCATTTTCAGCCCATTTAGTCAGCCTCTTATTTAAGATATGAGTGTAAACTTTACTTAAAATACTTGTGAGTGATACACCACGGTAATTATCGGGGTTGTTAACATCTCCTTTTTTGTGTATAGGAATAATAATGGATTTTGCCCACTCCAAAGGAAACGTACCATTTTCAAACAGCTGATTAAATAACATAACAAGGAAATCAATCACAACAGAATTTGCACACCTCAGCATTTCTCCAACAATTTTGTCAGGGCCTGCACTTTTTCCTAATTTTAGACGTCTGATACTAGCAACAACTTCTTCTTTAGATATAGGATTGTTAAATAATGGCTCAAAATCATCTTCTGCTTCCAATAAATTTTCTTCTTCTTGTATTACATTATTGTCGAAATCATTAAAAACCCTAAAGAAGTGATCATGCCATTGTACAATGGAGATGTCGTTATACACAAAAGCTCTTCTATTTACGGATCTTATTACTGACCAAAATGTCTTAGAGTCACTGACTGATTCTTTTAGTTTTTTTAATCTGTTATTTTCAAATTCTCTTTCTTTTGTCTTTCTTAGTTTAACATATTCTTTCCTTGCTGCAGCATACTCTTGTCTTTTCTCTGGCTTATCCTTTTCTGTTTTACATCTCTGAAATATTTTCAACAACCTTTTAACTTCCTTTTTCTTTTGTACACATTCATCATCAAACCAGTCATTCACTTTTTTCCTTCCATGCTCCACTCGTCGAACCATACATGCAGCAGCTCCATACAATGCAGTGACAAATTGGTTTAAACTATCATTCATGTTAACATGTAATAATTGAAAAGCCTTCTGCAAACTGCCATGAAACTCATCACTATCAAGTTCGTTTTTATAAATATTAGCATTCTCATCTGACCATACAATTTTTTCTTCATACTCTTTCTTTGTGTTTGTAACACCAAAGTTACAATGGGCCCTTTTCCATGTTACCTCAACTGGCAAATGCCACGAATCCACACAATCACCAACATGCAAATCAAAACAAAATAACAAATCACTAGGAATAAGAAAATAATCAATCACACTACATCCATTAGGTGACACAAACGTATATTCGCCATCTTTGTCACCATTACAGAAACCATTCAAAATAATCAAATCAAGTATGAAACACAAGTCCAACAATGTTTTACCAAAATTATTAACCGTTTCGTCTTTTGAACAACGTGCACAATTATCTTCATCCATACTGTTACATTTCACATCACCAATATAGTTTGACATTTCTTCAGGTTCAGCTTGTTTATGACCTGTTCTGGCATTCAAATCACCGAATATCATAAAATATACATAATCTTTTTCAAACTGATTCAACAGTGATTCTTCCAATATCAATACACCATCCTTAATCATTTTATCATTGTATGCAGGACCTCCTTCAGGTACAACATAACAAGCAACAATAACAATATCTTTATCTAAACAAAATACAGTTTTGTCCACTTTAATAGCTAAAGCATTATCACATTCCAACTTTATTTCTTTCACACTCTCTGTCAGACTCTTTCTCACCAACATTAACACCCCTCCTGAACGTCTACCATGCAAAGATAACTTTTTTGCAGGTGCATAAAACTTAACGTAATCGATAAACACATTACTGAAATCAAATGAAGGATCAAGAAAACATTCAGTGAGGCAAACAAAATCGAATTTATTTACATAATTCATAAAAGAAACATCCTTTAATTTACTATACAAGTTTTCTACATTATAGTTCAAGAACTTCCACTGATGTGGATGGTCGGGCCTGTCCTATGGCTTCCTTGTCACGCTCGATCGCTGGTGCCTGTCACTGCCACTGCCACTGCCACCTCTCCCTCTGCCGCGAGCCGAACCAACGGGAGATTTGTGTGGCTTGTTCCCCAGGTAAGCGGGCATCCCCATCTGCCTGCCTGACACTGGCCTCCACGTGTTGCACGTGTGTCACTGCCACTGTGACACTCAGCGCCCGGGAAACCCCCGCTGCCTCTGGCTGACCCGCGTCGTTCACCCGCTGAACTGGTTCCGACGTCACGAGGGAAGTCCCCGTGTCCACTCTCATCGCTGCCGTCACACTGCCGCTGGTCCTGGGTTGCACGTGTGCGAGAAGGTGAAGAGGAGGGAGGGTGTGTGCTCACACTGTCCTTTCCGTTCTGCGTGAAGGTCTCAGCTGATGACGTTATCACCTCACTGACAAGGCGAGGGGAATCCTCCCGTTGATTGGCCGAGACTGACACGCCCACTTCGTTCCCGACTGGAACACAGTGCACTGGAGCCCTAGCATCTTGATCAACACCACCTCCACCCCCAACAACCTGCGCATATGATCGCTGATCAAAGACCCTGGGTTCTACTACCAGCTGACCTTTGCGGAAATATGCCCTTTTGCCTTCACTCCTTACCCTGCCTACAATCTGTGCTTGTGCTTTTGTCATGTCATTGGCCACCCTCACCCCTTTTTCCTGCAGTCTTTGTCGCATGTCTCTGTTTGTAAGGATTGTCATCTTGTCTCTCCATCTCGTAAATCGTACGATCATGGGTCGTGGCTGTCCTTGTCGTGCTTGTCCTGTACGGTGTGCCCGTGTAATGTCGTCAGTCGTCCAAGGTTTCGGTCCGTCAATGCTGTTCAGTATGTCAACTACGGTATTGGCACACGTGTCAAATGTTTCGTTTGGTCCTGCATGGGGAATCCCATAAAATCTCAAGTTGTCTCTGCGCGAGAAGTCTTCTAATTCATCCGTGTCCAATTTTAATTGTTCGACTTCATGTCTCAGTTCATGTATCGTATTTGAAATTTGCTGTAATTCTTCTTTTCCGTCATTTGATTCTGTAAACAGTTGTTGAATATCTGCTGTCATGTCCGTCACTGCATCTGTCAGGTACCTCTGATCTCTCTCCAGTCTGTCACACCGTCTGTTTATTTCTTGGCATTGTTGTTTTACTTGACCTAGATCCTCCTTTATTTCTCCAAGATCACTTCTTATCAGTAGTGTCTGTTCATTGAACCGCTGCTGCAGGGCTTGCATCAATTTGTTTATCATTTCGTCACCTGCAGTCTCTGTGTTCGTCACTTTGTCAGATTCAACTTTGGGGTCTGTCTGTCCGTCAGTGTTGGGGCCAGGGTTTGTTTCCACATCGCCGCTGAGCAACAACCTACGCAGTGACAACACGGCGTGTAGGACACAGCAAGCAGAAAGAAGCACTGGCACGTGCAGAGCGAGATGACACACACTGCCACTGACAAACACACCCTCCTCTACACTCGAAATGGTTCCCCTCACACCCCCGTGCCTCATAAGACATGCATTGCCAAAAGATTCGAATGCCCGAACATTACCACAAAAACTGCAAAGCAATGCAACAGCAGTGCAAACGAAAACAAAACCGACGATGAGAAATGAGTCGATGAGAAACATGCTGCACTGTTTGTGTCATCGCTCACCTGCTCGCTTTGACGTGACCTCTTTCCTTGCAAACATGACCCAGATTGCACTCGACCACAAAAAACACCGATAGCTGCCCTCCAAGTCACTAAGTCGACCATGTTTCACCAACTCTACTATCTCTGATCCTTTACTGACACTCTGTTCACAATACTTTCTTGCGACAGTCCAGCACAACTCCACACTCCACAAAAAACTCCCGCACAGATTCACAGAGCTGCTGCAGACAGACAGAGAGAGACACAGAGAGAGAGACAGAGAGAGACTGAGACAGAGAAAGACCCCTCTCCATGTGTTCTGCAGAATGAGGAAGGTGTCAGAATGGATCAGACGCTCATCAGCCAATCCAGTGTCCCTGAGAGTCTGGGTTCGAATCCCGCTCTCACCCTTTGTCACAAGTTTCAGCTTATTATTATTATTATTATTAATTAATTAATTAATTAATTAATTAATTTATTTAGTTATATATATATATATTTATATTATTATTATTATTTATTTTTTTTAATTTATTTTATTTTATTTATTTTTTGTACGTTTATAGTTAACTTCATCAAGTTTTTGCGCCTTATACATATTATTATTAGTAGTAGTGGTTCTGTTTTTGTTTTTTGCTTTTTTGTTTTCCCGCAAGGCCTGACTAAGCGCGTTGGGTTACGCTGCTGGTCAGGCATCTGCTTGGCAGATGTGGTGTAGCGTATATGGATTTGTCCGAACGCAGTGACGTCTCCTTGAGCTACTGAAACTGAAACTGACATTGAACTGGAAAATCAAACTGAGCAATGACAAAAAAAGTGTTGTCCTCTGGCAAAAATTCTGTGGAAGAAATCCCTCCAGGTTTTCTCATGCACTCAGGGCATCGACTAAGCGCGTTGGGTTTAGCTGCTGGTCAGGCATCCGCGGTCTGCGTCAACCTCGAATTTTGTTTGTACAGCGCTTAAAGCTTGGACTCCGACCGAGGATAGGCGCTATATATAATAAGTATCCATATCAAATCAAAGTAATGGCGCGCAGGCTGGTGGTGTTCTTGTCTCTCTCCATATGGCCTGAGTCTTGCTATCGCAGCTGCTGTTATTGCGATCCTTGCCACGACCTCAGGATTCGAACCTTCATCTAATGTCATGGAGCCAAGGCGACAATAATAGCCTTGAACTTGAACAGGGCGACAATCATAGATGCCACAGCAAGAGGCTCTGTTACGGCGTACGTGTGCCAGTTTAACGGCTGACTATATTTATGCCCACACACCTACCAGCTTCGTCAGGGCATAGAGATCGTGTTGGCTCAGAGCTATTGTCCATCCCGCAGCCCGCAAAACAGACTGGGAAGTCTGTTCTAAAACTGTTTGCAACAGAGATCGCGACATTGTCTTTATCAGTGCGCAGATTTTGGTTTTTAAACACCAAAGCCTGGCACACTGAGTCAACAGGAGACAGGCAGAAAGAGACAGAACGTGAGTGCGAGCCAGAGAGCAAGAGACAGAGACAAGTGGAGTAAAGGGGGTAGAGAGATAGGATGATAAGCACACACAGACACACAGACAGACACACAAACACACACACACACACGCACGCACACACACACACACACACACACACACACACACACATTCAAACAATACACTATGCATCAGTATGTATCGGGTAACGTATCATTCCTTTAAATTCTTGCGGGAGAAACTGTCCTTACAAGTCACCCGAGAAAATAATATCAATGCCGGTAGTTTTATCTCCGCTTGCACAGCTTGGATTTAACCTCAAACATGTCAAGGTTCACCTAGTACTAAGAGGAACATTACTTGAACTTGAACTTGGACTGGAATCAGACGTTTGAGGCCTGTGAAGGCCTGTTCGTCGTTCAATTAGATACAGTATACCAGCATGCGTGGCCTAATGATAGAATACTGGATCATAAATACTTGGAGAGTTGGCCCAATGAGCCCCTTGTCTTGAAAGATGATATGGTTGGGGCAGTCACAATACTGTTGGGCAAACCGTTCCATTTATTAACGACTCGCTCATTAGTCCAGCCTCTGGCTAAATCAAATTCAGAATTTAAAAAAAAATCAGATTTAAAAATAAATTAGTTAGTGATTAATTACAGTCATTTGAAAAGTAAGAACATTAACCATATCATTGTTTGGATATTTACGCGGAGAACAAAATACGACCACCTCTTCTGTCATCATGTTTGTTTTCAGGAAGCCACACCGAAAATGAAGAAGTGACTTTGCAAAGTGAGCACAGGTTGAGACTCAGATAACGTAAAAGATACTCAGACATTCCCCACGAAACGATAGGAAAAAAAGAAGACGATAATGACAAAAAATGAGAAAAAAAATTGTGAAGAATTTTTTTTGTTCTTTAATTAAAAACAAACGAAAGGCATCGTATTTATTTGGACCCAACCCTTTTCCAAAACATATAAAATCCGTTCAGTCATGACAGAGACTGTCATAGGGAAATACAGGCCTGTAAAACTTTTCAAAATATGTAAAGGTTCACAGTCAGAGCATTTTGGCTCGACAAAACGTCCAAAACTATATGAATAGTAACAGTTAGGCGAGGGGGTTAAAACGGAACTGTAGGCTCGTAAAAACTGTCCAACAGACATATACACCGAGTCTATCAGATAACAGCCAAGATCTCTAATCCACAGCTCTCCACGTTGTTTACACAAGTGAGTCAAAAATGTGAAAAAAAGTATGTCATCTCCACATCTGACGGAATATTGTCATTTTTGGAATTGGTGAACGTCAGGTATACCAACCGATAATGTATTTGTTTTGTTCTTTTTTTTTTTCTAATAAGTTTCGGTTTACAGTTTCCGAAAGGGGGCGTCGCTGCGTTCGGACAAACCCATATATGCTGCCCCACATCTTGCTTGGCAGAAGTCTAGTGCCAGGCACACACTCACAAAGA
>NC_134878.1:14806400-14811400 GCF_041734735.1 Babylonia areolata | reverse complement strand
ATTAGTCAGTTAGTCTTAGCAAGCAGTCAATCGATCGATTAGTCAGTCAGTCTTAGCAAGCAGTCAATCGATGGATTAGTCAGTCAGTCTTAGCAAGCAGTCAATCGATGGATTAGTCAGTCAGTCTTAGCAAGCAGTCAATCCATAGATTAGTCAGTCAGTCTTAGCAAGCAGTCAATCCATCGATTAGTCAGTCTTAGCAAGCAGTCAATCCATCGATTAGTCAGTCAGTCTTAGCAAGCAGTCAATCCATCGATTAGTCAGTCAGTCTTAGCAAGCAGTCAATCCATAGATTAGTCAGTCAATCTTAGCAAGCAGTCAATGGATGGATTAGTCAGTTAGTCTTAGCAAGCAGTCAATCCATCGATTAGTCAGTCAATCTTAGCAAGCAGTCAATGGATGGATTAGTCAGTTAGTCTTAGCAAGCAGTCAATCCATAGATTAGTCAGTCAGTCTTAGCAAGCAGTCAATGGATGGATTAGTCAGTTAGTCTTAGCAAGCAGTCAATCCATCGATTAGTCAGTCAATCTTAGCAAGCAGTCAATCCATCGATTAGTTAGTCAGTCTTAGCAAGCAGTCAATCCATCGATTAGTCAGTCAGTCTTAGCAAGCAGTCAATCCATCGATTAGTCAGTCAATCTTAGCAAGCAGTCAATCCATCGATTAGTTAGTCAGTCTTAGCAAGCAGTCAATCGATGGATTAGTCAGTCAGTCTTAGCAAGCAGTCAATCGATGAATTTGTCAGTCAGTCTTAGCAAGCAGTCAATCGATGAATTTGTCAGTCAGTCTTAGCAAGCAGTCAATCAGTCAATCGATCGATTAGTCAGTTAGTCTTAGCAAGCAGTCAATCGATCGATTAGTCAGTTAGTCTTAGCAAGCAGTCAGTCGATCTATTAATCAGTCAGTCTTAGCAAGCAGTCAATCGATGAATTTGTCAGTCATTCTTAGCAAGCAGTCAATCCATCGATTAGTCAGTCAGTCAGTCCGTCAGTTAATCGGTCAGTCAGTCGGCTGGTCAGGCAGTCGGTCAGCAAGGCATTCAGACAGACACACAGTCGGTCAGTTATCGAAACACGGGGGTGGTGGGGGTGGTGAGGGGGTGTGGAGGTGATACACGCTGACACTGTTTCATTGTTGTGTGTGTCAGGGTCACACTGGTGGAGTTTGGTGGTGAGGCTGAACAGGTTACTGCGAGGTAAAAGAAAGTGGAAGGGGATGTTGTGTGTGTGTGTGTGTGTGTGTGTGTGTGTGTGTGTGTGTGTGTGTGTGTCTGTCTGTCTGTCTGTGCGCACGTGAAAGAGCAAGAGAGAGAGAGAGGTGGAGGGTGGATTGGAGAGAGGGACAATGGCATTGACAATGACAATTGTTTTATTGAGGGGCAGAATGGATAAGCTGGAAGCTTCTTTACACCATGCCCTCACACACGCTTACACATACATACTCACAATATAGTAAATGAAATAAGTGTGATTTTTCAGTCTAATATCATCGTCTTAGATGAACAGACTATAAATATAAATAAACGAACGAAATAAGTGTGAATAAATGAATGACATAGAGCAAATCAAATAGATAATGATAGATACATAGACGGATGAGAAAGAGAGAGAGAGAGAGAGAGAGAGAGAGAGAGGGGTGGGGGGGGGGGCATAAACGAAACGAAACGAAATGTTTTATTCAAATAAAGGCCAAAGCCCCATTCTGAAGGGGTGTGTCACATGTACATTGAAATACAGGAATTATAACAGTCATACACATTACCACAGCAACATACTGTACTGTACACACCACAAATTGCACAAAATCATAGTAAACCTAATACCACAGCAATATACCACACATGTTATAAAACACAGTGACAATGAGGAAAAAAGATAAAAGAAAAAAAGAAGAAAAACAGAAAAAAAAGAAAGAAAGGAAAAGAAAAAAGAAAAAAAAACCCACTACGACATTATAGCATTCAACTTTTTCAAAGATTTGTAAATATAAAATGCGAGCCCGACAAGGGTAGTTTCATTTCTGGATGACAACAACATTTTGTTTTCTTTTCATAGGTTTAATTCAATCTTAAACTACAAGGGCTGTTATAATATTTCGGTTCAATTAAGTGTAATCTAAGGTCAAGAAAGGCAGGACAACAAAACAAACAAACAAACAAAAAAAGGATCTCATCTTCTTTTTCCTTATTACACAAGACAGAGAGAGAGAGAAAGTGAGTGAGACAGACAGACAGACAGACAGACAGACAGACACACACACACACACACACACACACACACACACACACACACACACACACACACACACACACACACACACAGATGGATGGATGGATGGATGGTTTATTCATATAAGGCCATTGCCCCTCATGAACGGGATGAACAATGTACAGCAATATAATATCTGCATTTGACTAATAATCATAATCTTTATCCTAATGAGTTCAGTAATCATGAAGTCATTACCGATCGCAACTGGAATGCTTTGTATAAATAAATTGAAAAATTCCTCACAATCATTTCATTACAAGAAGCCATAAGTAAACTTAACTGTAGTTGACTTGGATACCTATAGAATTTTGATGGAATATATCGTGCTCTCACATCAGTCAATGCTGGACGATATAAAACAAAATGCAACTCATCTTCTTTTCCAGTTTTGCATAATGGACAAACTAAACTTTTTCAGTATGCTTACAATAATGTAATCGATGCTGAGCAATTTCAGAGATACCAAACCTAACCTTAGTCATGACAACTTTCAAGCGTCTATCTAAATCCATTCGCAGGTACAATTTAATTCGATATACTTCAAATCTATCGCTACTTTTGATATGAGAGTCGCACTCTTGTCCATCTGCATACAATTAATCTGTCTTTAAACTCACTTATAAACGATCTGAAATCTTGAACCGCTTGATTTTCCCAAACATAACCAAAACCAAACTGAAACAATTTATAACGGACATTCGAAACCCATTTTCTCTTATTTCTTGCATCCAGGTCAAGTAACATTCTATAAGCTCTACGTGGTAACCTATATTCCTCCAACCTAGTTAATTTCAGTCAGTAACGGATACAGCGTAAAATACAGTTTGTGTAAATAGGATATCTATTGGTTTCACATTAAATAAATCATTGGGCGTTTGTGTGTCAACCCCTAAAAAATTCTTCAGAGCAAATAAGTGAACGTTTTCACATTGACGGCATGCATCGTCAAGGCCCCATAGTTCTGCACCATACTGAACAATTGGCTGAATTTGATAATCAAACAGTCTAAATAATAAATCTAAGTGTTATTTTTAAGTAGATTCAGTTGTTTTTATTTTTATTTTTATTATACCCAGCAAAGCATTCTTTGCTTTACTCGTAAGATCATTACATGCTGCTGTGAAACTAAGTCTAGTAGAGAAGATCATACCTAAACATTTATAAGCATTTACAACAGGCATCACGGCATTATTAAATGTCCACCTTTTTCTTTCTGCCAATAACCACCTTTCCTAAACACAATTATATCACTTTAATTTAATTTTTAGATCAAGGGGAAAAGCTGCCTGCTGCAAGCTATTCAATTGTGTTTGCAATCCTACTGTAGTTTCTGATAACAGTGCAACATCATCTGCTAATAGCAAAATAAAAAAAATCAAAATAATCAGTTGTAAACAGAGCACCATGTTTGCCATTTTTCATTAACTTCTACTGCTAATTCGTTTATAAAAAGAGAAAACAAAATTGGGCTGTACACGTCACCCTGCATTACACCATATGTCACTTAATATAATCAGTCAGTTTAAACCCACACCATATTTTAACTTTAACATTATTGTACATACTTTTAATACAGTTATATAACTTGCCTTTTATTCCCTTTCTTGCTAATGCTGCCCAAAGAATTTTCCTGTTAATAGAATCGAAAGCTTTCTCGAAATCAATAAAAGCAATACATAACTTTCTGTTCAAAGAAAACTGTTTTTGTACCATAGACGAGAGAGAGAGAGAGAGAGAGAGAGAGAGAGAGAGAGAGAGAGAGAGAGAGAGAGAGAGAGAGAGAGAGAGAGGATGCGAGCGATTGTCTCAAAATTAAATTTCCGAGACTGAAATGAGGAAGTAAATGGAATATTATTCATGTCCACCAGCTTTTGTCAGTTTTCCTACTACACACTATTGGTGTTTTTTTTGTTTTGTTTTTTTTAAGTGTCGTCTTTCCCTTTCTTTCTTTCTTCTTTTTCCTTCTTTTATTTCTTTTTCCTTCTTTTATTTCTTTTTCCTTCTTTTATTTCTTTTTCCTTCTTTTATTTCCTATCAGCCTCTCAGTCAAGTAACTTCCTCTGGGGAAATCAAAACACACAGAACTTCCTCGTTCCTGCCCGGTCAGCTTGCACGCCACACAGAAATAAACACGCACGCACACACACACACACACGCGCGCGCGCACGCGCGCGCGCATGCACGCTCAGCACACGCACACATTCACACATACCAAAAAAAGAGAAAAAATGAGCGCATGTACATACATGCGCGTGCGCGCGCGCGCACACACACACACTACAGTACAACATATCACACACACACACACACACACACACACACACACACACACACACACACAACACAACACAACACAACACACACACGCACCGCACCACACACACACACACACACACACACACACACACACACACACACACACGAACTTCCTCGTAAAACACGTGTGGCCCACTTCAAGTTGAAGTGACTTGAAACTGCCGGGACCATGGTTTATGAAATTTTCGATAATGAAAATGTTCTTTTCGGTCTGTTTGTCTGGTCTGTATGTGTATTTGTTTGTCTGTCTCTGTCTGTCCCTCTCTTTTTTCTTTCTCCCTTTTGCTCTGTCTGTCTGTTTGTCTGTCTGTCTCTTGTCTCTGTCGCTCTCTCTCTTTCTCTGAGTCTCTGTGACTGTCTGTCTGTGTCTGTCTTTCAGCAAATGAACTGAACCAAACCGCAGATAGATAGATA
>NC_134878.1:14796400-14803900 GCF_041734735.1 Babylonia areolata | reverse complement strand
GTGTGGAAGGGGAGGGAGGTGAAAGTCTTGGCTGTTCTGGCCGATCCTCTGGTGTGTGGAAGGGGAGGGTGGTGAAATCCTGGCTGTTCTGGCTGATCCTCTGGTGTGTGGAAGGGGAGGGAGGTGAAATCCTGGCTGTTCTGGCTGATCATCCTCTGGTGTGTGGAAGGGGAGGGAGGTGAAATCCTGGCTGTTCTGGCTGATCATCCTCTGGTGTGTGGAAGGGGAGGGAAGTGAAATCCTGGCTGTTCTGGCTGATCATCCTCTGGTGTGTGGAAGGGGAGGGAGGTGAAATCTTGGCTGTTCTGGCTGATCATCCTCTGGTGTGTGGAAGGGGAGGGTGGTGAAAGTCTTGGCTGTTCTGGCTGATCCTCTGGTGTGTGGAAGGGGAGGGAGGTGAAATCCTGGCTGTTCTGGCTGATCCTCTGGTGTGTGGAAGGGGAGGGTGGTGAAAGTCTTGGCTGTTCTGGCTGATCCTCTGGTGTGTGGAAGGGGAGGGAGGTGAAAGTCTTGGCTGTTCTGGCTGATCATCCTCTGGTGTGTGGAAGGGGAGGGTGGTGAAAGTCTTGGCTGTCCTTCTGACGTTCCGTAAGGGAGGAGGAAGTCCTGGCTGCATATCAATATTATTGTCACCGGAGACAATATGGCAGGCTGCCAGCAAGGACTCTTCTCTCGCTCCTGCTGCTGCTGCTGGTTCCTCCTCCTCCTTCTCCTCCCAACAACTCTGCTCAATTTTCCCCAGGAGGTCGTTATCTCTCTTGTCAGTGTGCATCCTCGCTGACCTCCCCTCCCCTTCCCCCTCCCTCCCCCTACCCATCCTCTCTCTCCACATCACCCCCCACCCCCACCCCACCCAACCCCCATCCCACCCCACCCCAACCCCCTGCGTGCGCGTGCAGGTGGCGCTGTCTTGGGACCCGGAAATGGACACTGAGGGGAACACTGGGACAGCAAACATGGGGCTCGTTAGTGTGGCGTTTGTTTGCGGCGCAGTCATGCTGTCGTGACGATGGGGGGGTTGGGGTGAGGGTGGGGATGAGGGGGATGGGTGGGAATGGGTGGAGGGGGTGATGTCGAGGGGAGAGAAGGGTAAGAAGAAGGGGCGAGGGTATTGGCGGGAGAGGGGAGAGTGGTTTGGGGTGACGGGGGGGTTGGTTGTCTGTCTTGGTCTGTCTGGTCTGGTCTTTTGCTGTTGTTTTGTTTTTGTTTTTTTATGTTTGTTTGTTGTTGTTGTTGTTGTTGCTGCATTCCTGGCTATTTTTTTTGTTTGTTAATCAGAAGAGGTGCTTGATACTCTTTTTTTTGCTTATTGGTAATACTTAGAGGAAGACAGTTGTTAAGAGTTTTTTTTTTTTTTTGTTTCGTTTAAGAATTAGCTAACCGACCGTGGCAGCAGTTTCATGGCGTATGAAACTGATTAATTTGATCTATTAATACTTTTCTTTAAAATTGCTTCGCTTCAAAATCCCATCCTTTTCTACTCCGCTGACGTTTGGTGACTGATTTTAACTCACTCAGTACGACCAGTCCTCTCTTCTCCTCTACACAGACCCCTCGGATGTCCAGTGGGTGTCTCAATGACCCAACCTTTAGCTTCCATCGTCAGAATTGTGGTATTCTTTGTCAACATTCACCTCTTCAGTATAAGAGCCTTCCGCTTGCAATATTTTGATGATGGTAACTGGGGTGAAACGCTGTTAACGTCGTCTCTTTCGCCGTTCGTATGGAGAGAGTTAAACTGAGGGGTTTCTTACACTCGAGGCCTCATAAAAAAAAAGAAAAAAAAAAAAGAAAAAAAAAAGAATCCGATGTTATGAATTCTCGCAGGCTCTTAACGCAAACAATGAGAAATGTTTAACACGACTTAGACTCCGACCGCACCGTAAGTCCACAGGCGGTGAGGGGTGGGAGGGGGAGTGAGGGGGGGGGGGGGGGCGGGGGGGGGGCGGGTGAAGGGGGTTAAAATGACGGAAGGAGAGATCTGGGCCCCGCCTTCCTCCTCTACCGCCGAGCCCTGTGAACAGAGTGTATGTGGATGAATTCACTACCGTCACTACAGCCGTAGAAGGGTCTGGGACTTTATATATATATATATATATATATATTTTTTTTTTTTTTTTTTTTTAATTTTTTTTTTTTAGCACGGACATCAATATATCTATTTATAAGTTCGTGGACCTTTAACCTTTTGAATCTTCAGCTGGTTCAGGTCTGGTAGGACATATTTAAAAAAAAAAGAAAAATTATTATTATTATTATTATTATTATTATTGCTAATAGAAATGATGATTTTTCGAAGTAATAATGATAATAAGAACAATGATGATGGTGATGATAAAATAATGAGAATGATGCTTATGATGATAATGATAATAATAATGATGATAATAATAATGATGATGATGATGATGATGATAATAATAATAATAATAATAATATCATTTATTTTCAGTTCAATACCGTCACCTTAGATTGAACATACTATAGATAAATAAACGAACTTGTGTTGTTTTTTTTTTTTTTTTTTTTTTTTTTTTTTTTTTTGGACCCCCAACACCACGAACCTTCCCCCCCCACCCACCCCACCCCAGCCCTCCCTTCCTCCTCACCCCTTCCCTCTTCTCCTTTGCCCCACCCTCATCCTCGCTGCCTGCACTGTAGTAGTAGGGCGCGGGCAGATTTGAGGAGGAAGAGGCGGGGGGGTGGAGGGAGGGGGAGGGGGGGTAGAGGGTGGACGTGAAGAGGCGGGGAGGAGATGATTATTGACACAGTGCCACACACACACACACACACACACACACACACACACACACACACTGCACGCGACACCATGGCAACCAGAAGAGCCAGGGGGGCGGGGCGAAGTGCAGGCAGTTTTTACAGTTATCAGTGTCGGCCATCACTGATGACGTCTCGGGGAATTCCGACAGGGGTACTACGCGTATGGCCACGGCTACTGCATGACAAGGGGTTGACGATGGCGATTCCAGTACTGAGGGAGGGGGGGGGGTGGGGGGGGAGGGGTGTTGGAGGGGGACGGTGGAGTGGGGAAGGAAAAGAAAAAGAAGATGAAAAAGAAAGAAAGAAAAAAAAAAGAACAATGCGGACACACATAGCCCCCCCCCCCCCCCTCCACCCCGACACACACATGTACGCATTCTCACTCTGTCTCTGTCTCTCCCTTCCTCCTTAGCCCCCCCCCCCCCCTCTCTCTCTCTCTCTCTCTCTCGCTGAACTCATTCTTATCGCTATAGATATAAAAAAAAAAAAGATTCTGATCTGCTGAGTCCAATGTGTAAAGGTTCAATTGAAGATGAACTCCACTTTGTTTTGGTGTGCCCTGTGCTAAATGATTTTCGTGTGAAGTTCATACCAAAGAAATATTATGCAGAGCCATGCTTGTTCCGTCTGGGTCTACTGATGGCATCTAATAATGAAAGCATTATTCGAAATTTAGCATTGTATCTTCATAAAGCATTTCAGTTAAGAGAGACAATTGTGTCTTAATTTTTGTGTGTATGTGTTGCGTTTATTTTCGAAGGACTTGTCGTGCTTGTTTAATTCTTGTTTTGATTATACAATTATGTTTTTGCCTCTCTTCATATGGGGCTAAGGCCTTGAATGAATAAAATATCTGAATCTCTCGCTGAACTAGCAAATGAACGAACATGAAGGTGCTCCATGAAGTGCACATACTTCGGCCAGCGTCGAACAGGTATCTGATCAGTGTTTCGTGATCAGTCCATCGTTATTTCCCCGAGATAACTACGTCGAACAGGTATCTAATCAGTGTTTCGTGACCAGTCCATCGTTATTTCCCCGACATAACTACGTCGAACAGGTATCTAATCAGTGTTTCGTGATCAGTCCATCGTTATTTCCCCGAGATAACTACGTCGAACAGGTATCTAATCAGTGTTTCGCGACCAGTCCATCGTTATTTCCCCGAGATACCTACGTCGAACAGGTATCTAATCAGTGTTTCGCGACCAGTCCATCGTTATTTCCCCGAGATAACACACGCACACACATACACGACACGCGCGTGCGCATGTGAACACTCACACACACACAAACACACACACACACACACACACACACACAAACGCACACCCATACGCACACCCATACACACACACACACACACACACACACACACACACACAACACACTACACACACACATGCGCGCACGTCAATCAATACTGACCTCAGCGCTTGACGGAGTTATTTGGAGAGAGCGATGACGGTATTGTTCCGTGCCACACTGTACATACGCAGGTGAATCCATCCTTCTAACACGTCCGGGATGGGATCTCTAAGAGTGCGTAAAACCGAACATGATACAATGCGTTTCCGTGCCTTTATATTGTCAGTATTCGGTTCAGTGTCATCGACACTGTGACGGACATCCGGAACACAAGAGAGAGAGAGAGAGAGAGAGAGAGAGAGAGAGAGAGAGAGAGAGAAGGGGAGGGGAGACAGACAAAGAGAGGCAACGACAGAGACAGACAGAAAGACACAGAGACAGACGGGCAGAAAGAGAGAGAGGAGGGGAGAGAGAGAGAGGGGGAGAGAAAAAGACAGACAGACAGACAGAGAGAGGCAGAGGCAGAGACAGAGACAGACAGAAAGACACAGAGACAGAGACAGACGGGCAGGGAGAGAGAGAGGAGGGGAGAGAGAGAGGTGGGGGAGAAAAAAAGACAGACAGAGAGACAGAGAGAGGCAGAGGCAGAGACAGAGACAGACAGAAAGACACAGAGACAGAGACAGACGGGCAGAAAGAGAGAGAGGAGGGGAGAGAGAGAGGTGGGGGAGAGAAAAAGACAGACAGAGAGAGGCAGAGACAGAAAGACACAGAGACAGAGACAGACGGGCAGAGAGAGAGAGAGAGAGGCAAACATACAGAGACAGACAGACATGACAGACAGACAGAGACGGAGAGAAATGACTGTATGATGTGTGTGAGTGGTGTGATGTTTCAGTCTTAAAAAAGCGAACACAACAATGCCCCGATGTGAGCTATCGTAATTCCAGCCACTGCCATTGGTACTGTGCTAGATGTTTATTCTATTTATTTATTTAGAAAAAAAAAGAGGAGGAGGAATTTTGTTTAATGTCCCGTCACACATATCGGTGATTGAAGACATTTTGTTAAAGTATTTATGAATACATCTGAGTATTATCGGTTAGAAGGGGTGGGAGATGTGGATGAATGGAGGGTTGGGAGAAACTGGGCAAATGAGGGTAAAAATGTGGATGAAATTTGGAAGAAAAAACAACAACAACAAAAAAAAACCCCTCCAAATACAGTTACAGGAAATTACTTAAAGGACTTCGTAAAAGAAAAGTCGTTAAACTGACAAGCGAAACAACTGATAATGAATGCAAAAAGTCAAAAAAGTCAAAAAGAAAAAAAAAAAGAGAGCATCGACAATGAATGCAAAATGAAAAGACGACGTAGAAGCAGAAGCTGTCTGCTGTTGTAGCAAGTGTGTGTGGGAGGAAAGACTTCAGTCAGCGGCGTTGAGTCTGACATGCAACTAACTCTTGGGGTTACGACAATAGCATCGGCACCAAACAACGCGAGCAATAGCCATTATGAGAACGATCGGTTCAGCCTTGAGTGGTGGTCTGGACGCTAGTCCGGTTCGGATGAGACGATAAACCGAGGTCCCGTGTGCAGCATGCACTTAGCGCACGTAAAAGAACCCACGGCAACAAAAGGGTTGTTCCTGGCAAAATTCTGTAGAAAAATCCACATCGATAGGAAAAACAAATAAAACTGCATGCAGGAAAAAATACAAAAAAAAAAAAGAAAAAAAAAAGGGTGGCGCTGTAGTGTAGCGACGCGCTCTCCCTGGCGAGAGCAGCCCGAATTTCACACAGAGAAATCTGTTGCGGTAAAAAGAAATACAAATACAAATGATAATGGTAATGAACCATGATGATGATTACGACAGAAGCAACAGCAACAACGAAGACAACGACGATAACGATAACGAAGACGATGATGATGATGATTAGGATGATTTTATATATCGCCTCTGAAGTCTAATATTGTATGGTATTGTATTAAATCATGTTCTTGATAATATGATTATATTATATTATATTATATTATATTATATCATATCGTTAGGTGAATTCGAACAAGAAATGGGAAACCAGTGTGAATGTTCTATGGGGAATAACAATCTTTTTTTCTTTTTTTTAACGGATCTGACCCATTTGAAATGTTAGATTTTAAGATACGGTACAAGGCACGGAATAGCAATCAAAGTAATGCTCAAGGCACTAACTGCTTTTGCCCGTTTGCTTGTCGGTAAAAGGTAGTGTTACAGCGTCTTTCATACATAATTTATGCATGTGTGGAGTGTTGGCCTAGAGGTAACGCGTCCGCCTAGGAAGCGAGAGAATCTGAGCGCGCTCGTTCGAATCACGGCTCAGCCGCCGATATTTTCTCCCCCTCCACTAGACCTTGAGTGGTGGTCTAGATGCTAGTCATTCGGATGAGACGATAAACCGAGGTCCCGTGTGCAGCATGCACTTAGCGCACGTAAAAGAACCCACGGCAACAAAAGGGTTGTTCCTGGCAAAATTCTGAAGAAAAATCCACTTCCATATGAAAAACAAATAAAACTGCACACAGGAAAAAAAAAAAAAAAAAAAAAAGGGGTGGCGCTGTAGTGTAGCGACGCGCTCTCCCTGGGGAGAGCAGCCCGAATTTCACACCGAGAAATATGTTGTGATAAAAAGAAATACAAATACAAATACAGATATAGGGGTTGTGTACTGGTGGCAACAATAGTTCGCAATAATACAGCATTGAAAGGAGGCGAAGGAAGCCACTCGATTTTATTCGGAGAATGATTTGCGCAAAGAGTGACCACTCTTTACTATTTCTTAGTCATTTGTTCTCCTGGTCTGATTGCTTATTCATTTCATGATTTGCGCAAAGGCTTTATACTTTCTTCATACTGTCCGCAAACGACCATTTGAGTCAACAGTTTTACTTGCAGATGCTCCCGCCCGGTACGGTAATGATTCACCGTTAAAGTTCATTCGCAGTACGCATGCGTGTCTGA
Organism: Babylonia areolata; assembly: GCF_041734735.1. Lineage (NCBI taxonomy): Eukaryota > Metazoa > Mollusca > Gastropoda > Neogastropoda > Buccinidae > Babylonia > Babylonia areolata. The sequence continues at coordinate 14,796,810 of NC_134878.1, read as the reverse complement.
TGTTACCACGATAAGTTCCCCCCACCCCCCCTTCACTTCTTCCGGTTTCTAAGTTTATAGATTAGTGCGATCATCAGAAAGAAAATCTCGTAGTATTTTGAAAAATGAGCGTGCGTGTTGGCAGATCCCGACAATGAGAAGCAGTTTATTTATTTTTTTTTGGCGTTGATGCTAAAGATACTGTGTTATCAGACGTTCGAACAGGCTTGGGTTATTACAGTGACTTTCGTAATGCGCACGCTAGACGAGTCACAGGAAAAACGCGTCCGATCCTGTCGATCTGGAGTGATTGATATCATGTACATCAGTTGTGACGAAGACAAGGAAATTTTGAAACTTGAACAGATCTGCGTTATGATCGTAAAACTACGCAATGCCGATGGATGTGGGCTGCGTAAGAGGGAAACTGT
>NC_134878.1:14778900-14786400 GCF_041734735.1 Babylonia areolata | reverse complement strand
GGGCGTTATGTTAAACATCAGAAGCAGTACTCTCTCATCCTCTGCCTTTCGAACAAAGCAACATTCACCGAGCGTCAGCGCAGTCAGTCGTCAAAGTTAAAGCCTGCTCTGCTAAGCAGCGCGTCAGAAGCTCCACTATTCCTCAGATTTAAAGGGAAAAAAAAGATAATAGCAACAACAACAATACTACTACTACTACTACTACAACTGCTACTGCTACTACTACTACTACTGCTACTACTACTACTAATGATGATGATGATAATAATGATAGTAATAAAATACAAATAACGATACATGTGTGCACATGTCAAATGATTGGTATAAGGACAGGCCCGGCGCTTCCTTTTTTTTGAGGAAGTGTCTGGGTTTGTTCCAATGTACCTTTTATGTACCTGTGTGCTAGCTGAATCGGTAGAGCGTAAGCAGCACTGGCTTGAAGTTGTGTACCTTGTGAGTGGAGAGAGTTACCACTCTTTACTATTTGTTAATCATCAGTTTCATCTCCTGGCCTCATTATTTGTTAATACAAATAATGATAATGATGATGATGATAATAATATAGTGATAATAATAGTAATAATAATGATGATGATAATAATATCAATAATGATGATGATGATGATGATGATGATGATAAGAAGAATGATGATGATGATAATAACAATAACAATAACATAATGATAATAATAATAATAATGATGATGATGATGATGACGACGACGACAGTAATAATACACGAGGGGACTGCTTCAAGTTGTGCAGTTTCAGACGATATCGAGAAGCCGCTTACTTCTTTCTTCTTCTTCTTCTTCTGCGTTCGTGGGCTGCATCTCCCACGTTCACTCGTATGCACACGAGTGGGCTTTTACGTGTATGACCGTTTTTACCCCGCCATGTAGGCAGCCATACTCCGTTTTCGGGGATGTGCATGCTGGGTATGTTCTTGTTTCCATAACCCACCGAACGCTGACATGGATCACAGGATCTTTAACGTGCGTATTTGATCTTCTGCTTGCATATACACACGAAGGGGGTTCAGGCACTAGCAGGTCTGCACATAGGTTGACCTGGGAGATCGTAAAAATCTCCACCCTTTACCCACCAGGCGCCATCACCGTGATTCGAACCCGGGACCCTCAGATTGACAGTCCAACGCTTTAACCACTCGGCTATTGCGCCCGTCGCTTACTTCCTTCGATTAATTAGGCGAGTTATTGATTCTTGGTGAAGTGCACAGCAATATTGCAAGGCCCCAAGCCATCTGTGGATGATGCCTTCGAAGGCCACTTTCGTATTTTTTGGGGTGGGGGTCGGATTGATTTTTTTTCCACAGACATATGCTCCTCAGTGTTTTCCGTTTTTGTTTGTCTCTTCCCCCCCCCTCCCCCCAACCCCCAAACCCCGCCCCTCTCCCTCCCCGCTTTTATTTGCTTCTCCTGACTCAGCAGTTCGTGCATGTGAGCGTCAGTCTTAAAACAAAACAAAATACACACACACACACACACACACACACACACACTCACACACACACACACACACACACACACACACACACCACAACACCTATTTTAGAACTATCTTTCCACTGTTAAACAGATCTTAAGCTTCAAAGATACGTACATACAGCGCCATTTCACCGACAAAATCAAGTTCCAACTTCATCCGAAAAGCACAGCAAAAAAACAACAACAAAAAAACCAAAAACAAAAAAAAAACACCCCACGACAACCCGATCTGGGGTATTACGGGCGCGGGGCGAGACTTGAAAGGGGTGGGAAGAAGAAAAAGAAAAGGGGGGGGGGGGGGGCGGTGTGTGTGTGTGTGTGTGGGGGGGGGTAAGATGATGATGGAAGTTCAGGTTATAGGTGGGAAGGAAGCAAGAGGCGGGATGGAGGGAGGGAGTGAAGTGGTAACGGAGGGGTGTGTGGGTGGGGGGGTGGGGGTGGAGGGGAGCAAAAGAGAAAGGGATATAGGATGCTAGCCAGGAACACAACGAAGAAGAAGATGTGGAAAATATATCAAGAAACGTTAAAGGCCTGTGACAGGTTAGAACGAAAAACAGACTCGAACAGATGTTGTTGTTGGGAGGAGAGAGAGAGAAAAGTAAGACCGAAAGAATTGGAACATATGAGAGAGAGAGAGAGAGAGAGAGAGAGAGGGGGGGGGGTGAGGGGGGGGGGGGGAGTTGAAACATGACACAGAGAGAGAGAGAGTGGGGGTGTAGGGAGAGAGAGAGAGACGACAGACAGGCAGACAGAGAGAGACAGAGACAGACAATGACAGACAGACAGACAGAGAGACAAGGGATGCATTGGAGGGTGTGTGTGTGTGTGTGTGTGTGTGTGTGTGTGAGGCGAGGAGGGTTGGTGGTTTGGGTGGGTGAGAGACATAAGGGGGGAAGGGTTGGGTGGGGGCGGGGGGTTGGGTGTGTGTGTGTGTGAGTTTGTGTGTGTGTGTGTGTGAGTGTGTGTGTGTGTGTGTGTGTGTGAGTGTGTGTGAGGCGAGGAGGGTTGGTGGTTTGGGCGGGTGAGAGACATAAGGGGGGAAGGGTTGGGTGGGGGCGGGGGCTTGGGTGTGTGTGTGTGTGTGTGTGTGTGTGTGTGTGTGTGTGTGTGTGTGTGTGTGTGTGTGTGTGAGGAGTGTTAGTAGTGGGACTAGAAGGACAAGATGGCGATAAAAACAACACGGGCATGGCGCCGGCTGCCATCCACCCCCTTTTTGGTTATCAGAGCTTGATCTGCTGTCTGGCAAAACAACCTGCAAACAAGCCGGCCAGGCTGATTAGCGGAGGGCACCAGTCATCACCTGCTGTTTGGTGCTGCCTTCAGCAGGCACGAGGAAGAAGAAGAAGAAGGAGGAGGAGGTTATAATATAGTACGCGGTGTTGGGAGGGGTTGGGGGGTTGGGGTGGGTGAGCTTGTGTCAGCAAAGACCCATATACTAGTATATATATATATATATGATACGGGGTGTTGGGAGGGGTTGGGGGGGGGGGGGGGGGTGCGGGGGGGGGGGGGGGGGGTTGGCGTGAGCTTGTGAGAGAGGGGGTGGGGGGCTTAGCTTGTGTGAGCAAAGACCGTATACTAGTATATGATGCGGGATGTTGGGGGGTTAGGGGGGGAGGGGGATGCGTTTGTGTGAGCAAAGACTGTATTCTAGTATATGATGTGGCGGGGAGGGGGGTTGGAGAGGGGGAGGGGGGAGGAGGGGGTGCGGGGGGGGGGGGGGGGGGGGGGGGCGGAGGGGGGATTGAGGTGAGCAAAGACCCTCTACTCGTATATGATACGGGGTGTTGGGAGGGTTTTGGGCGTTGGGGTGAGCTTGTGTGAGCAAAGACCGTATACTAGTATATATAATGCGGGGTGTTGGGAGGGGTTAGGGGATTGGGGTGAGCTTGTGTGAGCAAAGACCCTCTACTAGTATATGATACGGGGTGTTGGGAGGAGGTGGGGGGTTGGGGTGAGCTTGTGTGAGCAAAGACCGTATACTAATATATGATGCGGGGTGTTGAGGTGTGGGGGTGTTGGGAGGGGTTAGGGCGTTGGGGTGAGCTTGTGTGAGCAAAGACCCTATACTAGTATATGATACGGGGTGTTGGGAGGGGTTTGGGCGTTGGGGTGAGCTTGTGTGAGCAAATACCCTATACTAGTATATATGATGCGGGGTGTTGGGAGGGTTTTGAGTGTTGGGGTGAGCTTCGTGTGAGCAAATACCCTATACTAGTATTTGTATGTCTTTTTATCACAACAGATTTCTCTGTGTGAAATTCGGGCTGCTCTCCCCAGGGAGAGCGCCTCGCTACACTACAGCGCCATCCATATTTTTGTATTTTTTCCTGCATGCAGCTTTATTTGTTTTTTGTCCTATGGAAGTGGATGTTTCTACAGAATTTTGCCATGAACAACCCTTTTGTTGCGGTGGGTTCTTTTACGTGCGCTAAGTGCACGCTGCACACGGGACCTCGGTTTATCGTCTCATCCGAATGACTAGCGTCCAGACCACCACTCAAGGTCTAGTGAAGGGGAAGAAAATATCGGCAGCTGAGCTGTGAATCGAACTAGCGCGTTCAGATTCTCTCGCTTACTAGGCGGACGCGTTACCTCTAGGCCATCACTCCAATATGATACGTGTGTGAGCAAAGACCCTATATGATATTATACTATGATACGGGGTGTTTGGGGCTTGAGCGAGGGAGGAGGGACAGTAGAGGGAGGGGTGAGAGGAGTGGGGGGGTGGTGGTGGTGGTGGTGGTGAAATAGTTGTGGTGGGGGGCGCGACGGGGGGGGGGGGGGGGGGTGTGGGCAGTAGATCACGTTATCATCTGTCTGTCTGCCTATGAATGCTGATTAATTTTTTTGATTGATTGATATAGATACTTATATAGCGCCTATCCTCGGTCGGAGACCAAGGTCTTACCTCCCTCCCCCCCCCCGCCCCCCAAAAAAACCCTCCTCCCCCAGTCTTCAGGTAATGATAGATATTGTTCTGTTTGTTGTTGATGATTTTTTTCCTCCTCCTCTTCCTTCTCGTTCCTCTCTTCCTCCTCCTCTTCCTTCCTTCTCATTCCCCTCTTCCTCCTCCTCTTCTTCTTCCTTCTCGTTCCTCTCTTCCTCCTCCTCTTCTTCTTCCTTCTCGTTCCTCTCTTCCTCCTCCTCCTCTTCCTTCTCGTTCCTCTCTTCCTCCTCCTCCTCTTCCTTCCTCTCATTCCCCTCTTCCTCCTCCTCCTCTTCCTTCTCGTTCCTCTCTTCCTCCTCCTCTTCCTTCCTTCTCATTCCCCTCTTCCTCCTCCTCTTCTTCTTCCTTCTCGTTCCTCTCTTCCTCCTCCTCCTCTTCTTCCCTCTCATTCCCCTCTTCCTCCTCCTCCTCTTCCTTCTCGTTCCTCTCTTCCTCCTCCTCCTCTTCCTTCTCGTTCCCCTCCTCCTTCTCTTACGGGTGCCTGTGTTGAAACCATTCGTTGAGAGGACAGACTGAGTCATCTTGGGTTTCCGGTGGACTAACGAGACAAGAGAAGAGAAAAAAAAAAAATCATTGTCGTTATTTTAGGATCAAAATGGCTGACGTGTTTGTTATGATATGTCACAATTTATCATTTATAATGTAGGCTTTTCATTGCGAAAATGATATTTAAGCTTTTCCACCCCTCCCTTATGTTTTTCCCCTGCTGAAATTTTATAGGTTTTTATTTTATTTTATTATTATTAAAAAAACAAAAAAACAAAACAAAAACATACAAACAAATTCTGGTGTTATCAAGACTGAATTTTCGGCTCTGAAACAAATCAGTATGTGCTTTGTGTGTGTGTGTGGGGGGTGTGGGGGGGGTCGGGGTCGGGGGGGGGGGGGGTGACGGGGGAAGGGGAGGGGAGGCTAGGGGGGCCAGGGGGGGAGGAGGAGGAATTGAAATGTGATGCAATGTTATGTCAAGTCATGTAATACTGCGGAATGTTGAAGAAGCGAGAGAGAGAGAGAGAGAGATAGTGTGTTTATATGCGTGAGTGCGTGTGTTTGTGTACGTGTGTGTGCGCGTGCGTCTGTATGTGCATGAATGCGTGCATGCGTGTCTTTGTTTGTTTGTGTGTGTGTGTGTGTGTGTGTGTGTTTGTCTACTTGCGAATGTGTGTGTGTGTGTGTGTGTGTGTGTGTGTGTCTGTGTGTGTATGCACGCGCGCGCGCGTGTACGTGCATGTCGATATGCATACATCTCTGTTTACAAACAGGTGTATGGATAGATGGATGAATGAATGGTTACACACACACACACACACACACACACACACAGAGAGAGAGAGAGAGAGAGAGAGAGAGAGAGAACGTGTTGTCGTAGTTTTGTTGTTGTTGTCTTTGCACACAGTAGATTCAACACTCGCCTTTCTTGCTTGCTGACTGGCTTGATAATATTAATAATAATAACACTATGATGCACGACAACACACACACCTGTGCGTCATTAATCAGCGTGACGGGCCGGGGGTGTGTGTGCAAGCAAACACTGGCTGCTGTTTGTTGTTTGTTAACCGTGGCTTTTGATGTAGATTGACGAAACGGCCCGAGGGGGATTTTTACCTGTGGGGTCGAAGTCTTTTATCATCAGAATAATTGGTTGTTTCGGTGGCTCTTTCTGTCTGTCTGTCTGTCTGTCTGTCTTGTTTGCCTGTCTGTCTGTCTGTCTGTCCCTGTCTCTCTCTCTGTGTTTCTCTCAGTGTCTCTCTCTCTCCCTCCCTCTCTCTCTTTAAGAAAAGCATCTATCTCTCTCTCTCTCTCTCCCTCCCTCCCTCTCTCTCTTCAACCAGCTTCTCTCTCTATCCCTCTCTCTCTGGGGCTGTTGAACTGTTTCTCATGTTATTTGCAGATGATGTAATTCTTTTGTCTGACACGGCCATAGGACTTCAAAATCAGCTGAACATATTAAAGCAAGAAGCAGATAGATTATTTTTAAAAGTTAATCTTGAGAAAACAAATGTAGTTGTGTTTAGAAAAGGTGGTTACTTATCTAGATATGAAAAATGGCACTATGGAACTGATGAAGTGAAGGTAACTAATGCTTATAAGTATCTTGGTATGATTTTTACAACTAAGCTGAGTTTGACAAGGACAGTAGCAGAAATTTGTAGAAAGGGGAAGAAGGGGGTTATAGAAATCTTAAGGTGTTTACGTAAGTTAGGCTCGATAGATTCATATATATTTTGGAAACTTTTTGATACTCAAATAGAACCAATGATAACATACAGTGCCGAAATTTGGGGACTTTATGATAACAAAGATTTAGAAAAAGTACATACATTAGCTATTAAACGTTTTTTAAATGTTCCATTACATGCTTCAAATACTGTATTATATGGAGAAAGTGGTAGATACCCATTATACATTAAATCATGTGTGAAATGTATAAAATATTGGTTAAAATTAATAAGGCTACCCACATCGAGATTATGTAAGCAGGCGTATGAAATGTTAGTAAATGAACATGAGAGAGGGAAGGAAAACTGGGTATATTTTGTAAAGAAGACATTAACTGTAAATGGATTTGGGATTGTGTGGATGTGTCAGGGAGTTGGATGTGTAGAAGGATTTGTTTCAGAATTCAAAGATAGGCTAATTGCTTCATATAAACAGAATTGGCACGGTAAAATGGAAAGCACTGAGAAATATAGATGGTTTTATAGTTTTAAAAGTATATTTCAAACAGAAAAATATATCACAGTCGTGACAAACAAGTGGCACCGAACAAGTCTCGCCAGATTTAGAACGAGAACGATTGGTTTGAATGCTTATGAAAAGTGGTTTCAGACTGAGCCCTCGTTACTCTCCCCTTGTCCGATGTGCGGGCATTCAAGGGAGGATGAGTTACATTTTTTGTTTAGTTGTAAAGCTTATGACGATATTCGAGAAAAATGTGTTGTATTTAAAACAAATTCAGCAAAGTATGAAGATATTTTTGGAGTGCTTAATTTAAATCAGGAAACTTCACTACAGTCACTTGCAAAATATATTGCAGAA
>NC_134878.1:14761400-14768900 GCF_041734735.1 Babylonia areolata | reverse complement strand
AAAAGAGAGAGAGAGAAAGAGAGAGAGATGTTGGTTGAAGAGAGGGAGGGAGGGAGGGAGGGAGGGAGAGCGAGAGAGAGGGAGAGAAAAAGAGAGAGATGCTGGTTGAAGAGAAAGAGGGAGGGAGGGAGAGGGAGAGAGAGAGTGTGTCATTTAAATATTCTGCATTTTGAAACCACTGTTTATAGTTCTTTAACCCGCTTACTCTCAGCCTGAATCTTATTAAACTGTCTCTGTACCATTTATTTGTAATAAATGTTAAATATTGTTCAGCCTGAAAGACACTTTTAAATGAATAGAAATATATATATATTTATCACTGTATTCAATATCTGAACGCCACAATTGCTTATAACAAGAAATAAGTCGATCTTTGAACTCAGTTGTAAAACCATACTCATACCCAACACCTTGGCTGAGCCAAACAATCCCGAAGCCATTTTCAGTGAAAGTTTTCTGTGTATCTGGTACCCAGTTGAAAAGACCAGATTCATGCTGTAACAAAAGCATTTCATATGCCTGTCTGCAAATTCTTGACATTGGTAACTTTATTATTTTCAACCAGTATTTTATGCATTTCATAGATGTTCTGATCCGCAGTGGATAACTCCCAGTTTCATCATATATTAGTTTGTTTGATGTGTGAAGGGGTACACTTAAAAATCTTGTTATGACATACGTTTGGACTATCTCGATTCTGTTACTGTCTTCTCGTAATTCCAATACCTCGCCTGCATATGTAAGAATAGGTACAATCTGTGTGTCAAACGGCTTCCAAAACAGGTTAACATCTATTGTGTTTAATTTTTTTCCAGTGACCTTGATATTTCTGTGACTCCTTTCTTTGCTTTGCTACAAACATCAGACAAAGCATGGACGGGCGCAATAGCCGAGTGGTTAAAGCGTTGGACTGTCAGTCTGAGGGTCCCGGGTTCGAATCACGGTGACGGCGCCTGGTGGGTGAAGGGTGGAGATTTTTACGATCTCCCAGGTCAACATATGTGCAGACCTCCTAGTGCCTGAACCCCCTTCGTGTGTATATGCAAGCAGTAGATCAAATACGCACGTTAAAGATCCTGTAATCCATGTCAGCGTTCGGTGGGTTATGGAAACAAGAACATATCCAGCATGCACCCCCCCGAAAACGGAGTATGGCTGCCTACATGGCGGGGGTAAAAACGGTCATACACGTAAAAGCCCACTCGTGTGCATACGAGTGAACGTGGGAGTTGCAGCCCACGAACGAAGAAGAAGAAGAAGAAGAAGAAGAAGACAAAGCATGACTAAAACTCAGTTTGCTTGTAAAAATTATTCCTAAATATTTATATGAATTTGTTACCCTAACTTCTTCATCCCCGTATAACCATCTTTCCTTAGCCCCCAAATAACCACCTTTTCTGAAAATCATTACGTTTGTTTTGTCGAGATTCACAGTTAAATGTAATCGATCTGCTTTTCTTTTCACACGATCAAATTGATTTTGAAGCCTAATAGCAGAATCAGACAAGAGAATGACATCATCAGCAAACAACAGTAAAATTATGAGAGAGAGAGAGAGAGAGAGAGAGAGAGAGAGAGAGTGTGTGTGTTTGTGAAAGAAAGGGAGAGAGAGATGATTGTGATATTAAGGGAAGAGAGAATTGAATGGAGTGTGTGCGTGCGTGCGTGCGTGCGTGCGTGCGTGCGTGCGTGCGTGCGTGTGTGTGTGTGTGTGTGTGTGTGTGTGTGTGTGTTAGAAAGACACAGAGATATAGAGAGAGGACAGCGAGAGTGGGGGAAGGGGGGGTAGGTAGAATGATATAGGAGTCCATACAGCCCCACGATTTCTCTCAAAGACAGAGAAATCGTGGGTTATGTTCATGCCTCCTATGCTGTTTTTGATGGTCACAGTCGGACACGGCAGACTATCACCACACCACTACCCTCCTTTGTGTGCAAGGACCACACCATCATTAACTGCTGCAGAAAACAGTGATGCACACAGGCCTGTTAACCAGATGTTGGTCGACTGGGACGGAACAGTAAGAGACAGAGAGAGAGACAGAGAGAGAGAGAGAGAGAGAGAGAGGGAGAGAGAGAGAGAGAGAGAGAGAGAGAACACTGAAATTAGCTGTAAAGCTCTAGTCACACACACACACACACACACACACACACACACACACACACACACACAGAGAGAGAGAGAGAGAGAGAGAACTCAGAACTCAGAACTGCTTTAATGTAAGGCCACCGATCTGTACACATATGGATACACGTGTTGTACACACACACACACACACACACACACACACACACACACACTCATGAAAAGCCAACCTTGAGTTGGATGAACAACAAAATGTTAGAAGGAATAAACTGATAATATAACAAAAAATCAGGACAGGACAGTACACTTTTTTTTTTCCCCATAGAATGATCAAACTTTGTGTTGTTCCGTGGATGAAATTACGCCCCACTCCCTCCCCCTCCTTTTTTTTTTTTTCTTCTTCTTCTTTTTTTTAATTTAATTTTTTTTTACATGTCGCCTTTTTTAAATCAGCAAACGTCTTCTTTCTTCTTCTTCTTCTCTCTTTCAGAGGTTGCAAAGTGTCCTTGTACATTATGTATTACAGTTCAACAATGAATACACAAACTCTTTCAGTTTTGCTACACACACAGCCGTGGCACCACTGACTACGCACGCACACACACACACACACACACACACACACACACACACACACACACACACACACACACACACACACACACACACACACACACACACACACACACACACACACACACGCACCCCCTCCTTCCCCTCCCTTTCCCACCCACCCACACACCATGTGTTCCAGCCTGGATTATGCATGCACTCTCCCCCCCCCCCCCCACCCTCTGTCTCCCGAGTGCCAGTGCAATTTGCAGGAACAAATGAGTGCCAGCAGCGTTCCATCTGTCAGCCACGGCTCGCGGTTCTCTGGTCATCAACAACGAATGGATGGTCTGAGGGGGGATAAAAAAGGAAAAAAAAAAAAAAAAAAAAGAACATGTCACAGGAACCGTCCCTGGTGTAATTGTATCGAGCAGGTGAGATTGGTTATATTGGTGGGGTGCGACACGATATATATATAGAGAGAGAAAGTGAAATGGAGGTGGTGGGGAGGGAGGGAGGGAGGAATAAGGAAGAGAGAGAGAGAGAGAGAAGGATGGAGAATGGGAGGAGAAAGGAGGAAGGAGGAGGAGAGAGGTGGAAAGGAGGAGGAGAGAGGGGGAGGGAAAGAGAGGGAGGGGGAGGGAGAGGGGGGGAGAAAGAGGGAGAGACAGGGGGAGAGAGAGATGCGGACAGACAGAGAGAGGGTAGAGGGGGGAGGGAGAGAGAGAGAGAGAGTAAAAGGGGAGAGAGAGAGAGAGAGATAGATGGTGGAGGGAGGGAGAGAAAGGGGGAGAGAGAGGCAGACAGACAGAGAGAGGGTGGAGGGAGGGAAAGAGAGAAAAAAAAGGGAAGGGGGAGAGAGAGAGAGAGAGAGGGGGGGGGGAAGGGGAGAGAGGAGAGAGTGGAGGACAACGTTGTCATTCACAGAGTTCTTGAAGCTATCTACACTGATGCGGATGCAGAATGGTGTCCATGAAACTTTTTTTTTTTTATTCGTCCTTTTCAGTGGCATTATCAGTACAACGTTGCCCCGGCTCCTTCCCCGAGTCCCCCGTGTATACAACCACACCCGGCTTCGCCAGTCTGGTCTGCCGCAGTTCCCACAGTCCATGCGCGAGCCATCAGTATTATTAGGTCAGCAGGAGGCCACACACACACCCCCACCCCCCAGAGTAGACCCTGCGTATGCTGCAGAGTCACTTCAGCGGTGGTGTTCGGGAAGTGCCCGTTCTGATTTAACGTTACTTTAGGACACCACCTTCTAAGCGCCCACCGCCCCCTCCCCCCCCCCCCCTACATTTGCCTTACACTTTATTGTTTTTCATGTTTTTCAGTCATTTCGGTGGTGTTTCATAGTGCCTTTTCTGACGTAACATACACGGGACGCCATACTGAATAACAACTACAGTCGCTAAGTCGTCGAGGGGCTACACAGAGACTGTCAGCGTCCTCTCCCTGAGTGGAGGAGGACACCATCTGTTACGGTTTTTTTTTTGGTTTTTTTTTAATAAACATTTTTATTCGAGTTTAACATTTAATACATACATACAGTTTCAGTTTCAGTAGCTCAAGGAGGCGTCACTGCGTTCGGACAAATCCATATACGCTACACCACCACATCTGCCAAGCAGATGCCTGACCAGCAGCGTAACCCAGCGCGCTTAGTCAGGCCTTGAGAAAAAAAAAAAGAAAAAAAAAAGAAAAAGAAAAAAGGTGAATAAATAATAGATAAGCTTAAATAAATAAATAAATGAATAATAATTATAATATAAAAAAATTATAATATACAGACAGACAGACATAGACATACAAAAATAACATTTGTAATTATTAATGATATTATTTGTAATTATGCATTATTTAAACTATAAATCAGGAAAACAACAACACATTGTTTTTATACAGAAAAAAAACACACACCAGAAATTAAAAAAAAAGTCATATGCATTGCATAAAAAAGAGAGGAAATAAATGAAAAAGAAAACAAAAATTGATAAAAGAACAAACGTCACATTCGTGGTTGTCTTTCCTCCTCCTCGTTGCTTTAAATCATTTTTATGCATGGGTACCAATTTCGTATTTTACGTATTTTATCTATGAAGACATGCAGGGCACGACAGCAAAATACAAACTGTATTCTGTGTGTGTGTTTGTGTGTGTGTGTGTGTGTGTGTGTGTGTGTGTGTGTGTGTGTGTGTGTGTGTGTGTGTGTGTGTGTGTGTGTGTGTGTGTGTGTGTGTGTGTGTGTGTGTGACAATTGACAAACAAATTTCTCTGTGTGAAAGTCGCCATAATGCCCACCCCTCACCTCCTCCACCCCCACCTTTTTTTTTTTTTTTTCTTTTTTTGCCTGCAAGTTTATTTGTCGAACGATCAAAGTAGATTTTTCTCCCTTGATTAATTTTGCCAGGGACAACTTTTTTTTCCCCTTGCCATGGGTTCTTTTACTTTTCTTTATAAGTGTATGCTGCAGCACAGGAGGTCGGTTTATCGTCTCAAGCGAAAGACTAGCACCCTGACTCAACTAGGTCTAGTTGAGGGGAGGGTGGGGGTGGGAATAAATACGCAGTGGTGCACGCCAAGACAATAATGCAGATTGAATGTCCGTCTCATCACATTAAAATCCACAAAATATGCCTTCCACTCTCTCTCTCTTTCTCTCTCTCTCTCTCTCTCTCTCTCTCTCTCTCTCTCACACACACACACACACATGGACACGCATGTGGACACACGAGCGCGCACGCACGCACACACACACACACACACACACACACAAACAAACACACACACACACACACACATGGACACGCATGCACACACAGACACACAGACACACACACACAGACACACACACACACACACACACACACACACACACACACAGAGGGAATAGAGGGAGGGAGAGAGAGAGGAGAGAGCGACCGACCGACAGACAGACAGACAGATAGACAGAGAGAGAGAGAGAGAGACAGAGAGAGAGAGAGAGAGAGAATACCCATTTCCCTTGTTTCGTGCTGAAGCGAGGGAGGAAGTGAGTAACTGACTCTGCTGATTTCCCAGGTGATTCCCTCCAAATTAATTAACAGTGGCGATGAAATCACTGCCTTCTGCTGCCCTCCCCGCCTCTCTCACCGTGTGTGTGTGTGTGTGTGTGTGTGTGTGTGTGTGTGTGTGTGTGTGTGTGTGTGTGTGTGCGCTTGCGTGCGTGCTTTTGTGTCCGTATGCGTGTCCGTGTGTGTGTGTGTGTGTGTGTGTGTGTGTGTGTGTGTGTGTGTGTGTGCGCTTGCTTGCTTGCTTTTGTGTCCGTATGCGTGTCCGTGTGTGTGTGTGTGTGTGTGTGTGTGTGTGTGTGTGTGTGCGTGCATGCGTGCGTGTGTGTCTGTGTGTATGTGTGTGTGCGCCTCTCTCTCACTGTCTCCACTATCTGTGTCTGTTAGTTTCTGCGTTTGTCTGTCTGTCTGTCTGTCTGCCTGTCTCTTTTTCTTTCTCTCTCTCTCTCTCTCTATTTCTCTTTCTCTCTCTTCTCTCTCTCCCTCTCTTTCTTCCCCTCTCTCTCTCACTCCCTCACTCTCTCTTTCTCCTTCATTTTCTCTCTCTCTCTTCCTTTATGTCAGTTTGCCAATCTGTCTGTTTCGAAGTTTTCTTTCTTTCTTTCTCTCTTTCTTTCCTTCTTTTTTGTTTAGTTTTGTGTGATTGTCCGTATCTGTTTAAGCGCGTTGGGTTACGCTGCTGGTCAGGCATCTGCTTGGCAGATGTGGGGTAGCGTATATGGATTTGCCCGAACGCAGTGACGCCTCCTTGAGCTACTGAAACTGAAACTGAAACTGTTCTCTCCTCCTTCTCTCCTTCCCTTAGTCATTCCATCCTTCACTTTAAAACTCTCAGTATATCTCTTCATGTATGTATGAATGTTCGAAGTGATTGAATTCTTTCTTTCATCTTTGTCCTTCCTTCTATCTTTTGCCCCTCCCCCCCCCCTTTCTGTCATTTCGCTCTCCATTCCTTCTTCTATCTTTCTTTCTTTCTATTTCTTTCTTTCTTTCTTTCTTTCTGCCCATCATTGTTACGCTTTTCTCTTTTCTTTCTTTCTGTCTTTCTCTCACTTCTGTATATCTGTCATCAGTCTTAACGATCTCTCTCTCTCTTCTTCTTCTTCTTCATCTTCTCGCTCGCTCCACTCTCCTCTCTCTCTCTTCTCTTCTCTCTCTCTCTTCTCTCTCTTCCTCCTTCTCTCTCCCCTCCACACACTCTCTTCCTCTCCCCTTTACCCCCCCCTCTCTCTCTCCCTCTCTCTCTCTTCTCTTCTCTCTCTCTTCTTGTTCTTCTTCTTCATCTTCTTGCTCGCTCCCCTCTCTCTCTCTTTCTCTCTCTCTCTCCTCTCTCTCTTCCTCCTTCTCTCTCTCCCCTCCACACACTCTCTTCCTCCCCCCTTTACCCCCCCTCTCTCTCTCCCTCTCTCTCTCTTCTCTCTCTCTCTCTCTCTTGTTCTTCTTCTTCATCTTCTCGCTCGCTCCCCTCTCTCTCTCTCTCTCTCTCTCTCCTCTCTCTCTCTTCCTCCTTCTCTCTCTCCCCTCCACACACTCTCTTCCTCCCCCCTTTACCCTCTCTCTCTCCCTCTCTCTCTCTCTTCTTTTCTCTCTCTTCTTGTTCTTCTTCATCTTCTCGCTCGCTCCCCTCTCTCTCTCTCTCTCCTCTCTCTATTCCTCCTTCTCTCTCTCCCCTCCACACACTCTCTTCCTCCCCCCTTTACCCCCTCTCTCTCCCTCTCTTTCTCTCTCTTCTTTTCTCTCTCTTCTTGTTCTTCTTCTTCATCTTCTTGCTCGCTCCACTCTCCTCTCTCTCTCTCTTTCTCTCTCTCTCTT
>NC_134878.1:14741400-14751400 GCF_041734735.1 Babylonia areolata | reverse complement strand
TATCTGTGTTGTATTGTGACATGTTCCAAATAAAATACTGTTTAAACCAAGAAGAAGAAGAAGACCACCACCACCACCACCACCACAAATAACAACAGGAAGGCGAGGAGGAAGAGAGAGAGAGAGAGAGAGAGAGAGAGAGAGAGAGATCCTACCTATACAAGAAAGGGCAAAAGAGCAATGAAAATTGTTTAAAGCAAAGAGCAGTTGGAGTTCTACTCCTAATATTATTACTCAGTTGTCAGTTTCGTGATTGTGTGTGTGTGTGTGTGTGTGTGTGTGTGTGTGTGTGTGTGTGTGTGTGTGTGTGTAGGATGGTGTGTAATTGGGTGGTACAAGAGTGGTAGGGGTGTTGTAGTGGTTGTGGTGTGAAATGAATTGACTGTGTGTGTGTGTGTGTGTGTGTGTTTGCACGCACGCACGCACGGACACACACACACACACACACACACACACACACACACACACACACAATCATGTTAAAGGACGCATAAAAGAAAAAAAGAAAGAAAAAAAAAAAAACAAGACAAAAGAACGCCCAACATGTCCAGCTGGATGTTGAAAAGAACAACGCTGCTGTCACCACCTACACCACCTGAAACCCCCTCATACCCCCCCCCCCCCCCCCCCCCCACACACACACACACACACACAGTCAGTACTCCCCTATCCCCACTCCCACAGCCCCCCCCCCCCCCCCACACCCCCGTCCCCGTCCCCCACCTCCCCTCCTATCATCTAAGCAACAGAAGGTCCGGCAGCTGTGAGGAAAGGTGTGAGGAAGGGGTTGGGAGGAGGGGGTAAAGGTGGAGTGGGGGGGCGGCGAGGGGTGGGGGTGGGGGGTGGGGGGTGGGGTGTAGTTGTGACGGGTGGCGCGCGGGCGAGATTGGGGAGTTCGGAGGTCACACGGGAAGACAGAAGCCAGTCAGTTCGAACTATACAGGCGGCTAGCCGTGACCACAGCTGCTCTTTTCACTGCTACTTACTACTACTACTACTACTACCACTGCTGCTGCTGTTGCTGCTGCTACTACTGCTGTTGCTGCTGGTACTACTATTATTACTGCTGCTGCTACTGCTGCTGCTGCTACTGCTATTATTACTGCTGCTGTTCCGTGCTACTGATGCTACTACTACTCCTACTGTTACAGCTGCTGCTGCTACTACTATTATTACTGCTGCTGCTGCTGCTACTACTGCTGCTGCTGCTACTACTACTATTATTACTGCTGCTGCTACTACTGCTACTGCTGCTGCTTCTGCTGCTGCTACTACTATCACTGCTGCTGCTGCTGCTGCTGCTACTACTACTATTACTGCTGCTGCTACTGCATGCTGCTGCTGCTTCTGCTGCTGCTACTACTGTTACTGCTGCTACTGCTATTATTACTGCTGTTGCTGCTGCTGCTACTACTACTGCTGCTACTGCTACTGCTGCTATTGCTACTGCTGCTACTACTACTACTGCTGCTGCTACTGTTACTGCTATTATTACTGCTGCTATTGCTACTGCTGCTGCTGCTACTACTACTACTGTTGCTCTGCTACTGCTATTATTACTGCTGTTGTTGCTGCTGCTACTACTACTGCTGCTGCTACTGCTATTATTACTGCTGCTATTGCTACCGCTGCTACTACTACTGCTGCTGCTACTACTACTGCTGCTGCTGCTACTGCTATTATTACTGCTGCTGTTCCGTGCTACTGATGCTACTACTACTACTACTCCTACTATTACAGCTGCTTCTGCTACTACTATTATTACTGCTGCTGCTGCTACTACTACTACTACTATTATTACTGCTGCTACTACTGCTTCTGCTGCTACTGCTATTATTACTGCTGCTACTACTGCTGCTGCTGCTTCTACTACTGTTGCTGCTGCTGCTACTTCCACTACCAATAAAACCACTACTACTACTACTACTACTGCTGTTGTTGCTGCTGCTGCTGCTAATGATGATCATAATCATAATGAATTTTTGAAATAATGATAATGGTGGTGATAACGAAGACAGTAACAACTTCAGTGATCACGGTAATGTTAGTAATACTAATACTGCCACGAATGATGATGATGAATTTGATAATAATGATGATGGTGGTGGTGGTGGTGGTGATACTACTACTACTACTACTATATATTACTATATTCTACTACTAATATTACTATTATCATTATTATTGTTATTATCATCATCATCATCATGATCATTATTATTATTATTATTAATTTTTTTTTAATTATTGTTCTTATTGTTGTTGTCGTCATAAATAATGATGACAATGATAATGGTGATAACGAAGACAGCAGCAGCAATAACAACAACGGCACCAGCACCAGCAACACAAGACAAACAAACAACAGCAACAATCCTCCTCTTCCTCCTCCTCCTCCTCCTCCTCATCATCATCATCGTCATCATCATCAATAAAGATGATAACTACTGTCGAACACGAGCTACAAGTGAGAGGTGCTGACCGCACGATTTTTTTGGCAGCTGAAGGTGGTGGGTGGGTTTGGTGGTGGTGATACTACTACTACTACTACTACTATATATCAATATATTCTACTACTATTATTACTATTATCATTATTATTGTTATTATCAATAAAGATGATCACTACTGTCGAACACGAGCTACAAGTGAGAGGGACTGACCGTACGATTTTTTTTTGGCAACTTAGGGTGGGTGGGTGGGTTTAGTTGTGGAGTACACAGGACTGTTTGATAATGGCTTTGACTGAACTGTTGCCGATTGCCGCTGTTATCACTTTTAATCAGCATCAGAGCGAAGAGCGAGTTACGGGAGACTTTGGAGGGAGGGAGGGGAGGGAGGAGTGAGGGGGGACGCTTACGTGTGTGTGTGTGTGTGTGTGTGTGTGTGTGTGTGTGTGTGTGTGTACATGAGAGAGAGAGGTGAGAGAGAGAGAAAAAGATTGTATGTGGGTGTGTGCGTGCGTGCGCGCGCGCGTGTGTGTGCATGAGAGAGAGAGAGACTAGAGGCGTGAGAGAGAGAGAGAGAGAGTGTGTGTGTGTGCATGTGTGTGTGTGCATGAGAGAGAGAGAGAGGCATGAGAGAGAGTGTGTGTATGTGTGTGTGTGTGTGTGTGTGGGTGAGAGAGAGAGAGAGGCGTGAGAGAGAAAGAGAGAGAGTGTGTGTGCGTGTGTGTGTGCGCGCGCGCGCGTGTGCGTTTTTTTTAACATTCTTTGTCTGGCCATCTCTCTCTCTTTCCTTCCTTCTTTCTCACAAGCAAATCTTCACTGATGATAATGACCTACCGCTCTAATACAACTTGAAATAACAGTTCTATAACAGTAAAACGAACAAGCTAAAGAGATAAGTAAATAAATGAATGATTGAGATAAATCATATATATATATTGTGGGTTTTTTCTTTTATTAATTCTTCGGTTTATTTTGTTTTTTGTTGTTTTGTTTTTTGTTGTTTTGTTTTGTTGGGGGGGGGGGGGGGGGGGGGGGGGGGGGAATGTGTAGGTGGGGGTGAGGGGCGTCTATACATACAAACTTGCATACGTGGATATGCGGGTGTGGGTGTGGGTTGTCAGGTCTACCATCTGTCATGAAATTAGTGTAGTGAACTTATAAATAAAGAAAAGAACAAACAAGTACGTAAACACAGAATGCGAAACAAGAGGGGGTTGGGGGGGGGGGATGGGGAGGAGGAAGAACAAAAACAAAACAAAATCTTCCCAACTAAAAACAGTCCGGTCTCAGTTTCAATTTCTCAAGGAGGTGACTTAGTGCATTTGGACAAATAAGACTCGGAATTTCCAGTACCCGGGAAAAAAAACAAAACAACCCCCACACAAAACCAAACCGAAACAGAGCAAGAAAGAAAGGAAGAAAGTAAAAGCTGTGAAACTAGTCCTTGATGACCGGACACATTAGACAATAATGAATCAACCCCCTCAGTGTAACACAGATGCCAAAGTCCTCATATTGTACATGAAACCGGAAATCCGCGCCAGCTGAAAGCAGATAGCGAGCGCCGTGTTTGAGAGGAGAGGGGGAAAGGGCGAGGATAAGGGGGGAGGGAGGGGGAGGGTGAGGGGAGGGGGTGTGGGTGGGTGGGAAGTGGTCGAAAGTGCTCCCCAACACCGCTTCAGTCCCCCAAACGACTGTTCAGTTCGTGGTTCGTCGTCGGCTAATTCCTTTATTGTTTCGTCGGCTGTATGATGATAGAGCACGGGGGAGCATGTATAATTGTATTTGTATTTGTATTTCTTTTTTTTTCTTTTTTTATCACAACAGATTTCTCTGTGTGAAATTCGGGGCTGCTCTCCCCAGGGAGAGCGCGTCGCTACACTACAGCGCCACCCTTTTTTTTTTTTTTTTTTTTTTTTTTTTTAATTTCCTGCGTTTTTCCTATCGAAGTGGATTTTTCTACAGAATTTTGCCAGGAACAACCCTTTTGTTGCCGTAAATTCTGGGACGTCGGTTTATCGTCTCATCCGAATGACTAGCGTCCAGACCACTACTCAAGGTCTAGTGGAGGGGGGGGGGGGGGGAGAAAATATCGGCGGCTGAGCCGTCATTCAAACCAGCGCGCTCAGATTTTTCTCGCTTCCAAGGCGGACGCGTTACCTCTAGGCCATCACTCCACACAATATGAATGAGACAACGGAGTTTAACAACCATATGTCCATACTTGGGGGTCTTTTCTCTTTCTCACACACTCACTGGTACAGGCTTTGCTTTGTTGAGTTGGTTTCAAACTTGCGTCCATCCAACTGTTGTGTGTCCATAGCAGGCTTTAGCGGACAGAACTGTCTGTCTGTCTGTCTGTTTAGTCCCCTGGCAGAAGGTCTGGCAGCTGTCCTGTAGTGTGCCCCTATCCATTGCTCCCCAACGTCTCCCCTCCCCCTCCTGCCTTCCACCAAATCCCCTTATCTCTAAACAGTCTCTTGTCTCACAGATGGTGCGCCAGATGTACGCGGCAGATTTGTTGTATAGGGAAGGGATGGGTTTGCCGACTAGAGGAGGGATGGGGTGGGGGGCAAGGGGGGGGGGGGGGGGGGGGCGAGGGGTTGATTGGGGGGCGTGTCCGTTACCATGTGTCAAAATTTAAATTCTGTGTGTACAAGGAGTTGTGTTGGGGGTGGGGGGGGGGGGGGGGGGGGGGTGGATGGGGAGACGAAACGTTGATGAGCTTCTCAATGGTAAACATCTCTTAATTATTAAGGCTTGGGGTGTAGTATGAATATGACGCACCGGGCACTGACACGTGACTGTGCTGGATTATTTCTCGCCTCGGTGTTTCATCTGAGACTGTTTCAGTTCCCATCCTTGTTGTCCTTAAAAAAAAAAAAAAAAAAAAAAAAAAAAAATTTGGCCTAGGGAGTGGGGATGTAACTTGGCAGGACGCTCGCTCTTCCACTATATAGTTAAATTCTCGCCCAGATGGTCCGGGCAGCAGTTACCCCCCCCCCCCCCCCCCCCCACACACACACACACCCCTCGCCTCCCCCCTGCTGTGCTGTTTGCCCCAGTTGGACCGACTGACTGACTATATCACAGTGTTTTAGTTGGGATTTTTGGTTTTTGTTATTTTTTGTTTGTTTTTTGATTGTTGGTTGTCGTCGTCGTTGTTGTTGTAAGTTGTTTTGGTGCGGGTTTTTTATTTTTTTTTTAACCTCTTCTTATTTTTTACCCTGAAGGAAAATCCCGTTGGGTGCGTAGGTCAGGCATCTGCCAAAAAAACAAAAACAAAACAAAACAAATAACACACACACACACACACACACACACACACACACACACACACACACACACACACACACACACACACACACACACACACCAAAAAATCCCACAAACCCCCCCAACTTTTTTCAGCAGATGCGGTGAAACGTTTCTGTGTCAGTCCAACTCTTTGGCGCCTTATCAAAACTGAAGCCTGAAGGAAGCAAATATTTTGCATGTGATTCACTTTGATAATCACGTAGATAAAAGCTGAACTTGGTTTCCGTTGGGTCCGATCACTTGTTATTTTCATTGAGCAAACTTTTATTTGAAATAAAAGAAGAAGGGGAAAAACAACAACTTCACTTGAATTTCTTCTTCGTTTTGTTTCGGGGTTTGAAGGGGGGTGGGGTCATGTTTGCAGTGTTGAGATAACATTCATTTTGCGGTTCGCTTGACTGATCATGGGCAGTGTCCACCTATGACTTTGTTCAGAGCAGCCCCAAACTCACGTATATAACACAATACAAATACATCAATTATCAAAATGTGTTGATTTTTTGGATAACCGGCGAAACAAGGCTCTCCCAAATGAGTGACACTATGGTTATCTCTGGAGCTTGAGAGTATATAAGTTGCAGGAACTTCGGCACTGCCTGACTGAAACCATTTATTGTCAGATTAACTGTTTGTTGTACTGACATTTTCGCAACCATTTGAATAAAAGATTAACTGAGCAACACAAGGAAATTCTGATTTGAGGGAAGGTATGACTTAAAAAGAACATATTTAACAAATCAATTTACCAAATTTCATTAATATCAATATCTCAAAAAATATTCTAACGCACACACATACTCACATACGTGTCTCCCCCACCCTCTCCCTACATACATCCATGCATGCACACAAACGCCCATTATAATTCCCCCACCTCATTCCCCTGCCCACTCACTCACACACACACTCACACTCACACTGTCTCTCACTCTTTCAAACAAATTAAGGTTTCGTAATGTAATCAAGACGACATATTACATGTTAGGGTCGAACAGTTCCACTTATTAGAATAAGGGGAACTTTGCTCTACAAGGAAATCTGACGCTATCACCCAAAACGAAACACTACTTCGTCACAGGAACCACAGCCGCATCAGCGGTAGGTCTCAGCCCAGCAATAAGTGTGAGTCACCACTTTCAATGACTGTAGTAACGACCTCGATGAAAGCGTCTTTCTTTCCACTTTACGGTTTGTGAACCCTTTCGGTTTTGTACACAAACAGCACGCCGTAGGACAAATTCAGTCACCAAAGGCAAAAAAACCCAAACCCAACCAACCAACCAAACAACAAACAAACAAAAACACAACAACAAAACAAAACAAAAACCGAAAAAAACCCACAACCCACGCAAACGATGAAGAAGTCAGTGACTCTGGAGATGCCGAAAACACTGAGCTGAATGCTACTGAGCTTGATGGATGAGAACGCTGCCCCAAAGCCAGACAGACGCACAAATGCGGTCACACTGTGGACAGGCTTCATAACAGATGATGGGTCTCAGTAACTTCAGTGGGGTGGAAAGAAAGAAAGAAAGAAAAGAAAAAAAAAGCTAGCCAACTGCCACGACACCATGATTGTGGAAACAAGTAGCAAAAAAAACACACACAAAAAACCGGAAACGAACGCATTGGACACCTCTATCCCCCACCCCCACCCACCTATCCGCCGGCCGCCCAGACCACATCCTGTCCCTCCCCCTCCTCCACCTCCCTTTTAATAACCCCACCCACCCAACTCGTGCGCCCACCCTCTGCATCCCTCTCCTCACACCCTCACACCTCATCCCCCACCCACCCACCCACCCAATGGACTCCACACACGTGTGCCCGTGCCGACGCGCTTCCCCTGCCCCTCCCTACCCCACACCTGCACTGTCACAGCGCGCGTGTCAAGCAGAACCTGAAGCACACGTGATACTCGGTTGGGTGTCACCCACCCACGCTCTGCTCTTACTGTTTTCGTTTCGTTTCCTCCTCCAAGCCCCCCCCCCCCCCCCCCCCCCCCCCCCCCCCCCCCCCACACACACACACAGACACACGCCCACACCCATCCCCAACCACCCCCACACCCCACCCAACACCTTCAAACATTCGTGGGCGGAATTAGTCAGTCTATCCAGTTGGCACTATACTCCCTGAACTTTATAAGAGCTTTAAATTTTTTTTTTATTTTTTTATTTGCCAGTATGACGTAAAACGTTTGTAATTGCCAGTATGACGCGAAACAAACTTTTCTAATTGCCGTATGACGCAAAACAAACTTTTTTTTTTTTTGATTGCCAGTATGACGCAAAACAAACTTGTTTTAAAAATTGCCAGTATGACGTAAAACTGAACTCTGCACCCTGAACTGGTTCATCGAACTGGACAGACACACACGACAGGCGTCCGGTGGTTGTTAGTATTATAGTAGTACCCGGTGTGTGTGTGTGTGTGTGTGTGTGTGTGTGTGTGTACGGGCTCGAGTGTACTGGTAAAGTACTATTTACTTTCTCTGTCGGGGTGCGCACTCGTGTGTACTGGTAAAGTACTATTTTAGCATCCTGAATTCAGGAACCTATTTTACCGGCAATTTTTGTGCATGTATCGATATATGAAACGATATTTAACCATTAGCAGATGTTGTAAACCATTTTCAGCGGATTTCAACTCTTTATTGTGTACGTTAGTTTACTCAGTTTGGATGCGAACTTAGTCACTAAACTAACGTGCCACCATCTCGCACACAAACCATGAAAATGTAACCAACAGGTTCAATAATTCTAGACGCTAAAATTGGACATACAAAAAGACACACTTTCTTCATTGCTGATAGCCATGTCTCTCGTGTTAATGACGGCCTGGTCTCTGTACTGTATCCATAATTTTGATACAGCAAAGCGTATGTCCGCCTCTCTCTCTCTCTGTCTCGCTTTGGACACTGACGAAGCATTATATCCAACTCAACTGTGTATTGTGACAGTTATTTCCTTGAAAGCACTCATAATGTTTCGCCCTGTGTCAAAAAGATCCGCAGAGAATAATAACAAGTGTTCATGGTATCACTGTCAGTATCAGTAGCTCAAGGAGGCGTCAACTGCGTTCGGTCAAATCCATATACGCTACACCACATCTGCCAAGCAGATGCCTGATCATCGCGGCTGTTCGTGGTAGTTGTGCACAAACGTTAACCCTCTCCATACGAACGGCGAAAGAGATGACGTTAACTCACTCAGTACGGCCAGTCCTCTCTTCTCCTCTACACAGACCCCTCGGATGTCCAGTGGGTGTCTGAATGACCCAACCTTCAGCTTCCGTCGTCAGAATTGTGGTAGTCTTTGTCAACATTCACGTCTTCAGTATAAGAGCTTTCCGCTTGCAATATTTTGATGATGGTAATTGGGGTGAAACGCTGTTAACGTCGTCTCTTTCGCCGTTCGTATGGAAAGAGTTAACAGCGTTTCACCCCAGTTACCACCATCAAAATATTGCAAGTGGAAGGCTCTTATACTGAAGAGGTGAATGTTGACAAAGAATACCACAGTTATGACGACGGAAGCTAAAGGTTGGGTCATTCAGACACCCACTGGACATCCGAGGGGTCTGTGTAGAGGAGAAGAGAGGACTGGCCGTACTGAGTGAGTTAATGTGCATGTGTTTGCCTATGTATATGTGGGTAATGTCCTATTTTAGCGTCCTGAATTATTGCACCTATTGGTTACATTTTCATGGTTAGCGGGACCAAAAACGGAACAAAAGCAAGGTGGTGTTGGTACGGTTAGTTCACTCACTGAATCCGCATCCGTTAAAAACTGATGAATAACGTATATGTGTTTGTTTGAGAGGGAGAGAGAGAGAGAGAGAGAGAGAGGGTGGTGGTGGCAGAACATTGAACACTGAAATGTTTAGCGTCATTAGCTGTAAAGCTCTAGTGACAGTAGGTACAACTCAGAAAAAATGGTGCAAAATATATAAAATGGAACAGAAAGGAGAAAAAAAAAAACATAATCAAAGTAAACTAAACTACTCAGGGATAAGCGGCACTTTGGTACTTTGTCATTTGCTTTAAAAAGTCCATGTGGTAGGCGGGAGGGGAGGGGAGGGGAGGGGTTGCGGGAGTTTGGGGGTGTGGGGGGTCGGGGGGGGGGGGTGGGGGGGGTCGGGTTATCGAGGGCTTTGGACGGAACGTGCCCGCATGGTGGTGGTGGTGGTGATGGTGAGGGGTGGAGGGGAGGGGAGGGGTGGTGGGGAGG
>NC_134878.1:14721400-14736400 GCF_041734735.1 Babylonia areolata | reverse complement strand
CCCCCCCCCCCCCTGTCTTTCTCTCGCCTTACAAGAAAGCCAAGAAAGGCTGTGATTGCGAGAAAGAGTGGTCGCTCTTCACCCGCGCTTTCTCTTCAGTTGGCTGCGAGAAAGCGGGGAGTTAAGAGGTGGGGAAGGAGGCATGGGGGGTGGGCTTCATTCCCCCCCCCCCCCCTCGTTCTTTCTCTCCCTCTCTTTCTCTGTGACTGTCTCTCTCTGTGTCTGTCTGTCTCTCTCTGTGTCTGTCTGTCCACCTGTCTGTCTGTCTCTCTCCTTGTAACTGATGTAGATTTGCAAGGACAGATTGGAAGAACGGGCCATGCCTAAAATCTTAATCCTTAAATAAAAAAGGTCGTGAGTTCTGAGTTCTCTCTCTCTCTCTCTGTCTGTCTGTCTGTCTGTCTCTCTCTCTCTCTCTTGTAACTGATGTAGGTTAGCAAGGACAGATTGGAAGAATGGGCCATGCCTAAAGTTTTAATCCTTGAATAAAAAGGATTCTGAGTTCTCTCTCTCTCTCTCTCTCGCTCTCTTATGAACAAAAACACACATGCACGCATGCATGTACACACACACACACACACACACACACACACACACACACACACACACACACACACACACACACATTCGAACACGAATAAAGCAACAATCTGTGTTCATCTTCCTTGTCGCTCGAGTCAGTCTGACGCCGAGAGCCGGAATTTTCTTAACTCGCCCGAAACTGCTTCGACGTAAAGACTGAGTTCAGCTCGGTACAAGTTTTTGCTTCCTCGTTCGTGTGTTTTTCCCCAATTGTTTAGGTCCCTCGCAATTATCGTATGTTTTTGTCTAGCTTCCGCTGGCTTGTTTTCGGTGAGGCATTTGATCTTGGGTTGTTACTGTATCGGTATTATACATTTTTTTAATTTTAATTTTTTTTTTATATCAATTTGGTCAAGGTGGAGTGATGGCCTAGAGGTAACGCGTCCGCCAAGGAAGCGAGAGAATCTGAGCGCGCTGGTTCCAATCACGGCTCAGCCGCCGATATTTTCTCCCCCTCCACTAGACCTTGAGTGGTGGTCTGGACGCTAGTCATTCGGATAAGACGATAAACCGAGGTCCCGTGTGCAGCATGCACTTAGCGCACGTAAAAGAACGCACGGCAACAAGAGGGTTGTTCCTGGCCAAATTCTGTAGAAAAATCCACTTCGATAGGAAAAAAAACAAATAAAACTGCACGCAGGAAAAAAAAAAAAAAAAAAATGGGTGGCGCTGTAGTGTAGTGACGCGCTCTCCCTGGGGAGAGCAGCCCGAATTTCACACAGAGAAATCTGTTGTGATAAAAAGAAATACAAAATACAAAATACAAAAATATTTTCAGCATGCGTAACAGTGCAGTTTTATAACATTTAATAGACATTATACCTAGCATCATCACAGAGTTATGGACACTTTGCTTAGCTCACGTTATGTGAAAAGAACACAATCCATACATTGTTTTCTGGAAAAAACAAAACAAAAAAACAACAACAACAAAACAACAACAAAAAACATATGGAGTATCTCATGTACGAACACATTTCCTCTAGTGGTTTTTTTTTTTTTTTTTTTGTGGTTTTTTTGCTGCCCCATCATCTGCACCGTTTCAGTGGCATTACTCCCACGCCGCTCATTTAGATTCCCCCCCATACACGGCCACACCCGGGTTCGTCCGTCGTAGTTCCTCTAGTTTTTTTCATACGTGACAATATAAAACGCCCATTACACAGTCATGTTAAACATTATTACTGCAGACACATAAGTGCACTTGAACACACATATACATACATATATTATTTTTTCATACTCGCATACTTTACACATTCACATACATCTGTTCTTCAAGTATGAAAATATATCATTGAGCCTTCGTTATTGTCAGTTGTGCATTTTAATCTTTCGTCATATCTTGTTATCAGTTATTGTTTTCAAGAGGTTTTATACATGGACATCGTTTTCTCGTAAACCCGACGCTTAACATTTCCATTGAATGCATAAGTCTTTCTACTTTATAGTATCGGTATTTATACTTGGTCAATGGTGTAAC
Organism: Babylonia areolata; assembly: GCF_041734735.1. NCBI lineage: Eukaryota > Metazoa > Mollusca > Gastropoda > Neogastropoda > Buccinidae > Babylonia > Babylonia areolata. The sequence goes on along the minus strand of NC_134878.1, from coordinate 14,734,335 downwards.
AGTGGCTTTAGTTTTGTGTTGTCTAAGACAGTGGGTATGTGCCTGGTGATGTGTTGACACTGCAGAGGCTCCGTATGTATGCATATCAATATTTGTTTTAATCTTCTTCTTCGTTCGTGGGCTGCAACTCCCACGTTCACTCGTATGTACACGAGTGGGCTTTTACGTGCATGACCGTTTTCACCCCGCCGTGTAGGAGGCCATACTCCGTTTTTGTCTGTCTGTCGCGGGGCGGTGTTAAAAAACAAACTTTATTCATCGAAACATGAAAGCAGCTGTATGACTGACAAGTCAAAGCACAACAAGCAAAGTTTATTTTGGTATTGGTTTGAATAGTCTTTAACTCTCTCCATACGAACGGCGAAAGGGACGACGTTAACAGCGTTTCACCCCAATTACCATCATCAAAATATTGCAAGCGGAAGGCTCTTATACTGAAGAGGTGAATGTTGACAGAGAATACCACAATTCTGACGACGGAAGCTAAAGGTTGGGTCATTCAGACACCCACTGGACATCCGAAGGGTCTGTGTAGAGGAGAAGAGAGGACTGGCCGTGCTGAGTGAGTTAATTGTTCAACAGTACACATGATTACAATGCAAACAAAGACAATGAAGCATCACCAAGCTTGAAGCTTACACTGTGTCTCACACAACGTTGCACTTTAGTTTCAACACGACGGCTGATGAACCCTATTATCAACGGTATCAAATAACATTCATAAACAGTAAGTGAAGAAATAAAATAAATAAATAAACACATCATATAGTAAGATAATGCTACTATCAATATTAACATGAAATTGAATTGATAGTATTTGGAGCTCAAACGCCGCCTTTGCTGGAGGGAGGAGGTGGGGGGAGGGTCTCTTTCGGTATTGGAATGTACCCCGGTCCACGTTTTGGAACAATCTGTGCTAGAAATATCTTCCTTTTTTTTTTCTTTTTGGGTGGGGTGGGGGGGTGGGTGGGGGGGGGAGTCGTTCTCTTTTGTTTCTTCTGTCCGGTGGGCGAGGGGGTAGGGGTGGGCGTGGGGGGTGGGGTGATTTTTCTGTTTAATATTTCAAACTGAACTGACAAGGACACGGATATGGTTTGGTCTTTCTCCACCCCCGTGTACATATTGATGTGTAATAATTATTCAAATGCCATTGGTCATGGTGTAGATGCAGGTGGATATGCTTTTCTTTCATGGTTTTTTAGTTTTGTTGTTGTAATTTTTTTGGTTGTGTGTGTGTGTGTGTGTGTGTGTGTGTGTGTGTGTGTGTGTGTGTGTGTGTGTGTGTGTGTGTGAACCAGGTAAACACTAAAAACTAAATCTTATCAAGTTATTTTTGACTGAACGGATCACATCGTCAATCACCGTTGGGCAGTTCAGGTTTTTTTTTGGTTGTTGTTGTTTTTTTAGGCCTTTGAAACAAACGCACCTCATCTGATCACTTTTGTAAGCTGTCGACTTGTTGCTCTACTGTTTACGTCTTTCATGCATGTGATTTTTTCTGAATAAAGATTCCATTTACCCCCCCCCCCTCCTTCCCCTTCCTCCACCCCAAATATTTTGCTTACACTCTGACCCCCACTTGTCAAAGAGTCAAAGACTCGAAACGTTGTGTTTTTATCTTTATCTGAAGGCACTTTTGATTTCACTCCACCGTGTATCACTTTCAGCTTCGTTTTAAACGGTCCAGCAGTCACCACGTTTTTTTTTATTTTTTTTTTTTTTTTTTATCCCTGAGCCCCAATCCTCCTGTTTGTTCCCCGGTTGTTTAACACCCCACCCCCATCACCCTTACCTACTCTTACCCATAATACGCACGTGGAGTTGATGGCCTAGAGGTAACGCGTCCGCATAGGAAGCGAGAGAATCTGAGCGCGCTGGTTCCAATCACGGCTCAGCCGCCGATATTTTCTCCCCCCTCCACTAGACCTTGAGTTGTGATCTGGACGCTAGTCATTCGGATGAGACGATAAACCGAGGTCCCGTGTGCTAGCATGCACTTAGCGCACGTAAAAGAACCCACGGCAACAAAAGGGTTGTTCTTGGAAAAAAAATTCTGTAGAAGAAATCCACTTCGATAGGAAAAACAAATAAAACTGCAGGCAGGAAAAAAAAAAAAAAAAAAAAGAAGAAAAAAAAGGGGTGGCGCTGTGGTGTAGCGACGAGCTCTCCCTGGGGGAGAGCAGCCCGAATTTCACACAGAGAAATCTGTTGTGATAAAAAAGAGAAATACAAAAAAAATACAAATACAATACCTCTTGACTTGTGTTGATGTCGTTTAGGGGCACCAGTGAAGACACCACCACCACCACCCCTACTCTTCCCCACCTGTCTCCCTGTCTTCCACCGTTCTCTGGGATTCCACCACACCCGGCAGGTTTGCAACATCACCCACCCACCCTTGACTCTCGGTTGGGATGGGATGGGAGGGGTTGGGGGACGGGGGAGGGGAGGGGTTGGGGGGACGGGGGAGGGGAGGGGTTGGGGGGGGGGGCGGAAGAGGAATGTGGATGCGGCACTGCACAACAAAGGCGTCAATCATCCGCCCACTCCTCCCCGCCCCCCAACCCCCCTCCCCCCCGCCATTACCCCTTACCCCTTTCCAAACCACAAAATAATCAGCTCGCCATTTATACCTGACCGGGCCAGTAGTTCTTTCTTTGGTGGGAAGACCGGAGAAGGGGGGAGGGCGGGGAGGGGGTGGGGGGGGGGGAGGTGGGCGGCGGAGAGTCGCGCGCCAGACAGAAGCTGTCACCGTGGTTGTTGCTGATGACAGAAAGAATGAGCTTTAGGAGAGAGACACTTTGAGAGAGAGAGACGTTGACAAGCACTCAGCTCCAGGAAAGGGGAGGGGGCGGTAGTGGAAGGCGGAAGGGAGGGGTGGGGGTGGGGGTGGGGGGGGGGAGAGACGGGTGGAATATGGAGAGTGGGTCTTAAATGGCCACGATCTCAATTGCAAATTCGTTATCCTCGAAACATTAAAACAGAAATAGCCTGCAGGAACGAGAGATTGTTCACCAAGGTTTATAGACGTTCGTGTTCTGCTTTCGTAAATTATACGAGTGAACGTAAGACTTCCAGTCCTATGAAGACGGAAGAAGAAGAAGAAGGAGGAGGAGAAGGAGGATGACGAGGAGAAGAAGAAGGAGAAGAAGGAGGAGGGGGAGGAGGAGGAGGATGACGAGGAGAAGAAGAAGGAGAAGAAGGAGGATGGGGAGGAGGAGGAGGAGGAGAAGGACAAGAAGAAGAGGAAGGAGGAGGAGGATGACGAGGAGAAGAAGAAGGAGAAGAAGGATGATGGGGAGGAGGAGGAGAAGGACAAGAAGAAGAGGAAGGAGGAGGAGGGGGACGAGGAGGAGGAGGAGGACAAGAAGAGGATGAAGAAGAAAATGGGAAGCGCCATGGAATAATCGGATGGCAAGGGTACCTGTCCCACGACTGAATGTGTAGCATCACACCTTGACTCTCCCCACATCCTTGCCTCTTTAAGAGAGGATGGGGTGACCGGTGTTTAGTGGCCTTGTACACCTAAGGTGACAACCACCCCCGGTACCCCCCCACCACCACCTCTCCACCCCCACCCCCGCCCCATCCCCCAACACCCCAACCTATTCCTGGTGAAACCCCTACAAGTCAAATCACAGTTATTACCAAACTCGCCGAGTCTTCAATTTGATGGCCTGGACGGACTGGGCCTGGGGCAGGGAGGCTGGGCTCACAGACTGCTGTAATGTCACGGTTATTGCTGATGACTCCGGGAATGAGGTTTGGAAAGACTTGACAAGGACCATTCAAGACATAGTGTGGGTGTTTTTTGCGTGAGAGAGAGAGAGGGGGGGGGGGGAAGAGAGAGAAGGAGGGAGAGAGAGAGAGAGAGAGAGAGAGAGAGTGTGTGTGTGTGTGTGTGTGTGTTTGTGTGTGAGTGTGTACGATGGCGGATTAACGCGAACTGTCATCCCGAGAAACACCAGCCAGGAACAACTCACTTCATATGGGTGAAGAAGAAGAAGAAGAAGAAGAAGAAGAAGATTGATTTATTGATTCTTTAATGGGTAAAGAGTTAGGCACGATAAAGGCCATTTTACAATTCATATTCTACGAAGAAGAAGAAGAAGAAGATTGAATGATTGATTGAATATTTAATAGGTAAAGAATAAGACACAATAAAGGCCTTTTTATAATTGGTATTTTCACGAAGAAGAAGAAGAAGTAGAAGAAGGGGAAGAAGAAGAAGGGGAAGAAGAAGAAGAAGGGGAAGAAGAAGAAGAAGAAGGGGAAGAAGGGGAAGAAGAAGAAGAAGGGGAAGAAGAAGAAGAAGGGGAAGAAGAAGAAGAAGTAGAAGAAGGGGAAGAAGGGGAAGAAGAAGAAGAAGGGGAAGAAGAAGAAGAAGAAGAAGAAGGGGAAGAAGGGGAAGAAGAAGAAGAAGGGGAAGAAGAAGAAGAAGAAGGGGGAAGAAGAAGAAGAAGAAGGGGAAGAAGAAGAAGAAGTAGAAGAAGGGGAGGAAGAAGAAGAAGAAGGGGAAGAAGGGGAAGAAGAAGAAGAAGGGGAAGAAGAAGAAGAAGAAGAAGTAGAAGAAGGGGAGGAAGAAGAAGAAGAAGGGGAAGAAGAAGAAGAAGAAGAAGAAGAAGTAGAAGAAGGGGAAGAAGAAGAAGAAGAAGGGGAAGAAGAAGAAGAAGGGGAAGAAGAAGAAGAAGAAGAAGAAGAAGAAGAAGAAGAAGAAGAAGTAGAAGAAGGGGAGGAAGAAGAAGAAGAAGGGGAAGAAGAAGAAGAAGGGGAAGAAGAAGAAGAAGGGGAAGGGGAAGAAGAAGAAGAAGAAGAAGGGGAAGAAGAAGAAGAAGGGGAGGAAGAAGAAGAAGAAGGGGAAGAAGAAGAAGAAGAAGGGGAAGAAGAAGAAGAAGAAGAAGAAGAAGAAGAAGAAGTAGAAGAAGGGGAAGAAGAAGAAGAAGGGGGAAGTAGAAGAAGGGGGGAAGAAGAAGAAGAAGGGGGAAGAAGAAGAAGAAGAAGAAGAAGGGGGAAGAAGAAGAAGAGGGGGAAGAAGAAGAAGAAGAAGGGGAAGAAGAAGAAGAAGAAGGGGGAAGAAGAAGAAGAAGAAGAAGGGGAAGAAGGGGAAGAAGAAGAAGAAGAGGAAGAAGAAGAAGACAGGGGAAGAAGAAGAAGAAGGGGAAGAAGAAGAAGAGCCAGGGAAACAGCCGCCACACTAACAAACCACCCCTTCTTCACCCACCACCACCGCCGCCGATTGTATAACACCATCACACCTGTCAATCTCCTCCTCCCTCCCTTTCACAAGACGATTATGAGGCAGAAGTGCCAACAGCAAAGTGAGAGCTGTATTATCAATGGTTTCTTCAGTCAATGTGAAATCATTTACAGCTTAGTCTTTTGTGAAGGACTGTGACTCTCAAACTAGGAGGCAAAATTGCACTGGCTCTTATTGCTGCAGCCTTGTGGGCTAGTTGGCCTTTGGGAACCATCCCGACGCCGACTGTCCTAAAACCCTCTTGGCCGAGAGAGTGGGGATGTAACCTGGGCAAGACACTCTCCACTATAATCAAATTCTAGCCCAAATAGTCAGACCAGCAGTTGCCTCCTCTGCTGTTCTGATGGTCATAGTCGGACACAACCGACTATCATACATACATGAGGCAGAAGTAACGTGGTGTGACACTGAGCATCAAAGGCCACAACAACTCCCATCACACCTCCTCCACTCCCTCCCCCTGTTACCACTCTACCCCCCCCCCCCCACACCCCACCCTCCCACCCGACACCACCCCACCCCATCCTCCCCAAAAACTACAAATCAAATCAGAATTACCGAACATCCCTGGGTGCGGTAACTGTGTGCTTGTTGTGGGGGGGGTATTAACCCTTTCACCGCCAGTCAATTTAGAGTGCAAAATTCCCTTGTGCTATAAACACAGAATAGATGGTGTCTAAGAAATAGCTGGGGATTCCCCCTGCGATGTGTAGAAACTATGGCCTATCCTACCACCGAAAATAAAGGGCAGTAGGTTCATGGATAACAGACCCATGGTCTGGTCACCCTTCAATGGCATGGGTCCTCCTCCTAGCTGCTGCTGAATAAAAATTAACGCGAGTTTGGCAGTGAAAGGGTTAAGTGATGGTGAGTGACAAGGACAGACTGGACCTGAACAGAAGCGCCAGACAAGAAGGTGTCACGGTGTGTTGCTGATGGTGACTCTGTACTGAGTTGAGAAAGGGAAGGGAGGGGATGAGGTTTGGAGAGATTTTTTTTTTTTTTTTTTTTTTTTTTGCTGCCCCATCATCTGCACCGTTTCAGTGGCATTACTCCCACGCCGCTCATTTAGATTCCCCCCCATATACGGCCACACCCGGGTTCGTCCGTCGTAGTTCCAGCGTCGGCAGTCCACATGGAACCATCGATGTTAGGTCGTCAGGAGGCCACACATCAGAGGAGACCCTGCACTGCTGCTGTGTCACTTCGGTGGTGTTCAGTGGTGGTTTGGAGAGACTTTGACTCGATGACAAGCACCCTCCAAGAAGAAGTAGAGGATAGGGTTGAGTGAAGGGGGCGGGGGGCGAGGTAGGGAAGAAGCGGGCACTGGGGTGGGGGTGATGGTGGGGTGGGGAAGAAGGAAGAGGTGAGGTTGTTTGGCGGGGGTGAGGGGTGGGGGTGGGGGGGGGGGCAATGGTGTACGGGAGGGAACTTGACATCGACAAGAACAGAAACAAGAAAGAGAGAGAGGGAGGAAGACAGAGAGAGGGAGGAGGGAGAGAGGGAGGAAGAGACAGGGAGGGAGAGGGAGGAGAGAGACAGGGAGAGGGAGGGGAGAAAGATAAGAGAGAGGGAGGGAGAGAGAGAGGGAGGGAGGGAGAGGGAGGGAGGGAACCTAATCTCGACAAGAACAGAAACGAGAAAGAGGGAGAGAGAGTTGGGGGGAGGGAGGGAAGGAGCCTGAACTAAACAAGAGAGAGGCAGGGAGGGAGGGATAGAGGGAAGCCGATCTTGACAAGAACAGAAACAAGAAAGAGAGAGGTAGAGAGGGAGGGAGGGTACCTCTTCTTGACAAGAACAGTTTCAGTTTCAGTAGCTCAAGGAGGCGTCACTGCGTTCGGACAAAACCATATACGCTACACCACATCTGCCAAGCAGATGCCTGACCAGAACAGAAACAAGAAAGAGGTAGGGAGAGAGGGAGGGAGGGTACCTCTTTTTTTCCCCAATAAATAAATGAATGTGTGTCTTGCCCATGTTACACCCCTACTCTCTCGGCCAAGAGTGTTTCAGGACAGTCGGCGTTGGGATGGTTCCCAAAGGCCAACTAGCCCCCAAGGCTGCAGCGCTAAGTGCCATGCAATTTTGCCTCCTAGTTTGAGAGTCATAGTCCTTCACAAAAGACTAAGCTGTAAATGACTCTCCATGATAGCAGAGATACCATTTGTATTCATGTATAACGAAGCAAGTAAATACGTATGATGATGAGTTTCCTGTGAGGGACGAACCGGATAACGAAAGCATTCCTTGACATGTTCACCATCCAGTCCACTACTACACTGCCACCCTCATCATCTCCTTGGGCACCCCCATCACCCCACCTCCCTCCCCTTACGCCCACAACCCCACACACCATCACTCCCTCTATTCACACACACGTGGTGGACAGACACGCCTACCCACCGGTGTTCCCACACATCCCCACACCCCCCTACCCCTACCCCTACCCCTGGCCTCTTCCTCCTATCCTCCAACAGTCAGAAACCAGAAAGGACTGGTACCTCCCACCAACACTGATCAAAGTCAAGAGATAGACCCCCCCCACACCCCCACACACACCCACACCCACACACCCACACCCATTCCCCCTTCAGTTCAGTCCCTTCCCCATTGCGTCACCGACACAGGTGCCACAAGGAGATAGCAGTGGAAGGAAGAGAGATGTGGGTGGGAGGTATTGGGGGGGGCATTGGGGGGATGGAGGGGGGGGGGTGCTTTGATGAGCATTGGGGGATGGCAGGGGGGCGTAGTTGGGCAGGTGGGAGTGAGTTGGTGGTGGTGAACGGCGGGACTGTGGGGGGCTAGGGGGGCGGGGGGGGGGGGGGGGAGGGCAAGGCTGGCCCTCGTTTATTTCCCCTTTGACAGCTCTCTTGTGCCTTGGAGAGCGGAAAGGTGATGGCGTCCACCTGCACGGTGACGTCATCTTTCTATCGGGGGACGGAATCTTTCAGTCCAGTCCAGCGAAGTGAAGGCTTTTGCTTGCTTTGCCTTACAGCCATTCTCTTTAAACAGCGTTTGGCACTTTTACGAGGCTCGGGGGCCGGCTGTTCAGAGCTGAATCACCGAAAGCACGCAGACCCGTGCTTAAAGTCTTAGACCCTAGTTAGCTTGGAAGTGTTAGTTTAGATTGGAGGTGTTAGCTTCGCGGTTCGTGGCCAAAAGGTGGGGAGGAGGTGGGGGAGGAGGTGCGGGGGTGGGGAGGGGGGGGGTAATGTCTGATCCCAGCAAGGGTCTCGGAAGGGGTGTAATTTGGGAGATAGACGAACCATTTACATCGTCTGGTGTTCTGGCCGTTAAGGTCCAGGATGTTTCGTAAGAACTTTAGGGGCCGGAAGGGGAAAAGAAAGAAAAGAATGTTCGAAACCACGAGGTTGGAGGGAATTGGGAATAAAGCTTTATTTTTGTTGTTGTCCCTTTTTCTCCCCTACTTTGTTCTTTCCAGTTCGGTTCTGGGCACATCGATGTAAAAGATGATGATAATGATGATGATATGGATGCTTATGTATAGCGCCTATCTTCTGTCAGAAACCAAGCTCTAAGCGTTTTACAAAACACGGCGTCAGTTGTACAACAGGCTGGTCTACATAGTAAGAGCCGACTGAGAGTTGCCTTTGCGGGGCGCTCATCATTCGTTTCCTGTGCCATTCATTCAAGTTTTAGTCGCACACACACACACACACACACACACACACACACACACACACACACACACACACACGTGTATGACCGTTTGTTTATTACTTCACCGTGTAGGCAGCCATACTCCGTTTCAGGTGTGAATGCTGTGTACGTTCCTGTTACCACAATCCACTGAACGCTGACATGGATCATAGGATCTTTAAACGTGAGTATCTGATCTTCTGCGAAGGGGGTTCAGGCACTTATACTAGCAGGTCTGCATATGTGTTGACCCTGGGGATCGGAAAAATTCCCCACCTTTAACCCCCACCAGGTGTGCCAGGGATCGAACTCTAAGCGTGATTCGACCTCCGCAACCGTCTTTAGTGCCGTAACCTCGTTAGCCGAGTCTATTTCTAGACATCTTGTTACAGGACTGTCTACCAACACTACCACCACCACTACAACTACTACCGCTGCTGCTGGCTGCTACTGCAGCTACTACTGCTGCTGCTGTTACTACTACTACTAGTACTACTACTTCTACTACTACTACTGCTACTAGTGGAGTGATGGCCTGGAGGTAACGCGTCCGCGTTGGGAGCGAGAGAATCTGAGCGCGCTGGTTCCAATCACGGCTCAGCCGCCGATATTTTCTTCCCCTCCACTAGACCTTGAGTGGTGGTCTGGCCGCTAGTCATTCGGATAAGACGATAAACCGAGGTCCCGTGTGCAGCATGCACTTAGCGCACGTAAAAGAACCCACAGCAACAAAAGGGTTGTTCCTGGCGAAAGTTTGTAGGAAAATCCACTTCGATAGGAAAAACAAATAAAACTGCACGCAGGAAAAAATACAAAAAAAAGAAGAAAAAAGAAAGAAAGAAAAGGCTGGCGCTGTAGTGTAGCGACGCGCTCTCCCTGGGGAAACCAGCCCGAATTTCACACAGAGAAATCTGTTGTGATAAAAAGAAATACAAATACAAATACTACCACAGCTTCTTCTCAAGGCCTGACAAAGCGCGTAGGGTTACGCTGCTGGCAGGCATCTGCTTAGCAGATATGGTGTAGCGCATATCGATTTGTACGAACGCAGTGACGCCTCCTTGAGTAACTAAACTGAACTGAACCACCGCTTCCGCATGAATGCGTTTTCTCTCACAGTTGTGTAAACTCTTCTAAAAATAAGTATAGCAGTTTGACAATGATATGATCATACCAGACACACACACATACATAAAACACTCCACAAACAATGATGTTGTTGATGGTGATGGTGGTGATGGTTGAACCAGAATGTATTTTTGCAGGTTTGAGTCTTCAAACGATGATCTGAACTCAGAATCGGGGACGACGGTTTGAAAAGCTGCACAGTTCTTAGAATTTTATGTGTGATGGCGGAGCGTGATCGCTGCAGTGATTACATCCCCTTCTTCTTCTTCTGCGTTCACTCGTATGCACACGAGTGGGCTTTTACGTGTATGACCGTTTTTACCCCGCCATGTAGGCAGCCATACTCCGTTTTCGGGGGTGTGCATGCTGGGTATGTTCTTGTTTCCATAACCCACCGAACGCTGACATGGATTACAGGATCTTTAACGTGCGTATTTGATCTTCTGCTTGCATATACACACGAAGGGGGTTCAGGCACTAGCAGGTCTGCACATATGTTGACCTGGGAGATCGTAAAAATCTCCACCCTTTACCCACCAGGCGCCGTCACCGTGATTCGAACCCGGGACCCTCAGATTGACAGTCCAACGCTTTAACCACTCGGCTATTGCGCCCGTCGACTACATCCCCAAAACGGATTACCCTCAAACTCATCTCCGATGTTAGGCGGTCAGTACTGACTTGTGGTCAGAGTGCTTCCATATTTTATGGTCATGGTTCACTGCCCCACTACTTAATAGAACCGTGGACCACTTCTCAGTTTTTCTGTATCTGTCTCTGTCTGTCTCTATATTTGTATTTGTATTTCTTTTTATCACAACAGATATCTCTGTGTGAAATTCGGGCTGCTCTCCCCAGGGAGAGCGCGTCGCTACACTACAGCGCCACCCATTTTTTTGTATTTTTTTCCTGTCGAAGTGGATTTTTCTGCAAAATTTTGCCAGGAACAATCCTTTTGTTGTCGTGGGTTCTTTTACGTGCGCTAAGTGCATGCTGTACACGGGACCTCGGTTTATCGTCTCATCCGAATGACCAGCGTCCAGACCACCACTCAAGGTCTAATGGAGGGGGAGAAAATATCGGCTGCTGAGCCGTGATCAGATTCTCTCGCTTCCTAGACGGACGCGTTACCTCTAGGCCATCACTCCACTGTCTGTCTGTCTGTCTGTCTGTCTGTCTCTTTCTCTTTATATATCTGTCTCGTCGATCTTAGCATCTGTCTTTCTCTGCTTGCTTGCCTCTCTCTCTCTCTCTCGTTGTCTCTGTTTTTCTAACATCTGTGTCTGTCTGTCTATCTGTCTGTCTTGCTATATCTTTGCCTGTCTGTCTGTCTGTCTCTCTCATTATCACCCCCTCTCTGTATCTCCCTCAGTAGCCTTCTCAGTATTTTGTTATTAGAGCCAGTAATTATTCGACACTGGAAAAGATATAAAATAAAAAACAGAACACAGGAAAAAAAATAATCTTTTTTTTTTGCTTTTCTGTGATATATAGCCTTCACCTCTCTCTCTCTCTGTGCGTCTCTGTCTCTGTCTCTCTCTCACGTTCTCCTTTTCTCTCTCCTTCTCCCCCCTTTCTCCTTTCATCTCATTCTCTCTGTCTCTGTCTCTTTCTCTCTATGTCTCTCTCTCTCTCTCTCTCCCCCCCCCTCCCCGCTCCTTCTCCCCCATCGCTCTCGCGGATCTTTCTTGCTCTCTGTCTCTCTTTCCCTCTGTCTCCCACTCCCTCCCTCTCTCCTTTCATCTCATTCTCTCTGTCTCTGTCTCTTTCTCTCTATGTCTCTCTCTCTCTCTCCCCCCCCTCCCCGCTCCTTCTCCCCCATCGCTCTCGCGGATCTTTCTTGCTCTCTGTCTCTCTTTCTCTCTCTCCCACTCCCTCCCTCTCTCCTTCCATCTCATTCTCTCTCTGTGTCTCTTTCTCTCTATGTCTCTCTCTCTCTATCTCTCTCTCTCCCCCCCCCCCTCCCCGCTCCTTCCCCCCCATCGCTCTCGCGGATCTTTCTTGCTCTCTGTCTCTCTTTCTCTCTCTCCCACTCCCTCCCTCTCTCCTTCCATCTCATTCTCTCTGTCTCTGTCTCTTTCTCTCTATGTCTCTCTCTCTCTCTCACCCCCCTCTCCCCGCTCCTTCTCCCCCATCGCTCTCGCGGATCTTTCTTGCTCTCTGTCTCTCTTCCTCTGTCTCCCACTCCCTCCCTCTCTCCTTCCATCTCATTCTCTCTGTCTCTGTCTCTTTCTCTCTATGTCTCTCTCTCTCTCTCTCTCTCTCCCCCCCCCCTCCCCGCTCCTTCTCCCCCATCGCTCTCGCGGATCTTTCTTGCTCTCTGTCTCTCTTTCTCTGTCTCCCACTCCCTCCCTCTCTCCTCCCATCTCATTCTCTCTGTCTCTGTCTCTTTCTCTCTATGTCTCTCTCTCTCTCTCTCCCTCCCCCCCTCCCCGCTCCTTCTCCCCCATCGCTCTCGCGGATCTTTCTTGCTCTCTGTCTCTCTTCCTCTCTCTCCCACTCCCTCCCTCTCTCCTTCCATCTCATTCTCTCTGTCTCTGTCTCTCTCTATGTCTCTCTCTCTCCCACACCCAGCCCAGCTCCTTTGCTCTCATTCTCTTTTTTTATTTTTTTTTTTATTTTTATTTTTTTGTTTCTCAGTCGTTCTCTGTGTCTCTGTCTCTGTTACTATGTCTCTGTGTCTGTGTCTCTGTCTGTGTGTGTGTGTGTGTGTCTCTCTCTATCTCTCTGTGTCTCTGTCTCTCTGTCTCTGTGTGTGTGTCTCTCTCTCTGTGTCTCTCTGTGTCTCTGTCTCTGTCTGTCTGTCTGTCTCTCTCTCTCTATCTGTCGTCTGTCTCGTCCAGTTATCGTTCCCCGCTTAATTAATTGCCTCTTCAAGACACACTTTCCA
>NC_134878.1:14706400-14716400 GCF_041734735.1 Babylonia areolata | reverse complement strand
TGTCTGACTCTCTCTCTCTCTCTCTGTTGGTCTGTCTGTCTGTCTGTCTGACTCTCTCTCTGTCTGTCTGTCTGACTCTCTCTGTCTGTCTGTCTGTCTGTCTGTCTGACTCTCTCTCTCTGTCTGTCTGTCTGTCTGACTCTCTCTCTTTCTCTGTCTGTCTGTCTGTCTGTCTGACTCTCTCTGTCTGTCTGTCTGTCTCTTTCTCTATCTCTGCCTCTCTCTCCCCCTTTCTCTCTTCCACCCCCTCTCTATCTGTCTGTCTCTTCCTTTCTTTCTCTCTCTTTCTCTGTCTCTCTGTCTGCTTTTACCTGTCTGTCTGTCTATATATTTGTATAAATATGTTTCTCTTTCTCTGTTTCTCTGTCTCGCTCTCTCTGTATCTGTCTTTGTCTGTCTGTCACTCTCTCTCATTCCCTGTCTCTCTCTCTCTCTCTCTCTCTCTCTCTCTCTCTCTCTCTCTGTCTCTCACTTTCTGCCTTCCCTGACCATCTCCTCCTGTTTCCCTTACTCCTCCCCCCCTCCATCTCTCTTTGTCTCTGTATGTCTGCCTCTCTCTTCCTTCCTCTCTCTTCTTTCTCTCACTCTCTTTCTCTCTGTGTCTCTCTTTCTTTCTACGCTTTCTCTCTCTCTCTCTCCCTTTTTCTCTCTTTCTCCCACTCTCTCATTAGCCTCTTGACACACCTGGGCTGCTGATGTTGTGGGGTGGGTAAGTAGAGCAGGGGGTGTAGAAAGGGGGGTGGGGGGTGGGGGTGGGGGGGCCAGGGATTCGTGGCTTGGAATGTTCTTCTGGTTTGGAGACACCTGCGGGAAGAGATTGCGGTGGAAAGTTCCCCTCTTTCAAGTCACTGAGTTCTTCTGAGTGGGGCGATTGGCTTCGTTGAATTGCTCTCTCACTGTCTGTCTCTGTCTGTCTGTCTCTCTTTCTGTCTCTGTCTCTGTCACTCTCTGTCTCTCTCTGTCTCTGTCTTCCCCCGCCTCTCTCTCTCTCTCCCACCCCTCTCTCATTCTCTCGGATTCCTAAAAATACCCCCCTCTCTCTCTTCCTCTCTCTGTCTTTGTCTCTCTGTCTCTCTCTCTTCCTGTCTCTCTCCCTCTGTGTCTCTGTATCTGTCTGTCTCTGTCTGTCTGTCTGTTTGTCTCTCTCCCACCACCCCCCTCTCTCTGATTCCTGAAAATACCTCCCTCTCTCTCTCTCTCTCATTCCTGTTAAATATCACAGGCATCCATGTATGTTTGAATTTGCGTTACTGATGGCTGCAGGAAAGAAAACAACAGTGAGGAATGTTGCTTACGTTGTGCACAAAGCTCGGGACACTAAGGAAGCAGGATTTAACTTTACAGACTCCTTCTTCATACGCATTGTTTACTCCTTTTGCTAAAAGGCCAAGGCCTATACAATTAAGCCCTCTGTCTGTGTCTGTCTGAGTCTCTCTCCTTTGACATCTCTCTCTCTCTCTCCTTTGACATCTCTCTCTCCCTCTCTCCCTCTCTCCAGCGACATATATTTCTCTCTCTTTCTCCATCGACATCTCTCTCTCTCTCTCTCTCTCCAACGACATCTCTCTCTCTCTCTCTCCATCGACATCTCTCTCTCTCTCCAACGACATCTCTCTCTCTCTCCATCGACATCTCTCTCTCCCTCTCTCCATCGACATCTCTCTCTCTCCGTCGACCTCTCTCTCTCTCTCCAACGACATCTCTCTCTCTCTCCAACGACATCTCTCTCTCTCTCTCTCCATCGACATCTCCCTCTCTCTCCATTGACATCTCTCTCTCTCTCCATTGACATCTCTCTCTCTCTCCATCGACATCTCTCTCTCTCTCCATCGACATCTCTCTCTCTCTCCATTGACATATCTCTCTCTCCCTCTCTATCCCTTTCTGTCTCTCTCCCTCTCTCTCTCTTTTTGCGCCATCATCTGCGCCAGGTTTCAGTGGCATTCCTCCCACAGCTCTCCGGCGATCCGAATCCCCCCCCAGTACACACCCACTGACACCCGGGGTTCATCTATCGCGGCCCCAGAGTCGGCAGCCGTCCCACAGGTTGCCTGAAGGCCACACACCAGAGGAGACCCTGCACTGCTGCTGACTGAGCCCCTTCGGTGGTTTTCAGTTGTGCCTGTTCTGATTCAAAGAACTTAGGACACCACCGTGAAAGGCCACAGAACTTTGGGCCATGTTTTATTTTTATTTTTATTTTTTTTATGTTGGGTGATGAAGGAAGAGGAGGATGAGGGTTATACTGCTGTGGGGACCATTTTAGGAACAGAACTGTTGTAAGGAAAAGACAGCATCAACAGTTATTTGATTTTTGTGGGTTTTTTTGTTCTGGCATGTGACATCACACACACACACACACACACACACACACACACGGAGAGAGAGAGAGAGAGAGAGAGAGAGAGAGAGAGAGAGAGAGAGAGAATATATAGATATATAGATATGTAGGGGCGGGGTGGGGGGTCATGTGCGCGTGTGTGCGTGTGTGTACAGAGGCACAGAGAGAGAGAGAGAGAGAGAGAGAGAGGTAGAGAGACTTGGCCAGAGAGAGCGAGAGTGAGCAAGGGAGCGGGAATGAGAGGACTGGGGGGGCCAACTACAAACTGTGAATGTGTTGCGTGTCGTGCGACTTGTGGACCACTTGGCTGCTGCAAACGTCATTAGCCAGCAGACCAACGCACTGCTCCACAGAGGAGAGAAGTCCGGCGCTTCATATCAGGGTTTCACACCCCAGTACACACAGTGGCTACTGGACCTTTCTTCAGATACTACACGGGGAAACCTCCCTCCTCCCTCCCCCTCCCCCTCCCCCCCCCCCCCCCCCCCCGTCCTTCCTCTCTTCTCCACCTCCATCTCCCAACATCACGGACTTAGAATCTCTTTCTTTAACTCACTCAGTACGGCCAGTCCTCTCTTCTCCTCTACACAGACACCTCGGATGTCCAGTGGGTGTCTGAATGACCCAACCTTTAGCTTCCGTCGTCAGAATTGTGGTATTCTTTGTCAACATTCACCTCTTCAGTGTAAGAGCCTTCCGCTTGTAATATTTTGATGGTGGAAATTGGGGTGAAACGCTGTTAACGTCGTCTCTTTCGCCGTTCGTATGGAGAGAGTTAAGAAGTCTGTGTGTCTCCCAACTAAACTAAACCCGCAACTGAAGCATACTGGACTTCCAAGCGTACCCCCCCGCACTCACGAACCGCTGTGGCGCACTACTGCACTTAGTGGCTGAATCTGATTGATGGTAACAAGGACCTCCTTCTCTCAACCACCTTCTTCACCAGTCTTCAGCCGTCTAGTTGACTGTGAAGGCGGTGAGAATAACTGTGATATACATTTCTTTTTCTTTTTTTTTATGTACACGGCTAGCTAGGTCTGTCTTAAGCTTAAGGGTTTTACTCCCCCCCCCCCCCACCACCACCTTCATTCCAACGTCCATCGTCGTCCTTTCTTTTCCACGTAGTGAGCGTTATGTAAGTACAGGATGAGTGGTGAAACTGATGAGGAAGGAGGGGGAGTGTGGGGGTGGAGGGATGGGGACAAAGGGGGAGGGGGATGCGTATGTATGCACAGGTGTGGAGTTTCCTTTTTTTTCCTTCTTCTTCTTCTTCTTCTTTCCGGGCTTTATCACGTCGCATCAAAGATTAGAGGGGAGAGAGAGGGTGGAGGGGGGGGGGAAGGGAGAGAATAGGGGACAGACGGGGTGGAGAGAGAGGAATAAGGAAAGAGAAATGGAGAGAGAGAGAGAGATAGGGAGAGAGAGAGAAGGGGGCAGAGGGGATGGAGAGAGAGAAAGAGGGAAAGAGAAAGGTAGAGAGAGAGAGATGGAGAGAGAGAGACAGAGGCAGAGGCAGACAGACAGACAGACAGAAAGAGGCTTTGCAGTCTTGATGAACGAGGACACACAAGGCCGACCTACACCACAGCCAAAATGACACAGATGTGCAGGGTCTCCTCTGGTGTGTTGCCACTTGGCATCGCCGAAGACAGGAGAGGTCAGGTACGCTGGATCAGAACAGGCACACAACTGAACCGCTTCCCCTGCGTGAAGGGACTCGTTAGGCAGTGAGGGGTCTCCTCTGGTGTGTGACCTCATGGCCATGTAAATTTGACAAATTCGCATGGACAATTATGTGAGCTTGGGAGTTTTTAGTCTTTAGATAAACGAAAGAAGAAGAAGAAGAAGGTGGGGGAGGCTGAGGAGAGGAAGAAGAAGGAGAACAACAACAATGAAGAGATGGAGGAGGGGGCATTGTCTTAAAGAAGACACTTTTCTCAGGCATCGTGGGTCATGGGCTGCCGTGTTGCTGCCAAAGTGGAAGTGACGATCAGGTATTGTACTTTGCCGCTTCGTTTGTTCACACCTGCATGCATAACGCTTTGGGGTGTGTGTGTGTGTGTGTGTGTGTGTGTGTGTGTGTGTGTGTGTGTGTGTGTGTGTACGGTGCGTGTGTGTGTGTGTGTGTGTGTGTACGGTGTGTGTGTGTGTGTGTGCGTGTGTGTGTGTGTGTGTGTACGGTGTGTGTGTGTGTGTGTGTGTGTGTGTGTGTGTGTGTGTGTGTGTGTGTGTGTGTGTGTGTGTGTGTGCGCGCGCGCGCGCGCGCCTGCCGTGGCTGCCAACAGTTTCACAGCAGATTTTCGTCAGCCACGCAAGTTGGATTACACGACCACGATATATCGGAGCAGTATTTTCTGTCTCCTTTCGTAGGCTTTTCGGAGCATGGGGTTTTTATTGTACTATTTGTGGCTGCACACACACACACACACACACACACACACACACACACACACACACACACACACACAACACACACACATTGCCAGATTTAGATAAAGAACCCTTCGCCAAAACGCGCATCGAAGGTGGTTTAAAACAAACCCATCCACACTCTCCCCCTTGTCCAATGTGTGGGTTCCAAAGAGAGGGTGAAATGCATTTGTTTTTAAAGTTCATTTTAAAGCATATGATACTGCTCATTATCCAAACAAATGTTACAAGGAGTAAGGATGTCACTGGTGTGTTGAAAATGAATTATGATAAGATCACTAACATGAAGCATGTTGTATTCGATAGAAGAGTAGTATATGTATATATATATATATATATATATATATATATATATATATATATATATATATTTATTTATTTATGTAAAACGATATATATATATATATATATATATATATATATATATATATATATATCTGTGTGTGTGTGTGTGTGTGTGCGTGTGTGTGTGTTAATAGCTTCAATTGGCAGAAAGGCAAACGAATGATTTTTGGTTTTATGAACTTGAAAAATGGATGGTCGAGAGTTAGTTTATTTGACACCAAGTTTTTTTTGTTTTTTTTCTTTTCGATTTGGTTTCATTGTTTTCATCATTATTGTTCTGATTTGCACCCCCATGTCGACGGGCGCAATAGCTGAGTGGTTAAAGCGTTGGACTGTCAATCTGAGGGTCCCGGGTTCGAATCACGGTGATGGCGCCTGGTGGGTAAAGGGTGGAGATTTTTACGATCTCCCAGGTCAACATATGTGCAGACCTGCTAGTGCCTGAACCCCCTTCGTGTGCGTATGCAAGCAGAAGATCAAATACGCACGTTAAACATCCTGTAATCCATGTCAGCGTTCGGTGGGTTATTGAAACAAGAACATACCCAGCATGCACACCCCCGAAAACGGAGTATGGCTGCCTACATGGCGGGGTAAAAACGGTCATACACGTAAAAGCCCATTCATGTGCATACGAGTGAACGCAGAAGAAGAAGAAGAAGCACCCCCATGTCACTAGAGCTGTACAGCTAATGACATTGAACACTTCAATGTTCAGTGTTCTCTCTTTTACTCTCTGCTGAGAGTTCCCCGGTTCTCTCTCTTCAGCCCCTTGATGTGTTTCACAGGACATTAAACAAAACTCTTCCTCCTCTTCCTCTTCCTCCTAGGCCAGCCAAAAGCCTTCCTCCCACAACACAGCTGTCTATCAGAATCCACCATCAGCATTAGCATCCCCAGTCAAAGCGAAAGACTGGAAACCCGCAGCCAACATCAATACAAGGAGGGCAGCTCTTTTGTAAAGAAAAGTGACGGAAAGCTTTGCTGAAAAGGGTGCGCGCGCATAGCGCGTGGGACCTTTCCTCACAACCATCTGGGTCTAGACAACCCTTCAGCGAACTGAATGAATGGGTCTTCTGTCTGTCTGTTTCTCTCTTCCCAGCGCCTTCCCCTTGATGATCACATCATCAAACTCGCCCCGCCGCCAGGGCGGGCCTGTGCACGACTGTTATCTCCCAACGTGAAGCTGGCTGGCTTGCAGTCCCCCGGCCACAGACACAGCACAGGAAGCCCGGGCCCTTGCCGAAGGGAGATTCGAACCTCTGATAGTCAAGTTATGAATGGGTTGTTGGTGGTGGTGGTATGGCAAGTCATAGCAGGGCGGGCTTTTTCCCCCTTTGCCTGTATACGGTATTGCCCGTCTTCTCGGCTCCAGTTTCCGTTCGTTGTCGCGACGGACTTGGTTGGAAGGCTTCTTTTTCCCGACTGACGACAGTCCTGGTCACTGAGAGGGAAGGAAGGATGCGGGGGTTGATGGGGGTGTAGGGGTGGGGGTGGGGCTTCTTCTTCTTCTTCTTCTTCTCAGTCACCAGAAGCCCTATAGAGACTAGTCTTCTCTTCCGTTCCCGGCGGCTTGTCTCTGGTTCTATTCTGAAAACTCGTGTGGGACAACGTCCTAGTACGAGTCAGTCGCGACTGCTGTCGACCAAGATGCTGTCTAATGACCTCCACGAAGCAGCTCGCCCCGGAAACGTGGCGGCATGTGGGTGGGGGGCCCGGCCCGCCCGCCCGGCGTGATTCCCGGAGCTGCTGCACGTGCTCATTAAGGCAGGGCAAGAAGGAGAGGCGCGGCCCCAAGTGTCAATAGCCGAGTGTGGGGGTGTGGGGGACGGATGGAAGGATGGACATTGACGTAAAACTGCACGCTGGTTTTTGCATCAGCGCTAGGCCGAAGTGGAGTGGAGGAAGAAAGAAAGGTGGTAGAATGGTTAAAGACTCTTATGATTATGTCAGTACAGTACCAGCGAGGGCCTGGGTTCGATTCACCCCGCTCTCGCCCTTTCTTCCAAGACAGGAAAAAATCAACACTGGGCGTCTGTTCTCGCATTCGGATGAGACGGGTTAATCGTTCTTGTCGCACTAAAGAAAAGAACCCACGGCAACAAAAGTGTGCCAGTCCTCTGGCAAACTTATTCCAGAGGATCTTTTACGTGCGCTAAGTGCATGCTGCACACGAGACCTAGGTTTATCGTCTCATCCGAATGACTAGCGTCCAGCCCACCACTCAAGGTCTTGGTTAAAATAATCTTTAATTATTCAACAATACACATGATTACAATGCAAGGTCTTGTGGAGGGGGAGAAAATATCGGCGGCTCAGCCGTGATTCGAACCAGCGCAGTCAGATTCTCTCGCTTCCTAGGCGGACATGTTAGCCCTCGGCCATCACTCCACTGATGTGGTGTAGCGTAAATGGATTTGTCCGATCCCAGCGACGCCTCCTGGAGAAACTGAAAGACTGGAAACCAGGGGAGTGGAACGGACGAACGGATGGACGGACGGACTTGAACACTGACGCTGGCTCTGCACCAGTGGCTGAAGTGGTCCTGTGTCACCGCATCAGCTGTTCCACTCATGTTCGTCAGTCACCCTCCATCCTTCCCTCCCTCCTCTTCCTGTCCTCGAACCCGCCCCCCCCCCCCTTTCTCCACCACCTCCTCCTCCATCTCCATACATGTATGTTTCTCAACTGTAAAGATAAAAATGTGTATGTAAAAGGGGGTGTGTGTCTGTGTCTGCGTCTGTGTGTCTCTGTCTCTGTCTGTGTGTGTTAGATATGAGAAACAATGCCAGCAAAGGTCTGTTGATTCCACATCGAAGAATAACGGAGACATTTCCGTTGCTGAACAAAACCTGACAGTGGTGTTTTTTTTACCGTA
The DNA here is from genome assembly GCF_041734735.1 of Babylonia areolata. NCBI lineage: Eukaryota > Metazoa > Mollusca > Gastropoda > Neogastropoda > Buccinidae > Babylonia > Babylonia areolata. The sequence continues at coordinate 14,708,406 of NC_134878.1, read as the reverse complement.
CTCATGTCAGTGTCAGCTTCTATATTCACTCAAAGCACTTAAAATTCACCGACAACTTCGTAATCCTCATCACCAAATGATGGTTCTGTGAATACCGCCATACCCAAATCTTTTTCAACGTTCGGCAAATAAGAGAGAAGATAGACTGGCATATTCCACGAAATTACTATTTCTTGTGCATGGTAATAGGAGGGGGGGGGGGAGGCAGTGAGATTTCTCGAACGACAAAGATGGGAATTCGCCAGACGATTAATACAAGCAGTGAACTGACATGGCCATTGACTACACAATTGACACCATTGTCCTGGTATATAGCTGTCAACACTTAAGTCAGCGATGTCATGATAGTGATAGAATCGTGCTCTTCGGGTCCATAGTTCTTCTCAACGAGCACAACATTATGCTTACAGCCGGTGATGAGGTCATGCTATTGTCCATGATATCTGTTGTTGATTTCCTTTTTGTCGTGTTGTTCTTCAGCCAGCTAGGCGGATGTGACGTCTCGTGGTTTTTGGTCCGGTTATGCAAATGTAAAATGAATGCTCATTATTGGTATCGTCATCACCATTTTTGTCGTCACTGTCATCACATCGTCTTTACTTTGAAAGCAAGAATCGCATTTGGCATTTGTACTATTCTTGTGTGTGTGTGTGTGTGTATGTCGAACAAAATTAATACAATGACGACAGTAACAACAATATCAATGGAGACGATTTGGGTAGTGGCGACGTTCGTCGTCACCATTTAAAAAAGAAATATATATGTATATGTATATTAAAAGCCACGGGCAAATATGACATAGGAGCACTTTTAGCGACGTAATGGACTATGTTGACAATTCTCAGTAACAGCACCCACCAAGTGAACTCATCATATTCAGTAATGAGGGTTTATGCAGGTTTCTTACCCCCACTTTTTTTTCTGCTGCGACATCAAATTCTTCGTGCATTGAGTATGCATGCAGCAGCCTGTACAGGTTGCCCTGCCGGGGCAGAAAGTGTGCAGAGTAGGTAGGTCACCCGGAAATGACGTGTCCAGCCCCGACCGTCAAGTGCGTCTCATGACAGGGACCGTCCTCGATGCTGAATGAGATTGGGTGGCGGGCACGTGGTGGGCGCTTCCGGTCACAAGGGATCCTAGAGGGAAGTTGAGAATGAGTCAGGGGTGAGTAGAGAGAGTCGATTCACAAAGTTGTTCAATGACAAGAAAGGGCCCCAGTGAGAACGAGACGGACTCCCAGACAGCTTGGCCGGAAGTGGGCCATAGAGTTTGTCGGCCATGTTGAGCAGAAGTTGTGGTCTGACTTGTCACATCACACATGCGCTCTTTTCCGCTCGGTGTATTGCTCAATTCCTCCCCCTCGTGCGCTACTGGGATCTTCGAGAGACAGGGCCTGTTCATTGAAAAGAAAGCGATCGTTTGTGTCATCGGTTATTGTTCTAGACTGGTTTCGAACAAGCGCTCGTTTGTCTGTATTAATTGGGCTCAACAAAACCTTTCGTTGTCTGTGCTGAGTAGGACAGACGGTCGTCCAATTCGCTTCGCCCAATATTGTTTTCGGGAATCCCTCTCTTATGCTACTGCGAGGGAAAATAACCAACACAGAACTGTGTTGTGTTAATGTGACAGTGAGTTTAATGGTCAGAAGTATTCAGAAACAGCTTGGTTTTTGGAAAATGACTGACAAACAAGTACACAACTTGTGTTAAACGCCATCATAATGGATTGAATAGCAGTAGTTAGTAATTAAGTATGATGTATAATTATGCCGTTTACGTGTATTTTTTTCTTTCCCGGCATTGAGCGAGGCCGCAGAATTTCAGGTGGGTTCGATGTACACCTGCTGGGTGGATTACAGATAATGTGAGTTTCATTTAAAGGGGGTGTTAAGGCGTGCTGACTGATCCATGTGCACTACACCACATATTTATGCGTGAAATAGATAGTGGAGTGATGGCCTAGAGGTAACGCGTCCGCCTAGGAAGCGAGAGAATCTGAGCGCGCTG
>NC_134878.1:14658900-14701400 GCF_041734735.1 Babylonia areolata | reverse complement strand
AAATAGCTATAGGCCTATTGCTTTGACCTCCCATGTCAGTAAACTAATGAAAAAAATAGTCCTGCTGAGAATAATAACTTACTGTGAAAACTACAATATCATTCCAGTGAACCAGGCAGGTTTTAGGAAAGGAAGATCAACAGTCGAACACCTAGAAAAAATTACAACTCGAGTAAAACGTCAGTTTGCCCGCAGAAAAAGTGTCTTGGCAACATTTTTTGATGTTAAAAAAGCCTACGATCAGGATTGGCACAAACGTCTGCTATACAAACTGAAATCAGTCGGAATATCTGGTAATCTCTATGGGTATGTAAAAAGCTTTTTATCTAATAGAACTATCCAAGCAAGGGTGGGAACACATTATTCTTTGCCAAATAAACTTGACATGGGAATTCCACAGGGCTCAGTTATAGCCCTTATACTTTTTAATATTCTTATTCGGGATCTCCCAAAGGTATTGTCAAATCGTGTAGTTATAGTACAGTATGCTGATGACATTTGTATGTGGATGGGTGTCACTATAAAAACCTGAAACCCCACAAACAGCACAGAATTGCATACGGCATTTGTATCAATCTGATCCTGACAACCTTGGTAACTATATGTTTGAAAATGGTCTAGCCTTGTCGACAGAAAAAAACATGTATGATGTTGTTAATGTGGTGGTAAACCATCTAGCATGCCAAGTTTTAAATTACGTGGTGACGTCATTGATTATAAAGAGGTGGTGAAGTTTTTAGGTGTTTATCTTACTTCAAAACTGACATAGAACATTCACTTTGATTACATCTTAACAAAGGCAAGGAAAGTATCAATCTAATGAAAATTCTAAGCCGCTTACCTTGGGGAATGGATACAAAAACATTGATCCATCTTTCCATGGCTCTTGTAAGATCTAAGTTAACGTATGCACAAGAAATACTTTTCAGTGCACCTAAATATCTATTACAAAAGATTCAAAGTGTAGACTGTAAGGCTAGCAAAATTGTCTTCGGAGTGCCCTTTCATGTATCCAACCAGGAAACATACAAAACAGCCGGAATTCTTCCTTTAAGTGAGCATCGTGAGTTAGCAACAGCAAAATTCGCTGTAAGATACACTTCAATGACAGAAAATTTCATTGCTGATGAGCTGACATTAAGATCTGACATTGATTTTTCCTAAAAGAGCTAAAGCTATTTCATCACAAGAAACAGTTGCAACTTACGTTTCAAGTCAGTTAAAAAAATCTGGTGTTAACATGAACGAGTTAGCTGTAAAACCATCTTATACTTCTATTCCTTTTTGGGAAATGTTGAAAGCAGATTTTGATATCAAGTATTCTGAAACAAAAAAGGAAGAAAACATCAATATCACGACGAATACTGCCAGAATACACATAGCAGAAAAATACCAGAATCATCTCCATATATTTACAGATGGATCCGTTCTTGATGACAAAAATGCTGGCGCGGCTTTTTCTATTCCCACTTTTAAAGTTGAAAATTCTTACTTTATTGGAAAGAATCTTTCCATTTTTACGGCTGAACTTGTTGCTATTATACAAGCTTTGAGCTATTTGAGCTACTTGGTGAGCCATCAAATAGTTTTTTTTTTTGAAAATAGCATTCTTTGTTGATTCTAAATCAGTACTTTATGCTCTAGAATCATTTAGCCTTGAAACAAGACCTGACTGATTACTGAGGCAAATCATTTAGTACATTGTTTGGGGATTAAAGGTACTGATGTCAGTTTTTGTTGGATGCCTTCTCATGTGGGCATTTATGGCATAGGAACTGCTAAAGCAGCTAAAACAGGAGCACAAGATTAATAATAATAATAATAATAATAATGGATACTTATATAGCACACTATCCAGAAATCTGCTCTAGGTGCTTTACAAAAACGCTTTTGATAACATAAAACATTATATCTATGTTACATGCACACACCAAAATGTGACCACACACACACACACACACACACACACACGCACGCACGCACACACACACACGCACACTGCATACATACATTTTAACATACATGTGTAAGATTCAGAAAAATCGACAAAAATACTTGTCCGACTTTCCGTGAAAGAAGCATACACTATGTTAGAAAAAAACAGCACGGGGTCGATTTCATAAACGATGGAAGGCAAAGTTTTCAAAACAGAAAGGGACATTATTCCTCGAACATATTACTAAAGAAAAAATACCGAATTCATCAGCTTGCTTTTCAAGATTAATAACCTCTACTTTCTTCCGTATAAAACTTGACGCGCTGAAGACAAAATATAGTAAAAATGTTACATGCATTTGTGGTAAGCAGTTCGGATTGCATCATAGTTTGTTTCACTGTCAGCAGTTACGTATCTTCTTGCCTAAGTATTTCACAGAGAGTATACGTAACTATTCTGCAGATGATTTGGGGGTAGTTATTTCTAACGAGGTTCTTTTAGTAGAACTTTCAAAAGCATTAGTTCATAGCCCTATTTCTACATTCCTTTAATGTACTTCGTAAATATGTTAATAGTTTTAGTTATTATCATCATTATTGAATTGTTACTGTTAAAGCTAATTTCATGTTAGTTATGCATTTCTTAGTAGTTTTCTACCTTTTCTGTATTATCCTGACTTCTCTTTCCCCTGTCCCCACCCCCTCTCCCATCCCACCCCACTTTTTTATAGTATTTTTCATTAAAAAATAAATTTTAGTCGTCTAATATCACTAATAGTGAAAAGACGCTAAACTAAAGAACGAACACACACACACACACACACACACACACACACACACACACACACACACACACACACACACACACACACACACACACACACACACACACACACACACACACACACACACACACACACACACACACACACACACATTCAAGGCCTGATTTACCAAGGGTTATGATACAGGTCAGATATCTGCCTATCAGATCTCCAGTAGCGGAATTGTCCAAACAAAGCGACGTATCCGTGAGAAACAGGCCGAAAGTGGTTGTATTGAAGAAATCATTTTAATTAGATAAAAGCCTTTATGAAAAAAAAAATACTGACACAAATCAGTTCTGAGTAAACACACACACACACACACACACACACACACACACACACACACACACACACACACACACACACACACGCACACACACACACACACGCACACACACACACACACACACACACACACACACACACACACACACACACACACACACACACACACAACCGTATTTGATACACTGGGTTTTCCAGTCATTTTAGGATCCTGAAGGTCCTGAAGGATATTAGTTGTCGAGCTATGAGAAGTATTTCCTCCGTTCTGATAAAGTCAGCCAGCAGAAATTTTGCTGTGTCCTCGTGCACTCTTTTTGACATTTGTATGAACAATGTTAGTCTGTGTAATAACTCGGTGTTCGGTTGTGTGACGGTGTGTGTGTGTGTGTGTGTGTGTGTGTGTGTGTGTGTGTGTGTGTGTGTGTGTGTGTGTGTGTGTGTGTGTGTGTGTGTGTGTGTGTGTGTGTCCGTAGTTGACTTGCACGTTGTCATTTTCTCTGGAAAGACTTTGTCCGCCAATATCAGTCGTTTTATCTGGAAATACTTTGCCAATAACCAAATTTGGATCACATTAATTTTGATAAAAGAAGTAAGCTGTCACAGGTAACTGATAACATAATTATATTAATCCTTTAATAACACTTTATAAAAACTCTGGTGCTCCTTGAAGCTATGTCATCATGAATACATGCCATGATGTGACATTTGTTATCACTGTCAGTATTTCCTTTTTTCTTGTTCTTTATTGTCTGTTATTGTTCTTCTTCTTATTACTGTTATAAGTATTATCATATTGAAAAAATAACCCTTGTATCTCAATAAGTTAATGATTTTTTTCGATGTTCATTGATGGACCAAATGTTTTGCTCTGTGAATGTTGAATCACACTGATGTCGTGAAATGTCAAAAATATAACCTTGTGTACAAGGGGAAAAAGATTTGAATTAAACATAGTGGAAAATAAATTCTTCACAGTCTTCAGGATTAAGCTGTAGTGCCGGATCATCCACGGTTTATTCCGTTGAGGATCCAAATTATAAAAAAAAAAAAAAAAAAAATCATAATTTATAGTTTGGGTAGAAGACGTTCTGACCCCGTTTTTCTTGTTCGCAATTAAAAGAAAAGAAATATAATTTCTGGACAGAACACATACAGTGACACTAACGACACCACCCACGTGTATACTGCATGTGACTATTTCATAGCGGACACTGAATTAACTAGAAAGGAACATGAAAGAGAAACTGAATGGACAGCGTTGTACTTTCTGTCAGCCTCAGTGTCGAACACGCAGATCTGGTACGAGTTGCGGTGTGCCTGAGGCGATGGCAACGTCTCCTTTACCGCGGACTTGAAAGAATTTCTTTTAAATAATCGAGATATACCAAAATAATATGATTTAAAACGGCGTCATCACCTCGTATACCATATTCGATTCATGACATCCGAAACACACGACATAATTATGTCATGCTTTCTGACCCAGACCATCAGTTGTCAACGTTTATAGTCATGTTGTACGAATGCTATGGCCACTCGCCATTAAGTTGTTTTTTGTGTGTGTTTTTTAAATTATTCATCTATTTATTTGTGATGATGATGATGATTAGTAGTAGTATTTGTATTTAGCATGTAGCAGTAGTAGTAGTAGTAGTAGTAGTAGTATTTAGTATGTACTGATGTGAAAAAAGAACATTGATTTGGCTTAACTCACTCAGTACGGCCAGTCCTCTCTTCTCCTCTACACAGACCCCTCGGATGTCTAGTGGGTGTCTGAATGACCCAACCTTTAGCTTCCGTCGTCAGAATTGTGGTATTCTTTGTCAACATTCACGTCTTCAGTATAAGAGCCTTCCGCTTGCAATATTTTGATGGTGGTAATTGGGGTGAAACGCTGTTAACGTCGTCTCTTTCGCCGTTCGTATGGAAAGAGTTAAATCTTTTATTTACATTTTCCTTGTGGGCTGTTCATGTTTTGTTTCTCCCTCCGCCCTTTAATTTGATAATTCATCTCTATTTCTTCTACACGATGCAACTGACCAACACGTGCATGGACATAGTTTATGTGATTGCAGCCCTGTGTCTTTCTCTTTCCTATCTGTATTTATGCGTGCTGCAAACTGCCCACACATTCACTCGTATAGATCTTTTTTTTTTTTTTTTACACGTGTGTATGACCATTTCTGTACCCCTCTCCATGCAGGCAGCCATACTACGTTTTCGGGGCTGGGTGGGTGGGTGAGATACAGAGTACAGACCTCAAGACACTGCTAAATCGTAGTGCCCAAGCAGGCAGTGGACTGATCCAGTGGACTGATCCATTGCACACTACACCACAGCTGCGAGAAAGAAAAAAAAACATGGCAGATTCCTGACAAACACATAAAGCCAGTGCGCTAGTCAGGCTTTATGGATACCTACCATACTTTTTTTTGATATTTAAAAAAAAAAATAATCATTTACTTTTGTTTTCTCAAGGCCTAACTAAGCGCGTTGGGTTACGCTGCTGGTCAGGTATCTGCTTGGCAGATGTGGTGTAGCGTATATGGATTTGTCCGAACGCAGTGACTCCTCCTTGAACTACTGATACTGATTGTGCAAAACATGAACAGAAAACAGAGAGACAGAAAGAAAGACAAGCTTCAGAAAGAAAGACATGCCTCGGACAGTCGATCAGAACATCCATCAGAATACTTAACACGACACAGATGTAAATGTTTTGATTACTTTTTATTTTTTCTCTTTTTTTTTCTTTCCTTTTTTTTATCCTCAAGCATTTGATCTACACAGTAAATCAACAACAACATAATCGTATCAATTCAATTAAGAAATATGCCAACATACCTAAAACATTCAGTCACACACACACAAAGAATCTTTTGTTCACAAGTAATCCATAAAACTGAGCGCAATATTAATTCAAATGCAGCAAACTCCCAACACACACTTGTACACAATCATATATATAGCACGCAGATAGTTTTCACTTTCTCTCCTTCAAACAGTTTGATACAGACAGCAATCCACATCCAGACAAAATAATACCATGTAAACGCCACGCGAACATAATCAACTGAAAAAAATCTTCACTGTGGCTACCTGACACACTTTGTCAACGAATTAAGTATAATTTCACATTTTCACAATTTCCATGTTTCCACACTGATCCTTCTTTCACTCGATCCTCAGTATACGCCCATTAACTCCATAAGTGCATACCCATTCACCCAATTACTCAATGTTTAAAACTAAACTGTTTCTCTTATTTCCAATGAAATGTGTTCATTCACCAAAACATTCCAATCAGTTATTCGCTCTTGACTTCCACCACACACACTGTGTTCACTCAAGTTTACTCTTCATTCTTCAAACATTTAGTTCTGTTCACACTAGCATGTAAATTTATTCTCTGCATCAATTGCAGCTTTCATTAGAACAATCCACACAAATTCATACAGATGATGGTGTTTTTTTTTTCCTTTCATGCTGAACATACCCTCTGAGCTCACACATCACACAAAACTCACTCTCTTGCACATGTTTTTAGCTCACAAATATCACTCAAATTGTCTCTTTTTTGTACGTCTGTGACATCCTTAACATCCACTGAGGATGGCATTTCATTAAGTACACATACACACACACACACACACCCTTCAAAACCTTCCAACATCCTCACATTTGTGCATTTCACATACTGTGTGAAACTGACACAGACATTAATTTCTTCACTCAAGTACACTTGCCTCACAACATCACACAATGTAATCTCTGCTGAGTGGCCCTATTAGAAAGGAAGAAGTCCCAAAGGGTCACCCTGCACACAAATCACCTTGGCTGGCTGATTTGCAGAATATGTCAAGTTTGACAGAGCCTTGACAGTCATTAAAAAAATAAAACCACACACGCAAAAAATCTGCAGTCTTATCGTGTATACATATTCAAGAAAAAAAAAGTACATACACAGATAAAAAATAAGAACATTTTGTAACAAATCATAAAAAGTCAACAAATATGTAAATAAATAAAACTTAATAATAATGTATTGCTGAGCGACTCCAGTTAGATAGATAGATACCTATGATAAGAATGACTTTCTTTAAATATATGTCTTTGATGAAAAGTTTGTAAAAGATTCAAATAGCTGGAGAGTTTTCCCCCTTATACTTTACCACTTACTTGTTGATCTTTTTCTCAAATATGCTAAAGCTTTAACATCCACACATATGGTTTGTTACGAGAAAAAAAAAAAAGAAAAAAAAAAGGACCAAGTCTCCGAGGGAAAGAGAAACAAGAAAGGTCAACACTGACAAGATAGAAAAAGTAATATCACAATATCTGTCAATTGTTCAATACCATCATTATGAGGGTTCCAATGAATGGGGAATAGGGTGGTTGGGGGGGAGATGGGGGTGGGGGGAGTAGTAAGAAGTCTGTGACAATATGTGGTCTCCAATTCCATGGCCGGTGGGATAATATAAATACAGTTAAAAAAAAAAAAAAAACAAAAAAAAAAACTTGTGGAGTGATGGTAAATAACACCGAATGAAGGTCAATGACTCAAAGAGTTTTTTTTTAAGGAAAAAAAAATGTCGCTGTTGATTTGTAGTCAGTCAGCTGTTCCTGGCAAAACACACACTCCTCTCTCCCTGGGTCAGGAGTTTTGTTTCACAGTTTCTTTGGCCTTGTTTGTTTGTTTGTTGATCGACGATGATGACGATGATGATGATGACGATGACCGTGGGGCGGTGATGATGATGCATTCTCTCTCCCTTCAGTTGAGGAGTTGCAGTTCAGTCACACACACACACACACACACACAAAGAGTCCAGTCCTGAACTGAATAGCGGCGCCTGTATGGAACTACCCTGCTCTCTCTTCTCCCCCCCCCAAAAAAAAAACAAAACAAAACAAAAAACAAAAAAAAAAACAACCGCCGAGTCGAGTCCGGTCTGTACGTCCTCCCATGCACGTGCTCTCCCACACTATCATCCAATCACAGAATACAGCTGTCCTCCGCATGCGCGCGGTCGCCAAGGTGACAGGGCAACGATCTCCGCGAGGGTCGCACATGCAGCAAGCAGCAGCCGCAGCAGCAACCGAAGAGACTCGGTTGTCAGTGACGCAAGCACACGGGTATCCATGGCAACGCCGCCTGAAACAAGACCAGAAAAACGGGCACGTGTTGAGTTTATTGGACGGGTTACATATTATGAACGTGTTCTGTACAGTGAAATCTGACATGGGGGACTATGTGTAGTGGAAACTGATGGACTGATTTATTTGAATGCTGACAGATTGAGTAGGAAAGATGGGGTGGGGGAAGAGAAAGGCAGGCAGGCAGAGAGAGAGAGTGAGAGAGAGAGAGAGAGAGAGGAGGGAGGAAAGAATGAGCTGGGAGAGAGAGAGAGATGAGATGGCCGGTTGTAATTTCCTTTCTCTGTTTTTTTTCCCCCTCCAACATCCCCCACACAAAATAAAATTAAAAAGCGATCTCTCTCTCTCTCCCCCCTCTCTCGTTAACACACCTGCTTGCACTATACTCAAATACAAATTGACCAACCGCAGTGGAAGAAATATCATGAGAAGAAATATAATCCATAAAAAAGAGTAGAGAGGAAGAGGAAGAGGAAGAACACGACAACAACAAACTACGAACACGTGCACAGCACGGAATGAAGCAAAGGCTGGATCATGTTATCGGATAAAAATGACTAAATAGCGAGCTACAGACAGATGGTTGACAATACATCACTCGTGTCACACTGCCATTTGCACCAGGTGGTGGTGGTGGTGGGGAGGGGAGGGGAGGGGGGAAGGAGTGTGGGTGAATGGACGTGAAGGTGGGTGCCAGGAGGACGGAATGGGGGGAGGGGAAGGGTTGGAGAGCATGGACCAAGGTGTGAGGCAGCTGCTGACCTTTTTCTGTTCTTTTTTTTTTATGAAGTAAAACAAAAGGCCAGCTTGAATAAATGAAACGGTGTGGAAGAGGGAGGAGTGGTGTGGTGGAGTGGAGGAGAGAGTGGAATGATTGGAGGAGTGGGTTGTGGGGCAGATGAGGGGGTGGGGGGGGGGGTTAATTGCAAACAGCTGGGCACAGTTTCACCACTGCCGCACCAACGAATGTGATACCTGTGTGTTTATAAAGCTTTCGTTCTACCACCCCACCTGCAACAGTTCACATCGACCCCCACCACCCCCACCCCCACAGGCGATGACAGAGTGGAAGAGGATGGGGGAGGTGAGGAGTAGAGAGAGAAGGGGGGGGGGGGAGATGAATGCCAGTTCGAAAAGTACGGGCATGCACGATTGATTAGTCATGGAAACGGTTACGCGTTCGGCTCGCCCAATGGGCAGCGGGACTAGAGATAATTTTCACCCCACAGAAATGGCTCTGGAGAAAGAGTCGTGTGTGTGTGTGTGTGTGTGTGTGTGTGTGTGTGTGTGCGATGGGGGGGGGTTTGCAGCTGCAGGTCGGGGTTGGGTTGAGGTAGGGGTGGGGGGGCGCATGCAGGTGGTGACCAGACGTCATGCTAATCATCCACACCAGATATTCTATCTTGCAGCCCGCTAATGGCTTGACCAGGTCCCGTCGGAATACAGAAAGAGAGAGAGGGGGGGTTGGGGGGGTTGGGGGGGGGGGGGGGGCGTGGGGACTCGGTCTGTCGTCATCTCTCCAAACGAGTTCCAGAATCAGACACCGCTTGTAGTTCTGGACTGCGAAATTTACAGCTACGGATCGACCATTCCAACATTCTTCGCAGTGGAGAGGAAGAATGGGGGAAAGGGAGAGTTTATATGGGGCCTCCGATGCCAACAGATAAGATGTATTCAAAAGAAAAAAAAAATCGCTTACACGGGAGATTCAGTTCTTCATATTGAACTCAGTTCCAGAAGTCTCGCAACATTCAACAGCTGTTTAAATTATTCACCTTATTTTGCTCGCATTTTGGATATCGCGTAATTAAAAAAAAAAAGAAGAAAATCAAATATCCGCGTTCTAATTTGCCAATCATAAAGACAACGCTTGTGTCATGCAAGCGGGAAACAAGCTAATGATTTCAGATACTTGGGAAAAGTCAAGGGAATCAGAAAGGGTTTCAAAAGAAAATTACACGTGGTGTATGTAAACTGTCCATTTTAATGGAGACAGTCTACAAAGGAAAGTTGGGAGGTTGGGTGAGAGAGAGGGGGAGGAGGAGGAGGGTTCTACCTTGACAGCATGGGACAAATACCCAATCACGCCTCCACGCACACACACCCACCTCCCACCCCAACCCCACATGCTTTTAAGCCTCTTACTTCCCCGGCAAAACCAAGGCAGCCCACAGACTGCCCCAAAGTTCATTAGTGCCGCCCAACGTGGGTGACTAATTAGATCGGAGCTGCCTAACACCTGTTGTTTGCGAGAGCACGACCCCCTGCCTCTCCACCTCCCATCCTCTCTCTCCTTGGTCACTATCACCCTCCCACACGTTTGCCACCACCACCACCACCACCACCATCCTTCCCCCTTCTCCCATGGGAGAACACCTCTCATCTTTCAGGCAGGCTACAACTTGCAAGTCTTCATGCACCGAACACCTGCACAAGCGACTTACCTCTCCCCCGCCCTCCGCCCCCCCCCCCCCCCCCCCCCTCCTCTCTCTTCTCTTCTCTCTCTCTCATCTCTCCACACTTCACTTTGCTTGACCATCCAACGAACCTAGGGGTGGGGGAGGTAGGGGAGAAGGAGAGGGAGGAGAAGTGGGAGGGAGGGAGGGAGAGTCGGAAATCGACTGAAAGAAGAAACGGTGAAGGTGGTGGTGGGTGGGAAAGAGGTGGCATGAGCAACAGTCTTTTTGCTATGGGGGTGTGGGGGGTGGGGGGTGGTGGGGTTGAGAGAGAGGGAGTGATGTGGGCCCCGGATGCAGGTGACGTTTGATTCATTCCATCAATCCTGAAAGCATGGAAGCGTGCACTCTGGTTGATAGGCGAAATGCGAATGCTGGTTGGAGAGGAGAGGGGGGGGGGGGGAGTGGTAGCAGGAGGGAGGTGATGGTGGTGGTGGTGATCCTTCTGTATGTATACTTAGCTTGGCGAGTGGGCTTGCTTGCGCAATTGCTGGCTTCTAATTCTGTGACGGTGCCAGTATCGGAAATCGATGCGGGAGATTGTTAGGACAGTGTTGTCGCGCAGCCTGTATACATCGTTGTTGCTTTTTTTTTTTTTTTTTTTTCGTTGTTGTTTATCTTTTTTTCTTTCTTTTCTTGTTTCTTTTTCTTTGCTTTTTTCTTTGCTTCTTTATTTAAACTATTGAATCGATTAAGTGCTGGGGTTAAAAAAAAATGTTCCAATGGTCTAGAGAGAGAGAAATGTGTGCCTGTGTGTGTGTGTGTGTCAAAGAGAGAGAGAGAGAAATGTGTGCCTGTGTGTGTGTGTGTCAGAGAGAGAGAGAGAGAGTTAAGCGAAAGCGCTGTTTATCTGTCAGCCTACCCGCCCCCTCCCCCTCCCCCCCCCCCCCTCAAAACAACATGAACACACACACACACACAAATGGTTCCCTGGCGCCCGACGTAAAAAAAACACCAACAACGAGATTATTCAAACACACGAGAGATTCAGGTTGTGAGGGGGAGGAGATCGGAGAGTTAAGAGAGAATCTCGTTGGATCAACTCTCTCTCTCTCTGTCTGTCTCTCTCTCTCTATATATATATATATAGTCTATCCCTAGCGCCTCCAGTCACGAGCCCATAACCACCACCCCTCCCCACGCCCCCCCATTCCCCCCCACACAACCCACCATCCTGATCCCCCTTCACCTTTCCCAAACCGATGATATCCAAGTCCGTCGCCACCAAGTCTGCTCCCCTCTGTCAACTCCCCTCACAAGGGGGGATAGGAGAGGGGACAGTCCCTCAAGACAGCTTAAGCCCCATAAATTTGTCAAGTCAGAGCCGGAAGAGAGAGAGAGAGAGAGAGAGAGAGAGAGGGAGAGAGGGGGGTGGGGTGGGGGAGGTGAAGGGGCTGGAAGGGAAGGTGGGGGAGATGGTGGAGAGGGAGGTATGGGGAAGACGAGCAGTTTGCGGGGACACTGCCTGTATTACTAGTATGGGTGGGTGTGTGAGTTTGGGAAAGGATGTGTGTGTGTGTGTGTGTGTGTGTGTGTGTGTGGATATATCCATCCGCAAGCGTCGAGCATACGCATGTTTATGCATCGGAGAGTGAGAAGAAGGAAAAACAACAACAGACAGACACAGATAGAAGATTAGTGCAGTGGTTTCGTACTCCCCCCCCCCCCCCACCCCCCCCCCCCTGTCTCTCTCTCTCTCCCCGCCCACCCCCACTCACACACATACAACCCAAATCCGCCCCCTCCCCACCCCTCCCCACCCACTCGCATCCAAATGCAGGGGGGAGGTGGGGTTTGGGGGGAGGGGATGTCTTGTCTTTTTCTGCCCTACCCCCCCTTCTCCCTCTCTCAACTTCACCAACTTTACACCCCTCACTCCGAATTTTTTTTTTTTTTGAAGTCCCCTTACCCCCCCTTCCACTCCTCTCTCCCTCCCCACTCCGAACCCTCCCTCCCTCTCCCCGGCCCCACAACCCCCACCCCCACCCCCTTCGACACGCGGCACACACACATCCAGGCTCGCACCTGCGTAGGGAGTGGGAGGAGGAGGGGGAGCTGAAAGAAGCCAGCACAGACTTCCCAGCGCCTCACTGGCGCCAGCCTGTCTGGCCCAAGCTCGGGTCGGCATTTCGAGCATTCAGCCAACTCAATCGCACACGCACACACGTGTTCGGCGACCCCCCCCCCCCACTCTCTCTCTCTCTCCCCCCTCCTCCAACACGCCCTCCTACTCCTCCACTTCCCTTCTACCACCCCTCCCCCGTCCCCCCCACCACCGTATTTTTTTTTTCCTGCCCTGTGTGTGCCTAAATGCTCTCATCCTCTTTCTTTCTTTTTCTTTTTTTTCTCTTTTCTTTCGTGTGTGGTTGAAACCTTCTCTTTTCTCCATGCCCCGCCTCCCACACTTTTCTCCACACCTCCACCCCCCTTTCCCACCACCACCACCTCTCTCACTCTCTCTCTCTGGGCTGTTTATTTTATTTCAGTACGGGACCCTTCACATTTTTTTTTTTTTGGTATTATTATTATCGGTTTCCCCCACACAGGCAGTGTTTGTATTCACAGTTGTTTGTGAACCTAACCCCTCCTCCTCCCCCCCCCCCCCCCCCCCACCACACACACACACCCTCTCTCTCACGAGTTCACCAGCAGGATGTTGTCTTGCGGTTGTTTATCGTTATAGTTTCAATGGCTGGGCCCAGGTGCAAAACAATCGGGGGGATCATGTGTGTTCGACGTGACCGGATGTGTGATGTGTGCCGTGTCTCTTAGATTGATCGGTTCTTCTTGCAATGTGTGCCGTGTCTCTTAGACTGATTGGTTCTTCTTGCAATGTGTGCTGTGTCTCTTAGACTGATTGGTTCTTCCAGTACAACAGAAAAAAAGAGGCTATGAACTGTGAGACTACATTTTATAAATGCCAGTAACTTGTACATATATGACAAATAAAATGAACAGCGAGAAAGATAAAGAAGAAAAGTTATGGGATGGAAGAGAGAAAGAGAGAGAGAGATAAAAAAAAAAAAAAGAACAAGAGGGAGGCTCAGAGAGAAACAGAGTGACAGACAGGAAGAGATATTTTCTCAGAGAAATAACACACACACACACACACACAACAGGTTCAGAGAGGCAGACAAAAAACAACCACCAGCTTTTACATTAAACATATTATCTTAAAATTACTATATATATAAGCCTGCAACTCACCAGTCCAGACTCTGGGCCCCATTCTCTCGCTGTCCACACACAAAAAACATCCCCCTTCCCTTTCGGCCCCCCGGTCCTACTTGGAGGGCGGCCTGAAATCGAAGTCCTCTATCGTGCTGGCCATCGTTGAGAGAGCGACCAGGTCCCCCTGAGAGAAGAAGAAGAAGAAAAAAATGTGTCAGTGAGAGTTGAGGTTTGTGGGAAGGAAAGAAGAAGACAACAAGAGAGTGAGAGCGGACAGTCTGGGGGGGGGGGGGGGGGGTGGGGGGGGGAGGGTCGGGGGGGGGGGGCGTTATTGGGAAGAAGGAGGGTGTCAGAGCGGTAAGCCCATACAAGTATGGATTATTCATTGATGTAGCACCACCGCCAAAGCAATCAATTCTTCTAACAACAGTGGGAACCAGGCCCCCTGATGCCTATTTCTCTCCCCACTCTCTCCAGCACTCTCTCTCTCTCTCTCTCCTCTCCACTCCTAAGTCTGAGAGGGCGATGTAGGGAGGGTGAGAAAGAGAGAGAGAGAGAGAGAGAGAGAGAGAGAGAGAGA
Source organism: Babylonia areolata (assembly GCF_041734735.1). NCBI lineage: Eukaryota > Metazoa > Mollusca > Gastropoda > Neogastropoda > Buccinidae > Babylonia > Babylonia areolata. Next base: position 14,686,989 of record NC_134878.1, on the reverse strand, counting down.
GGAATGGCGGAGGAAGATGGAACGGAAGGAGGTTGGGGGAGGGGTGCGTGTGAGAGAGTTCCAATGACATTACGTGCATCGATCGGCCAGCTTGCTGCTTGCCACCACCACTACTTGCGGCTCCGAGGAAATGCCAAGGAGCGCTCGTTGGGGAAATGGGGTCGTTAGGCTGCTTCATCTCGGGATGGACCAGCACAGTACAGAGAAAATGAAAGGGGTGGTGGATTTTGTATTGATGGATTCCATGGATGATGGACGGACGGATGGAATGATAAGGGGCTTTCAGATAGAGAGAGACAGAGAAACAGAGAGAGAGAGAGACAAGAGTGTGTGTGTGTGTTTACAACGAAAAGTGAATCTGTGTGTGTTTACAACGAAACGTGAATCTCTCTCTCTCTCTCTCTGTGTGTGTGTGTGTGTGTGTGTGTGTGTGTGTGAATGACTGATACATATTTCCGACTGGCAGTAGTGGTTAGTAACATTAGTATAACATGTATGTCAAGTCTTAACTACAACCCAAATACACAGCAGTAACAAGCACGGTGGGTGTCCATTCCTTGTTTCTCTGCTCAGCACCACGTGAATTCATAAACACACACACACGCACACACACACTTTATGTTGTCTTTATATTGTTGTGTCTCTTAATCTTCATACATATGGGTTTCATGATAAATATAATTCTCCTGATTTTCTCTCCCCCCCCCCTCCCTCCCTCCCTCCCACACACACACTTTGTATTGTTGTGTCTCTTTACCCTGATACATGATTTTCAGAACAGATAAATACAGTTCTCCTCATACTTCTCTCTCTCACACACACACACACGCACACACACACGTTGTATTGTTGTGTCTCTTTCCCCTGATATATGATTTTCATGACAGATAAATACGCTTCTCAAAATTAACACACACACACACACACACACACCACACACACCTCTTTACCTTTATATATGATTTTCATGATACAGATCTTATGATTCACACACACACACACACACACACAAATCACCCCTACCCCCGAACACCCACACCTCACCACACCCACACAACTACCACCAAACACTCACTCACCCCCGCCATTTTGATGCTGGCCTCCTTGATGTTATAGTCCCCAGACTTCTCTGCCAGAGGCTGCCGACTGCCGGACATGGCAGCAGCAGCCGTGGCAGTGTCCATCACACCACACAAGCCGTTGGACGTCAGCGCCAACGTATCCTCCAAGTCCAAGATGTAGTCGATCACATGCTGGAGGAGCTCCGTCTTGTCGATCTTGCCATCCCTGTGGTTGATTGAGGGCACCAGCTCTTGCAGCTTACTGAAGCAGGCCCGCATCTCGGTGGAGTCGAAGTCCGACTTGGTCGGCGACGTTTTGCCGGCGACGCATCGGCCGTCGGCTTTGACACCGCCAGGGTGAGAGGAACGAACGCTGCTACGTTCCACAACTGCCTTCATCGTGGATGAAAGAAAGAAAGACAACAAGAGAGGATGATGGTTGGGTGGATGAATGGATGGATGAGTTGGTACCGTCGCTTGTTGTTGTTTTGGATTCACACACAGAACAGGCGGGGTGATTTTTCTCACTGTATGACGACCAACTGCTTGGTAACCAGTCGCACGCACTGGAACTGACACCAACACGAAGAGGTTCCCACACAGCACAAGCCTCTCCTCCGAATGTCAAGGATGTGAAGAGTTCAGGTCGTCGCAAATCAAAAATCAGTGGCTGGGCTGCTGTTGCTGCACTGAGCGAGATCCAGCGAAGCAATGAGTACAGTGGTGGTCGGCCTGACAGAATAAACTGCGCGTCAGCCACAGCGTCGCGAAGCCCCGCCTTTCCGCTTTCTCATTTGCATACGAGGTCCACGCCTTCCCCAGTCTGCGAGCGCTGTGCAGCCAATGACATCATGACGTTTCCGAGTGTCAGTTGCGTTTGATTGACAGTAGCGGCGATTTTTTTTTCTTTCTGTTTTTTTCTCACCCACAGCGATTTGTGTCGTCTGCTGCCGAGATTCTGGTCAAGTCTTTGAGTGAAGGCCTGAAAACCAAATCTGTGATTTTGGGAGAACCTGAAAACGGGTTCTGTGACTTCGTCAGTTCAGTTCTGTCTCATTTGTCTCAGTTTTCATACCTACGGTCTTCAGCCACTGTGTGGTGAACTCACGAAATCAGCGCGCGCGCGCGCGTGTGTGTGTATGTGGGAGTGTGTGTGTGTGTGTGTGTGTGTGTACTAAGGTGAACTCTTCAGCGTGTGTGTGTGTGTGTGTGTGTGTGTGTGTGTGTGTGTGTGTGTCAAAGAGAGCTTTCGATCACCAATTGGTTATGTCATGAAGAAAAACATCATGTACATCAATCGAAATTTTCAAAAAATCTCATTTGTTTTTAACTGTGCAAGAAACATCGTTTTATCACCAAAGTATGCTGGCTGTAGATTAAAAGCAAAATTTAGAATCCTTATGACAGATTTCGCTGTAAATATAACATGTTTGAAATGACACATACACACATACCCGCGCGCGCACACACACTAACAGATTGAGAGACAGATAGACAGACAAACAGAGACAGCTAGATAGAGAGACAGAGGCACACACACACACACACACACACACACACACACACACACACACACACACACACACACACACACACACACACACACACACACACACACACCACTGAGATACATACACGGATTCTAAGAGTTAGCATAACTATAGATCTACATAAACAAATATAAATCAGAACAGTTCATCACTGAGACAGAATCAAACAAAAAAAATACACAACTATCATTGAAACCGAACCATATTTTATTCCACCTCCCCATTTAATCTAACACACATACGTTTCAATGACACAACACATTTCGATAAAGGGGGACAAGGGCTATAAATCAGATAAATAAAACTGTGAGAAATTCACAGACTTCAGGAGGCCATGACCTTTGTGTCCAACCAAGACCCTTTTGTATCAAGCTTTATATCATCCCACACGCAACCACCCAAAAACTGTATGCTTAAATAAATATTTTTTTTTATATAAAAATGAAAGTGCTGGGGTGTGAAAATGAAAATTAAAAACCACACTCAAACAGAGCCAATACATTATGCCCTTATATTACAGGGGGGAGGGGGGGGGGGAGAGAGAAAAAAAAAGCCTCGGCAAGCAAGCAGTAAAATAAAATCATAATCATAATAATAAAATAAAAAGAGAGAGCGAGAGACAGAGAGAAAGAGAGAGAGAGAGCTCCCATCCAGGCAAGCAAAAAAAAAAAAAGCTACTACCACACCACCACCACACAAGCGCACCTGCAAAGCCCCGTACCCTCTGAGTGTCGGTTCACACGGCCTGTGATAAATGCCGGGGTCCACGGGCCGACACACCAGCCAGACAGGCTGGCGCCAGCACCGTGACGTCACTCATTCACACTCTGTGTGTGTGTGTGTGTGTGTGTGTGTGTGTGTGTGTGTGTATGTGTGTGTGTGTGTGTGTGTGTACTCATGCCCGGCCGGCGCCGAGCTGTCGCGCGCCGCGAGCCCCCACCCCCCTGTCAATCACGCGCTCCACTTCAAAGGACCGTGCCGCCGCCTCGCCAGCCCCTTTAGCTACTTCGCGCGCTGGATAAATTGCGTTAAAATTCGTCACCCATTTTTAGGTGTGTTTTTTGTGTTTGTTTGTTTGTTTTTTCTCTCTGTGGTGGTGTGAGTCTTTTGGTGTGTGTGCAGTTTTAGTGGTGGCCGGATAGGATCGGACGTGGACTCACTCATACCGCACCTGGTTCGTGGTGTAGGGGTAGGGGTGGTGATGTGTGTGTGTGTGTGTGAAGGGGAGGGAGAGCGTTGTGGAGGGGATGGGCGTGGGGGGGTCTTGTCTTGTGCCTAAGAGGCGTTTTGCTCAGTCGTAACTACTGTCCCCTCCCAATCCGACCCCCCCCCACCCCCCCCCCCCACCCCGACCCCCCCAAAAACAAACAAACAACAAAATAAAAACAAACAACAACAACAACAAATAAATAAGTATATTTAATGAAGAAAAGATACAGTTTTAAGTTGGTGGAAGAAATGAAGACAGAAAGAGTAAGAAGTCTTGGAACAGACGTTTTGCTGATTCGTACCCACCCATCCCACCTAAAAAAGAAGAAGAAAAAATCACACACACACACACACATATATAATTATATATATATATATATATATATATATAAGAATGAAATATTAATATAATAAAATAAACAAAAATGAATTTCAAGAAAAAGACTTCGAGAGACAGGCAGGAAACAAGTTTTCATTTGGGGTGTTGTTGGTTATTATCTGTGTGTGTGTGTGTGTGTGTGTGTGCGCGCGCGCGCGCGCGTTTTGTTGTTGTTGTTTTGTTTGTGTGTTTTTGTTGTTGTTGTTGTTTGTTGTTTTTGGGTTTTTTGGGGGGTTTTTTGGTGGTTTTTGTTGTTTTTTGGGAGGAGTGGGGGGGGGGGGGGTCTTGTTTTCACCCACCCCGGGTCTTGTTGTGGTCCTGTGATTGTACTCACGGGTGCAGCCGTGTGGAATGATGGCCGGTTGTTCCACCACTTACACGGTCCCCACCCACCCTGTTTGCCAGCTACGAGTTGGCGTGAGATTGCCTAGTCACCTGTGTCGGCAGTCTAGAAAAGGGTGCACAGTTCACTGACTTCGCCATTGCAAGGCCGACAGGAGAGAGAGAGAGGGGGGGGAAGAAGGAAAGAGAGAGAGAGAGAGAGAGAGAGAGAGAGAGAGAATGAAAATAAAAAGGAAAGGGGGGTGGGGGAGGGGAGGGGGGGGGGGGCGGAAAAGGAGCAATTCGGCGATGATCTGATCATGTTCCTGTGTGGTACCTTTTTTATGGTAATGTTACAACTTCCCTCTCTCCCACCCTCCTCTCCTCCCCTCCCCCTTTCCTTTCTTCCCCCCAACAGAAGACTGTTCCAAAATCTCTTTAGAAAAGTATTTAAAAAGAGTAACGACGACTCATAATGCAGTTTTGTCGTTTTATAATCACTGGTTCAGCCGTAAGATCTTGTTCTTATTTACAATATTTTTGTGTGCTTGTTTATTGTTATTATTTGTGCTTGTCTATTGTTGTTGTTTGTTTGTTGTTTTTTGTTTAGTGACACCGAAATATATAATCATATTCAGCTTGTCCGACATTCTCAAAAAAAAAAAAAAGAAAAAAAAAAGAAACGAAAAAAGCAGTAGCATTAACAAAGACTCGGCTTCAAGCAGTTAGACTCAGTCTGTTGACAGATTTGGCTGGAGCTGTATCATAATAATATGTTATCAAAAATATATGGTAATAGAAATTGAATAAAAAGAAACAGCAAAAGGTAATAGAAACTGAATTTTAAAAAAACAACAACACCAAAACTACATTAACTATTAGTATTACGATATTGTGGTAACAGAAAATAGATTTTTTAAAAGCTACAGCTGTATTTTCTTACTGATTAAAGACTATAGGGTGATAGATTTAAATCAGAATAAAAAGAAAATGAGGACTTAAGAGCGGGTACGAATGAGTTCCTTGCATTAAATACATGTTTGGATGTTGTTTTCGCATTGTTGAATTTTATTTGCGACGTCGTTAACAATAGAAAATGATTCTCCATGAACATGAAGTTTTAAACAGCAATGATATTTCATGTTACCGTGTTCATTTATATATATATATATATATATATGTGTGTGTGTGTGTGTGTGTGTGTGTGTGTGTGTGTGTGTGTGTGTGTGTCCGCATGTTATTCAATCATCAGCTTATTTGTTTAGATATTAATCGAACCATTTTCACTTCTGACTACATGACTTTGTGAACATCCGCTTCTGTGTGTGTATGTATGTGTGTGTGTGTGTGTGTGTGTGTGTGTGTGTGTGTGTGTGTGTGTGAGGGAGAGGGTGGGGAGAGAGAGAGAGAGAGAGAGAGAGAGAGAGAGAGAGAGAGAGAGAGAGAGATTTCATCTTGTATTGTTCTTTGCAAAGTTCTATGTATATAAATGCATATTCAGTAAATCCAAACCTTTTATCCAACCATACCAGGAGGAACATAAGAAACAATATAAACTGGAAAACTAGACACTTAAAAAAAAAAAAAAGAATTAAATGAATGTGAAAGGAAGTGCATCAATTATTCGTCGTCGATCGAATGACCTAAAAAAAAGAAAAAAATTTTTAAGTGCCAGAGCGTGTGTGATTGGTGGGGCGGGGGTTGGGGGTCGAAGAATAAATTCCCTCCACAGAAAATTTAGAATGATATCCAGTTTATATGTGCAGACAAGCAAACACCCACACGATCAGTCACCCAATCGACCAATCACAACATTGAATGAATCAATACATAAATGCATAACTTGATAAATAGATAAATATTTTTGATGACTGTTAGTTCACTCGTGTGTGATTGTGTTGTGTGTGAGTGTGTAGGTAGGTGACTGTTGTGAGTGAGTTCAGTTTAATTTAACAGTTGTCATTATATAGTTAACATCTTGACAGCCCATTTAGAAAATGAGCGCCAAAGTGATTGATTAAAAAAAAAAAAACCCACCAAGATACAAAAAAATATTCAATTGACTGATTTGTCAAAAACACTCAATCACACTGAGCATTCAGTAACACCAATAATAGTATATTAAGATTGACAGATAGGTTGGCAGGTAGGTAGGCAGGCTGATATAAATCAAACTTTAAATATGTAATTATAACATGATACAAATGACAAGGCACCAAAACAACAACAACAGCAACAAACAAATGTAGCCCAACAGATCTTTCTCCAAACCTTTTCCTTTTGATGTGAAAACATGAAAGCACACCAAAGGTACCATGCAACAACAACAAAACAACACACACACACACACACACACACACACACATGTACACATGTATATATATATATATATATATATATATATATATTCCTTACATGAATACTACAGTTTAGTATAACTGTATGCTTAGAATCAGTTTCAAATGCGAAGAAAAGCGTAAAACTTTTACAATTTGTAATGTAAAAATACATGCATTTACACATAAGCAGTAAATTAGCATTCCTTATGTGTAGATGGAAAATAAATATACCAGAAATGGCATCTGTATTTGTGAAAAAAAATATCAACCCTTAACATACACTTATCCCAATACTTTCAAAACACTATTCTCAAAACATTTTGACTCACCAGCCTTAATACTTGATATACTCACAGATGCAGGGTTCGTTCTTCTTATTGTTTCTAAAAAAGAGAGAGAGAGAGAAAAAAAGACCATACCAACTGGAAATATCTATGCATTAATAATGATAATATGAATGACGATAGTGATAATGTTAATAATAAGGGCAATTATATAGCTTTTAACTGTGGCTCTAAGTGTGTGTGTGTGTGTGTGTGTGTGTGTGTGTGTGTGTGTGTGTGTGTGTGTGTGTGTGTGTGTGTACAGCGTGTAAAATACCGTAAAATTCCCAGTATTCATTTATTGTCTGCTGATATTTTGATGGTAATATCACACACACACACACACACACACACACACACACACACACACACACAGAGAGAGAGAGAGAGAGAGAGAGAGAGAGAGAGAGAGAGAGAGAGAGAGAGAGAGAGAATCCTTGTACTCGCAGCAGAAGTTCAAGTAGTATGCGGACAGCCTTGTGTGATTTAAAACGATATTTTGCCTCGGTCGCTTTTGATTATAGAATTGTACCTTAATGAATGAATAATTTTAATTCCAAAAGCTCAAGACATTTCAGTCATGCTGTCACAAATCACGATCAACTCCGCGAACTTGCACTGATCAGTATTTCAATATGAACCATACATAATAATTACAAGACCATTAGTGCTTATAATGGCCAATTGGTGAACAAGCAGCAATGTACATTTGGATAATTGTTGTAAGGATTACATTAATTAAGAACAACTTCCTCAAGTATTTATTCACATAGAACTATTCCTTTTCGAAACACATTCGTGGAGTAATGGCCTAGAGGTAACGCGTCCGCCTAGGAAGCGAGAGAATCTGAGCGCGCTGGTTCGAATCACGGTTCAGCCGCCGATATTTTCTCCCCCTCCACGAGACCTTAAGTGGTGGTCTGGACGCTAGTCATTCGGATGAGACGATAAACCGATGTCCCGTGTGCAGCATGCACTTAGCGCACGTAAAAGAACCCACGGCAACAAAAGTGTTGTCCCTGGCAAAATTCTGTAGAAAAATCCACTTCGATAAGAAAAACAAATAAAACTACACGCAGGAAAAAATACAAAAAAAATGGGTGGCGCTGTAGTATAGCGACGCGCTCTCCCTGGGGAGAGCAGCCCGAATTTCACACAGAGAAATCTGTTGTGATAAAAAAGAAATACAAATACACATTCGCTTTCGTGAAACACAGAAAGGAAAGAGATGAAATCAAACAAATAGACGAACAGGCAAAGTAAGTAACTAACAAAAGAAAGAAAAAAAAGAAAGAAAAAATCCCCCAAAACAACTAAATGAATATACATGAAATAAAAAAGAATGTATGGAAAACGGACAACTAAATGGATGAATAAACGAATATATATTTTTTTCTATTGTGTTATATATATATATATATATATATATATATATATATATATATATATATATATATATATATTATCGATAGATAGATAGATACATAGATCCAGGTCAAAGTGTCTTTATCAATCTTTACACATAATCTTTTCAGTTTTTCTCTTTTTCTTTTAAACCTGTTCCCACTTACCCCGGAACAAAGGATTGGAATGGAAGACTACACTAACAACCGGCGTTGATTAAACGCTATAGGAAAGGCCACTGTGTGAACGTTTATAGTATCAAGAGGCATAATTCTGCAGAAATTACGCATTTAGCGAAAATGTCTTGTCACGATGTGATGGATGATTAGCAGCAGCACAAAGACACTTGTAGAGGTCAACATGCAAGCTGTGTTACGGTCGTCTTGGTAATCGTCATTTTCATCATCCTGTTGATTGGCATCGTTCTGTAATTAAGGTCTTTGTCTTCTTGATATTTAGTACCGACTGGCGAGGGCAGTGGGTACACTCACACTGAGAGACATGCACGAGCACATATCAGTGTATTCGCGCGCACCAACAAACAAGTGCATGTACAAACACACAGCCGTGTTATACACAGACACGCGCGCGCGCGCGCGCGACACACAGACAGACAGACAGAGAGAGAGAGAGAGAGAGAGAGAGAGAGAGAGAGAGAGAGAGAGAGAGAGAGAGAGAAACCGAGCGAACGAACGAACCTAATCTATTGAAGGATAAAAAAGGAATAAGCACAAATGGCTTGTTTTCTTCCCGCCCTCATGAAAAAGAGGAAATGTTACAAATACTTAATACAAAAGCATTACATTACATGAGTAAATTTCAAATTATGCATGAAAGCAAAAAGATGAACAACATAAGTACATGCATAAATATTTCTTAGATCAGAAAGAAGAACGAAGACAGAAACGTGAAGAGAAAGAGAGGGAGACAGAGAGACTGAGAGAGACGGAGAAAAAGACAGAGAGAGAGAGAGAGAGAGACAGACAGACAGACAGACAGACAGACAGACAGACAGACAGACAGACAAAAACCACCAAAACAAACAAAACAAAAACTACAACAACAACAGCAACAAAAACTAAAAAAAAAACCCTGAATGCACACAGACAAGACACTGCCATGCCTGCCAGTCTGCCGGCCAGCCTTCTACCTCGGTGCTAGCTATAGCCATGCCTGGACTTGCTGGCTGGCTAGTTCAACCCAAGCTGGCCGGTGCCAGAGCTCCTGTGCCAAAATCTTAAATCGATCTGGACAGTGGCTCAAAGAGCCAGGGAGGCTTATCTGGACAAGCCCCCCAACACAAACCAGCTGTCCCGTTAGATAAAAGGAAGGGTGGTTCTGGTGAGGGGGGGAGCGGTGGGATGGGGGGTGGGGGGTGCGGGGGGTGTTTAGAGGGGGAGGAGAGAGAGGTAGTTGTATTGGTAGGGAGTGTGTGTGTGTGTGTGTTTGGGGGGAGGGGGGTTCTAGTATGGGTGAGGGTGAGGTGGGGGGCGGGGAGAGTGTGGGGTCGCTACGGTTGTTCACTGTTCACCTCGGGTTTAATGAAACCTGCACTCGTCGTCCTTTTTCCATTAGAAGTCATTTTTTTGTACTATACCCATATGACACTCCAAACCAGAGACCAAGGACAATAAGAAACAAAACCATAACAACAGATACATAGATAGATATCTAGATAGACAGAGATCATACAGACAGACAGAGACAGAGAACAAAGAGAGAGAGGATGGGAAAGAGAAGAGAGAGAGAGAAAGAGAGAGAGAGAGAGAGAGAGAGACTACCCTTGCAATACGCAACTTTCGTGTCACGCTAGGAATCTACAATTTACAAATTAAAAACAAAACAAGAGGAGAGGTGTGGGGGGGGGGGGGGGGAGGGGGGGGCCTGGGGGGGAGGTTGACTGGGAGGGCGGGGTGGGGGGGGGTTGACTGGGAGAGGACAGGGCTAACGGAATGGCAGACAGGACAGCCAGAGAGATACAGTGGCAGACACACTGACGGAAAGACGAGCACAAGAGATAAAGAAGCAAACCGAGAGAGGGAGAGCACAAATAACAGTCAGAATGATAGAAATTCCCTAAAAGTTGAAGTTGATTTTTAATGGCATTCAGAATGATAAAAATTCCCTAAGAGTTGAAGCAGATTTTTTTCCACAGTTGAATTGCACTAAGTGGCCCAATTTTAATCTCTTTAAAAGATTTACTTTTTTTTAAGGAAAGTGAAAAAATGTTCGTCCACAATAAAAGCAAATCCCAAAAACAGATTGAGTGTACGATCCCTGAATCTTCCAATTTTCCTGAAAACACGAAGTTTCCTTGACAAAGAGAAGAGGAAAGAGAAACACACACACACACACACACACACACACACACAAACAAACAAACAAATACCCCCCACACACACACACACGTATATGTATATACGTATATGCACACACACACACACACACACACCACACACACACCACACACACACACACACATCACACGCTGCATGCACACAACACAACACAACACACTCGACAAAGTATCACATTTTCAAGCAGCGACAATGGAACTGAAGAAAGAAAAAAAAAAGAGTAGACAGAAACACACGACAGTCACACACAATGGTGATAAACGTTCAGCACCACTCCCTGTGCCTGCTGCACCATCCTCCTCTGCGTCCACCACCACCACCACCACCACGCCTTTCCCCCCGCCTCCCATCTCTCCTATCCACCCTCTGTGCACATCTAATAATTCCCGTGTGTGGGAGTCTGGTGCTTCTGTCACAAGAGAGGAAAGGAGAGGAGGAAAGATGGGTGTGGGGGTCGAAAGGGGGTGGGGTGTGGGGGGGGGAGTTGTTCAGCAGATGTGGGACAGAAGGTACCCATGCGTGCACGATCACAGGCAGTCAAGTGAGTAGTAGGCTTATGCCCTCGTTACCAGCTCACCCCTCTCGGGAAGGGGGATCAGTTCCACGCCCCTCGCGGGCTACTGTGTGTGTGTGTGTGTGTGTGTGTGTGTGTGTGCGTGCGAGCGTGCGTTCGTAGTATGTGCAGAGGCTTACGAAATCACCAATATTCACGTGCAGCCTCCTACCCCAGCCAATTTCTGTAAACACGCACACACGCGCGAGCGCACGCGCATGTACCATCATCAACCATCAGACACACGCACCGCCACTCCCTCGTTCCCTATTGCCGGCAACACCCCCTTGCATGCACAACCCCCCCCCCCCCTCCCATCTGCCCACCTTGTGTTTTTTCAATGCAGTGTCACTGTAAGTACCAATCTAACGCTCTTCTAATAGCAGCTTTAACTTCACGAGAGAAAGAATACCAGCCGAGGAAAAATAATGCGTTTTCAGTTTAATTCGGTCACCAGTCAGGCCTCCGATGCTCTAATTATCCGTAATCTTTTTTCCGTTTACTTTTTTTTTCTCTTTCAAATGAGCTGTCGAGTACTGTATTCCGACTGCACCATAGTTAGTCATAACAAAAGAATGAAACGTAGACGGGACAGATGTGAATGCTAGTTAAGTTGTGCAGATGCATAATAAGGTAGGTTTTAGTATGTAATTGTGTGACTTCCAGAAAGAAAGAAAGAAAATGTGATTAGGGAGAGAGAGAGAGAGAGAATTAGAACACATGTTAGACTTATTGTTATTTTGGTTCTCTTGAACAAAGAGACCATCGAACAACTACATCCAAATACTGCCCTTTTTTTCTTTTCTTTTTTAAAAGAATTTTTTGCCTACCAATCCCCCTTTCCCCCCATGCCCCTCTCAACAGTCATTCTCATCAAAACCACCACAAACCTACAAAAACTTTATCAGATATAGACGGAGGATTTTTTAACCGCCCCTCCCCTTTTTTAAAATTTTTAAAATTTTTCTGTCAGCTGAGCCTGCATGCTCCAAATTATCATAGTGCTGAAAGTATAATTATCTAAAACAGTCCATGAAGGAAGAAACAACAGAAACAACAACAACAACAACACACACACACACACACACACACACAAAATAATAACAACAAATATGGGCCCTGCAGAAAACAACAGACGCCAGCGACACTCACAAACAAGAAAGAAAACCATCAAACAAAACACAAGCCACACGACACCACGAGAACGGTACCACACTCACACAACCAAAATCTTCAGTCCCAAACAAGAAAGAAACAAAACAAGAAGCAAGCAAGCAAGCAAGCAGGCATAGCAGGGGCCTACCAACCAATTCTTTTCACCCAGGAAGAAGCAGCAGACGGCCGACCGTGTAACTGGCGTTGACAGAAGGAAACAGCGGGGACCGCAGGCGGCGCCACCGCAGGGGAGGCAAGCGGGTCCACACAAGAAGCAGACGACAGACTGTAACTTTAGTTCCACCATCGATCCACACCCAACCAGGTGCGGACGGTCTTTCGGTACCGTCTGGTATTTCACAGACAAAGACAAACGGTGGACCCCCCTCCTCCATCTGGTTCTCTGCAGTACGTCACAAAGGCCTACACCCGTCGCTTCACACAGCAGACGACGATCCCACCAAAGGCAAGATTCTCCATTAAAAAAAAAAAAAAAGTCGACAACGGACAGACGGGGGGCCCAGGCCAGCAGGCTTCCTTCCTTGCACAGCAGCCAGATACTACCCGCATGTTGGCAGGTGATGGGTTTCCTTGTCGAGGTTTCATTAACTCCCCGAGTACCTGCGTGGATGGTTTTTCCCATGCCCCCTTTGCCTCCTCACCTGCAAGTCTTGGTGGCCCCCTTTGACTGTTTAGTTTCCGCGAAAATTAATAGACAATGAACTCTTTTTTTTCTGTTTGTCCCCCGACCCCGCTTTTTTTTTTTCTTTCCGGTAAAACGACGCATGAAGTTACAACTCGCAAACTAGCAGACGACATTGCATGCAATGAGTTGTCCGTTCTCTCCGTCGGACAGCTGGACAACTGGAACAGGCGAGGGAAACGCATGCATTCTGTATTGATTCCTCCCCTCTATTCCTCCTCCTCCTCCTCCTCTCGCCGATTATCACCACCCCACCCTCCCCTCCTGCTCTCCTCCTCACCTATTGTTATTCTTGATAGCTTGATTACCTTTCGGCTTCGTACGGCGCGTGCCAGCCGCGCGCCGCGGACCAATCCCCGCGCGCCACGTCACAGGTTGTCGCGTGCCGGGATTCTTCGCGAGAGAGCAAGCCAAGAGGGACAGGAGAGTCGAGAATGTCGCGCTGTGCTGCTCTCTGGAACGGGTTTCACGCTTTTCTTTTTCGTCTGCGGTTCAGGTGAACCGGCGGAGGGTTGGTTTTTTTTTTTTTTTTTTTTTCTTTTTTTTTTAAACCATCGTGGCAAGGCCGTCCCCCTGCTCGCGCACGGGTGTGTGTGAGAGATGCAGTTATACTTATGAAGACGTATTTTTCATGGAAAAGGGATAATGACTAAACAATTAAAGGAAAGAAATATTTAATTGAATTGTCTTTGTATTATCATGGGCAACACAGAGAAGCTACCGGAAAAGCAAGAGCAGGGGGCAGGGTGGCGGGGGTGTGTGGAAGGAGGAACGAGAGATGTAAAATTGAAAAGAAAAGAAGGTGACAGAAAGGAAGGTAGAAGAGAGAAACGTATTGTTAATAATAATAATGATGGATACTTATATAGCACACTATCCAGAAATCTGCTCTAGGTGCTTTACAAAAAACGCTTTTGTTAACATAAAACATTACATCTATGTTACATACACACACTAAAATGTGAGTACACACACACACACACACACACACGCACGCACGCACACACATACACACACTGCATACATACATTTTAACATACATGTGTATCTAACATGTGTATTAACACTACAAACACTGTATCTAATTCTTGTCTTATTTCGTGCACAAAACAAAGTCAACTGAACCGTAAGCAACATCCATTCTTCCTTTCGGTGTGACAACGGTCAAAGTGCATTTCAATCTGTCTGCCTGTATATTTGACTCTCTGTCTCAGTTTCTGTCTGTATGTCTGTCTGTTTGTCTCTCTCACGCAGTGCGTGCATGTGTGAGTATGCACAAGTTTTTTTGTTTTTTTTATATTGATACGCACTTGTATGTATCCTAATTTCTGCTGTGTCTGTGTTTGTGTATGATTTTCGATTTGTGTTCGTACATTGTTATGTACTATCCCCCCCAATATTCCTTGTGACCCCGGTACACTTGGTAATAAAGACATACTCTATTCCATTCTATTCTATTCTATTCTCTCTCTCTCTCTCTCTCTCTCTCTCTCTCTCGCTTAAAAAGCTTATAACATGTTATATGATCTAGACTCAAGGGGTAAGGTAAACTGGGTGTCAAAGGTTAGGGTTAAATTAAATGAATTGGGGTTTGGCTATGTTTGGTTACAGCAGGGGGTAGGCGACATAAATGGATTTATTCGCGTGTTTCGTACAAGATTAATTGATTGTAGATGGCAAGATTGGTCAAATCATGTTCAAGAAAGCGATCGTTTCAGGTTTTATAAGCAGTTCAATTATATACATTCTATTCCAACTTATTTATCAATGAAAATGGATAGGCATTTAAAATATATCACGACAAGGTTCAGATTAGGGGTTTCCGAAATCTTACTGCATTGTCTTCGTTATCGTAAGTTCAGTGTCTGTGATCTTATTTGCCCATTATGTAGATGTGCTGATGAAACTGAACTTCACTTTGTGTTATGCTGCCCTGCTTTGGAAGACCTTAGATCCCAGTTAATTCCACAAAAGTATTACACACGCCCAACTTCATTTGGACTTGTTTTGCTGATGTCATCGACAAACGAAACCATTACAAAACAGTTTGCTGTTTACTTGTACAAAGCGTTTAAAAAACGCAATACATTATGTAGTTAATTATTTGTTGTGTATTCTCAGCTTGTCGTTGAACATTTACCGACGTGTATTGTTGTTAGTATGCATTTATTGTTGTGAATTACTGTTCACTGTACCCCCTTCATGAGGGGCCATGGCCTTATTATTGAATAAACCATCCGTATCCGTATCCGTATCCGTATCCGTATCGCTCAGTCTGTCTGTCTGTTGTCTGTCTCTCTGTCTCCGTCTCTGTTTCTCTCTCTCTGTGTTTCTGTTTCTGTCTGTTTCTCTCTCTCTCACTCACACACACGCGCGAGCGGGCGCCAGTACACACACACACACACACACACACACACACACACACACACACACACACACACACACACACACCAGGGCGATGTCAGTGGAAGAAAGTATTAAAATGCTTATTTCCCTGATAAAAAATTCACTTCTCTCTCTGTCTCTATCTGTCCGTCTGTCTGTCTCTCGCCCTCTCTCTCTCTCTCTCTCTCTCACTC
Organism: Babylonia areolata; assembly: GCF_041734735.1. NCBI lineage: Eukaryota > Metazoa > Mollusca > Gastropoda > Neogastropoda > Buccinidae > Babylonia > Babylonia areolata. The sequence continues at coordinate 14,671,056 of NC_134878.1, read as the reverse complement.
TCTCTCTCTCTCCTTCGCTCGCTCTGACTCTGGCTCTCTCTCTATCTCTGGATTGCGGGTGGCAGATCTATAAAGAAATGAACACAAAAATACAATTGAAATATTTAGCATATACAGGACATAGCGAAGAATGCATGATTTTCAACTCTCTCTGTTACTGAATATTGACTGGTACACTAAGTATATAACGAGAATATTCAGACTGGGTATGTCTGATCTCCATTCATTATGTTAGGGATAGAAAGTCAGGAGAATGTGATTTTGGTATGTCTACCGTGCAAAAAGGTTAAAGAAGATGAAGCACACTTTGTTCTCTGTTGTGAGAAGCTGAGATATCGTCGGGACACTTTCTACCGTGCAAAAAGGTTAAAGAAGATGAAGCACACTTTGTTCTCTGTTGTGAGAAGCTGAGATATCGTCGGGACACTTTTATTTCTCCGAAGTACGATTGTCAAAAGTGCCTGCTAAAACTGTCATGTAGGTATACTGATTTGAGTCTTGTGAGAAATCTATCTTCATATCTTCATAGGGCATTCAAAATGAATATAGAGAAATAGCACGTTGTTCGGTATATTTGTGAATTGCGTTAACAGCTGAATTTTTGTTTGTTTGGTTGGTTGTTGTTGTTTTTTTGTTTTGTTTTTTGTTTGTTTGTTTATGATTGTTGTATCATGTTCACATACTTTTTTTTTAAATTAGGGCTTTGGCCTAAAACGAAACCATCTGTATTCACATCTCTCTCTCTCTCTCTCTCTCTCTCTCTCTCTCTCTCTCTCTCTCTCTCACCTCCTCTCTGTCCACTCCATGTTTCTTTTCCTGAAAGACCTGTATGAATCACCGAGCTGAATAGGTCCTATATTTTGCTCGGTGGCATATACATACACTCCACAAGTGGACACACACACACACACACACACACACACACACACACGCACACACGCACACACACACACACACACACACACACACACACACACACACACACACACACACACACACACAGAGTCTCACGCACGCACACACACACACACACGCTTGAACTCAGTTTGATTTTCTTTGGAGGGTAAATAATGAGCGGAGGTAGGTACTAATTAAGCTGATTCCTATAGTCTGCATAATACCTAACCATATTATTCGCTGGTTGTTCTTCCGGGTTATTTCATTATTTGAATGTATTTGAAAGCGAATATAGAGATGACAACAGAAGTGGTAGAAAGGGAAAGGGCCGGTGAAGGAAAGGAGGAAATGCGGAACGAATTACTTCTTCAGATGAAACATGGGTTGTTGGTTTGAGACTGAAAACAGCGAGAACAGGAACAACATGAACATGAAAAACAACAACAACAACAACAACAACAAACACATGCCAGCACGTGCACACTGCACACTGTTCATAAAAAGGGGGTAGGGAGCGGAGTAAGGGCTAGGTGTGTTGGTGGTAGCGGTGGTGTGGGTGAAGGAAGTGAGCTAGGGAGCACAGATAAAAGAATAGATTCATGCATTCATTTGTCTAATTATTTATCTATTATTATTATCAGTAGCAGTAGTAGTAGTAGTAGTGTCGTCGTCGCCGTTGTTTTTATTATTATGAGTAATGTTATTATGCTAATTATCGTTCAGATAGATAGCACTTTGGATTTCACAATCGATGGACTTTGCTCTCTTGTTTTATACACGCAAGGGGGCGTTACCTTTGTGAGAACGAAAGGAAAGAATACCTCATAACAGGTGGGGGTATTTCACAAAGCCGACCGACTACTCGGTTAAAAAAAAAAGAAAAAAAAAAAGCTCCGTACACGTGTGTTAGAAGAAGGTTCTTTTCCTTTCCTGGTTTACGCAAGACCTGGTCAGCTACTTAAGTGTGATAATCTTTTCCTTCTCTTTTTCCCATGTCAATACACGTGCCATCGTGAAAGTGTCCAAGTCAATTTTTTGTGCATGCAGAATAAAACAACAACAAAAACAAACAAACAAAAAACAACAAAAAAAACCCCACCAAGAACAAACGAAAAAACATGGATGTGGTATTGTATTGTGTTGTATTGTATTGTATTGTGTTGTATTATATTGTATTGTGTTGTATGCTGTATTGTATTGTGTTGTATTGTATCGTGCTGAGTTGCATCGCATTGCAATGTATTGTATTGTAGTGCAATGCAGTGCACTAGAGTGTAGTGTAGTGTAATGTATTGTAGCGTAGTGTAATGAAGTGTAATGAAATGTAGTGTTGTACTGCATTGCATTATATTGTATTGTATAATACGCTGTTGTGTTGTATTGTAATATTTTTTGTCGCAATAGATTGCTGTTTGTGAAATTCGGGCTGCTTTACCCCCGGGGAAATCGCGTCGCCACGGTACAGTACCACCACCACCACCACCCCTCCTCTCTCTCTCTCTCTCTCTCTCTCTCTCTATATATATATATATATATATATAATCCTTTCCTTGTTTGCAAGTATATTTGCTTTACCACCAAAATAGATTTTCCACTGAATTTTGCCACAGACAGCCCTTTTGTTGGCATGGACTTTTAAGTGTGCTGGACGCATGCTGCACACGAGACCGCCGTTTATCGTCTCATCCAAATAACTAGCGTCCAGACCACCGCTCAAGGTCCAGTGGAGGGGATGAAAATTCTGACTAGTGAGGGATTCCATCCCGTGCTCTCAGATTCTCTGGCTTCGGTTCCCAGGCAACGGAGAGTAGCTGTCTTATTGGCAACGGAGGGTAGCTGTCTTATTGGCAACGGAGGGTAGAGCTGTCTTATTGGCAACGGAGGGTAGCTGTCTTATTGGCAACGGAGGGTAGCTGTCTTATTGGCAACGGAGGGTAGCTGTCTTATTGGCATCGGAGGGTAGCTGTCTTATTGGCAACGGAGGGTAGCTGTCTTATTGGCAACGGAGGGTAGCTGTCTTCTTGGCAACGGAGGGTAGAGCTGTCTTATTGGCAACGAAGGGTAGCTGTCTTATTGGCAACGGAGGTAGCTGTCTTATTGGCAACGGAGGGTAGCTGTCTTATTGGCAACGGAGGTAGCTGTCTTATTGGCAACGGAGGTAGCTGTCTTATTGGCAACGGAGGGTAGAGCTGTCTTATTGGCAAAGTTCTTTTGTGATTTTTTTTTTTTTTTTGTAATGTCATGAAGGTCAGTAAAAGCTCGCTCTCAGACCGAACGAGCGAACGAGCGGAATATTAGCGCCCACTTGTTTAAGAAAAACAACAACAAACAAACAAAAAACAGAAGCATAGAGGAAGAGGAAACCTACCTACTGTATACCGCTTCGAACAACAATACATGAATAATTATAAACGCCACTTCTGAACACGTTTCCCAACTGACTTTATGACTTTAGTCCTGCCTGCAGTGAACAATTAGCGTTTTGATTGGAGAAGAAAAAAAAAAGGAAGAGAGAGAGAAATAAAAGGAAACTTGAACTGAGGGATAATTGCCAGTTGGTCGTTAAAATCTCAACTGTCGGAGACGATTTGTGTGTGTGTGTGTGTGTGTGTGTGTGTGTGTGTGTGTGTGTGTGTGTGTGTGTGTGTGTGTGTGTATCACTGTGTGTGTGTGTGTGTGTGTGTGTGTGTGTGTGTGTCACTGTGTGTGTGTGTGTTTTCTTTTTTCCTAATTCGTGTCAGGAAGTTCTTTCTATGCGTGTGTCAGTTGCGTCCTCACCGTTTTCTTTGGCATTGTTAAGGTTACTTGAATTGAAAATAATCGACATGCGTATTGTAAGGCCCGGACAAATTAAAAATAATGAACATGAGCATTGTAAGGTACAGATTAACTGAAGACAACCGACAAGCGAAATGTAAAGTCTACTCAGACAAATTGAAAATAACCGACAAGCTAAATTTACGGTCCACTGAGATAAATTGAAAATAACTGACAAGAAAAATGATAAGTCCACTGAGATCAATTGAAAATAACCGACAAGCGAAATGTGAAGTTCACTGAGACAAATTGAAAATAACCGACAAGCGAAATCTGAAGTCTACTGAGATAAATTGAAAATAACCTACAAGCAAAATGTTAAGTCTACTGAGACAAATTGAAAATAATTGACAAGCGAAATGTGAAGTCCGTTGAGACAAACTGAAAATAATTGACCAGCGAAATGTACGGTCCACTGAGAGAAATTGAAAATAATCAACAAGCGAAATGTAAAGTCTACTGAAACAAATTGAAAATAATTGACAAGCGAAATGTAAAGTCCACTGAGATAAATTGAAAATAACCGACAAGCGAAATGTACGGTCCACTGAGACAAACTGAAAATAACCGAAGCGAATGTATGGTTCACTGAGACAAATTGAAAATAACCGACTAGCGAAATGCACGGTCCACTGAGACAAATTGAAAATAACCAACAAGCGAATGTATGGTCCACTGAGATAAATTGAAAATTACTGACAACGAAATGTACATTCCACTGAGATCAATTGAAAATAACCGACCAGCGAAATGTACGGTCCACTGAGATAAATTGAAAATAACCGACTAGCGAAATGCACGGTCCACTGAGACAAATTGAAAATAACCAACAAGCGAATGTATGGTCCACTGAGATAAATTGAAAATTACTGACAACGAAATGTACATTCCACTGAGATCAATTGAAAATAACCGACCAGCGAAATGTACGGTCCACTGAGATAAATTGAAAATAACTGACAAGTAAAATGTGAAGTTCATCGAGACAAATTGAAAATAACCAACAAGCGTAATGTAAGGTCCAGACTTTCAGTGGGATACTGCTGTGACTTCGTAACATGCAAAGATCACTCCAAGGCTAGTTTATTTAGCATGGTATGATATTCCAGTCTGTTTGTGTTGACTGGTTTGAACACATTTTATTCGTTCAGTTCAATGCAGCAACAGACATTGAAACATTGAGTACAACAAGCAGGAGCTTATAAATCCTGTTAGGCAGCTATATGCGCAGAATTGGCTGCAGCAAAAGAAACAATGGACACACACACACACACACACACACACACACACAGAGGGAAAAACACACAACAACAACAAAAACAAAAACAATGATAAACTTACAAAATGACGCAGCCGCCGTGGCGAAGTAGTTAGCGTCGCGGGCTGACGGCCGGGAGGATGCGGGTTCGAGTCCCAGTGGAGATGTTTTTTTTCGGCCTGCGGCCGGCTCTTACCCAAAGTTGAATGTGCTATGGACTTACATGGGGAGACTGGGACCATACAGTCAGGTATCACCCACTTCACGGATGCGTCTTTGGGTGTGTTGCTCTAATTACCTGACCAACACTGCAAGTGTCTGTATCTCTCGGGCCTGGTTGATGCCGGGATATCATTATGAAAGGAAGCGTAGAGTACAGCTTTGTCACGTATTCACAAACCAAAATGGACATCCATAGCAATACCATCATTATCATCGTCATTCTCCTCCTCCTCCTTCATCATTACCAATATATACAAAAGTCTGTGGCCTTTCATGTCCTGCTGTCATGGTGACCTCAGTTTCGATACCCCTCCTCTTCCGTGCTTGGGGTGAGTCTTGTGAAGGTCTTCAATGTCGGCGGATTCATGGGGGACTGCCGTTGGAGGGACGTGGTGGCAATCTCCACGCTGGGAGGGACGCTCACTCAGTCTGGCTCCGCGACAAGGCCATTATTGTCGTCAGCAGGGGGCTTAGTAGGTGGTGTCCTAAGGAAGCTAAATCAAAACAGGCACCACTGAACGTCACCGAAGTGACTCAGGAGCAGTGCAGGGTCTCTTCTGGTGTGTGGCCTCCTGGCAGCCTAGCATCGATGGTTCCCTGTAGACTGCCGACGCTGAGAATGTGATGGACGAGCCCGGGTGTGGCCGTGTATGGGTGACTCGGAATGAGCGGCGTGGGAGTAATGTTACTGAAACGGGGCAGATGACGGGGCAGCAAAAAACAAAAACAAAAAACAACAAAACAAAACAAACAAAAGAAAACAAGAAAACCCCTTGCAAAATGAAGATGAAGAAATTGGGCAAGTTAGAACAGCCAAAGGGCCATGCCAGACAAACTACATCAGATATAAGATAGCAATAGAGTAAGGAAACAGTAAGGAACACGTGTGGGAAGGCAGAACAGACAGAATAATACGTAGGTAAGTGCAAAACCTGCTGGCCTGAAATGCGGACGAGATTCCCTCTGACTTGTATTTATATGTTTTCCATCTCCTGCATCTCCGCTGTCAGGATTGTTTGTGCAGGCTGGTGTTCTGATGGCCATTGTGTTTGTATCATGTTCTGAATACGTGTGTGTACTGTAAATGCATGAAGCACGTTCCCATAGGCTGTCTATGACCGTGCTGCACCCCAGAGATATCAAACCAGTACAGTCCGTATTGGTTAACTCTCTCCATACGAACGGCGAAAGAGACGACGTTAACAGCGTTTCATCCCAATTACCATCATCAAAATATTGCAAGCGGAACGCTCTTATACTGAAGAGGTGAATGTTGACAAAGAATACCACAATTCTGACGACGGAAGCTAAAGGTTGGGTCATTCAGACACCCACTGGACATCCGAGGGGTCTGTGCAGAGGAGAAGAGAGGACTGGCCGTACTGAGTGAGTTAAAGCACAACGTTATTCAGAAAACATGTTAAACATGTACACCTAGACAGCGGAGCAATAACAAGCTCACAGCTTATATCGTGTTCAGGAATGTTATTGATTGTTTTCGTTGGTTTCGTTTGGTTTAAACAAAACTTTATTCAGTAAACATGTCACACATGTACAGATAGACAGCGGAGCAACAACAAGCAAACAGCTTATATCGTGCTCAGGAATGTGATTAAATATGTTTGTTTCGTTTGACGGCTGGTAGACACTGCACACTTGCAATTATATTTGCAACACACATTTTCCAGCTGCATATAAATGACAGTCATTGCAGACATACATTGTCCCCCCCCCCCCTTTTTTTTTTTGAGCAGCCGTGGAGAATGATATATTTCAAGAATTTACAATGAATAGAAACATCATTTTTAAGATTCGTTGTTCACAACAGAAAGCAGAAAAAGGTAAGAAAAACAAGAAGTCAATGAATAAGACAAAGGAAAGAGAGAAGAAAAAAAGAAGAAGAAAAAGATACACATGGAGAGGGAATAACATTACACACAATCATACTTGATTAGACCGACTAGACAAGAAGTATGGAAGGATTACATGTTCAGTATATAAGATATAGTGAGTCACACCTACACACCTAGAACAGTGCATACTTAAAATCTACTGGTTTGGTTTGACGGCTGGTGAACGTTAAACAAATGCAATTATGTTGAAATACATGTTTTCCAACTGCATATAAATGATAGTCATTGTTTCCATCTTTGAGCAGACCATATTGAACTATCATAAAAATAAAAATAAACTTCTGATGGTATGTTTTAAGCGGTGGTTGTCTTTTAAATACTTTAATCATCTTTGTTAAAGTCTCTGCTCCTTGGTTTACGCAGATGTTTTGATATTCTCAAAACATGTTATACATGTACACGTGAACTGCAAGAGCAGCAAGTTAACAACATCATAGGTATCAAGAATACCGCAGCTTCACTTTGAAAAAAAACAATAACGGGTGCTTCTTACAGTCGTAATAATTCTAACGGATCTAACGGATAAGCTTGTCTAGTCAATAACTCCCGTCCCATTGTAACTAAGGGTGTGTGTGTGTGTGTGTGTGTGTGTGTGTGTTAACACGAGAAAACAAGGTGAAAACGATAACGGATTCTTTGGGACAGCAACAGGGAAATAGAACCCGACTCCCTTCTCCCATCCCTCTCTCAGTCTCTCCACCGCATAACCCTCACCTCCTCCTTTTACTCCTACTACCTCCACCCCACCAGGCTCTCCCCTGTCCCTTTACCACCCCGGCTCTCCTCTCCCCCCCCCCCCTCCCTACCTTCCCCCTTTCCCTCCACTCCCCCCCAGTTTGCAGACACACGGCGGCATTCCTTGACAAGCGGGCTTGCAACTTGTGTCTCCTCTCGACTCTCATCCAAACCAACAAGCTGGCGACGCACTCTCTGCCTTACCCTCCTCCCCCCCCCCCCCTGCCCGAGCAGTGTCCCAAGAAAAGCGCGCCCGCTTACACCGCCACCACTATCGGTTGCGCTCTTCTTTTTCTTCTTTCTTCGTCTACGTTTTTTTTTTTTTTTTTTTTTCTTTCTTTCCACACACCCATACAAACCCCCCCCTTGAGCGAGACCACACTCAAGTCAGCCCTATCCCCTCCTACCCCTGTGGACCAGTTAAACGCCCATTTCAGGCCTTTTAAACGCTTTCCGCGCTATTCTTCAACCTCACGCCGTTGAAGGAGGGAGAGAGAGGGAGAGAGATTTTTTTTTTTTTTTTTTTTTTTGTCACAGAGGCAAAGGGTGTTATTGAAGTTCAGCGCAATGGGAAGCTCAGACACGTTCAGTCTTGAGCTATTCTTGTAAGGAGACGGCGAGAGGTAGGTTTGTCTTGTTCACCCCTCTCTACCACCCGCCCCCCCCTAAAAAAAAAAAAAAAAAGCAGCCGAGGCATAGCAGGCCCCCACGAGTTTCAACCCACCCCCTCCCCCCACGCCCCCCCGACAGTTGAGTGATTTACACAACACCTGATAGGTCGAGCGATAACTACACCTGAGCGTCGCTTTCTTTACGGGGGGAGAACCCTTTGGCCCAGTCTAGTGCTTGTGGCCAGGTGCGCTCCAGACAGCCTGGCGCCTCTGGTCTGCCATCAAGGACCCCTTCCTTGCCTAGGGGGGTACAGGTGGTAGCTGGGAAGGGAGGAGGAGGAGGAGGAGGAGGAGGTTTCGGGAGTGAGGGGTAGGGGGTGGGGCAAGGAGTGTGTGTGAGTAGAGGGGTAAGACTTGAGGTTTAAAAAAAAACTAGGAAGGGGTGTAAAAAAAAAAAAAAAAGTGGTGGAAAGGGGCCGGCTTTCTCATTCGTCGTCGCCGCCTCCTTCCTTTTCTCTGCTGTTGTTTTGCAGTGAGTGAGTGAGTGGTGGTGGTGGTGGTGATGTGTGTGTGTGTGTGTGTGTGTGTGTGTGTGTGCAGTGTTGTAACTGGGGCTTTTTTTCTTTTTATTATTTTTTTTTCCCCGTTGTGTGTTGGTGGCTCTTTTTGCTTTCGCTTTTTTTGCGGTGGTGTTGCGGGGAGAGAGAGAGCTGAGTTGCTCAGCTGTGTGTGTGTATGTGTTAGTATGTGTGTGTGTGGTTGGTGGGGCAGGGAGATGTGGTCGATTTATTTGTTGGTTTTTTTGTTGATGTTTTTTTGTTTTTTGCATTGTTACTTTTTTCTGTGTGCATAACATAACAAAAGAAGGAAAGTAAGGAAAAAAGTGTGTGTTGTAGTTGGGGTGAAGTTAGGGGAACAATTTGGGTTTTCTTCTCGCGAAAATCCCCCTTTATTCCCTGTGCTCTCTGTCTCTCTCTCTGTCTCTCTCTGTCTCTCTCTCTCTCTGTGTCTCTCTCTCTCTCTCTCTCTCTCTTTCTCTCTCTCTCTTATATTTAACCTCTTTTATTGTGTGACAATTTTATCTTTGATTTCCATGCCTGGTGACAAAGTTCTGTGACTTCATTTCCCAGAACCTTTCATCCGTTTAAAAAAAAAAAGACTAAATCAATCAAATGGAGCAAAGTGCTTTGGTTGGCTTGTATGTTTGCTTTTAACATTATATATGTATATTCACATCCATCACTGATTTGGTGCCATTCTAATCCATAACAACATGGTCAGTTTCAAATCCAAATCCTTGAGTTCAGAATGTTTTATTCAGTCCGCACGCGGAAGCAGTAACACAAACACACATTCTAAGCAAAACTAAAATAGTCATTATTATCAGCAAAATAGCTTTGTGACCATGTGAAGGTCTGTATATTGAACTTGTTGACTCTGGGGGCCAACATTTTGTCATTAAGATAGCCAGGCGGCAGCACAAAACTTGATAAAGAAACACAAAGTCACAAGAGTCAAAAAGACATTGTAACCAAGTGCAGGCATATATATATATGGGTATATATAGGGGTATATACATATATATATACCCCTATATATACACACATATTTTCACATTTTCACTCACACATTTTCGAGATATATATATATATATATATATATATATATATATATATATATATATATATATATATATATACTGGTATATCGAAAATGTGTAAGTCCTATCGTGATATTGCTCTCATAAAGATAGTCAACACAACAAAAACAGGAGCAAACAAACTCATTTCAGTCGCGAAAGACCTCACCTCACTGACGGACCAAATTACAGGCCTGATTATCGAACTTGTTAAGTCTCAGCCTATCACGCTGTTACGAAGATAGCCAGGCGCGCGGGGAGGCACGGACGCACGTATAATTATGTAGTGTACTTGGTGGGCTATATCATAGACCCCGGGGTCACGCCGAGGGCAAGCAATAGCTAACACACTGAGCTGCTTGCACTGAGGTCACAATATTGATGGCATGGGCTGTGGAACATACATCTCCGTCCGTTGATTGACTCGTCTACGTTGCACCTGCATGCCGGTGTAACAACCACAAAACTAACCCCCCCCACACACACACACCCCAACCCAACCCCGTCCCCCTTTGCTGGGATTTTGCCTGGGGGGGCGGGGGGGGTGGGGGGGAGGGTCAGTCTGTGCAGCCCTCCGTGGTCATTTTGTGTCGATCTTGACGATCGACCCCTTCTTGTTGGAATTTACTCCCTTTCTACGAGATTAATCCAGCTATTGAAAACGGATATGGGAGGGGTGGGTCGGGGGTGGGGGGCTTTTATGTGCTAGCCTTTTTTTTTTTTCTTTTTTTTTATTCCCCACCACCCCCATCTCTCTCCATTATAACTAAACGGAAGCAAAATGTGTGTGTGTGTGTGTGTGTGGGGGGGGGGGGTGGTGGACTGCTTTGATAATCTGTATTGGTTTTACACGGACTAAATTTGCAGCCAGTTGGGGTCATTTCAAGCTTGCCTAGAATGACCCCCCCCTTCCCATAGGATTTCCATTACGGGTGGGAGTAAAATTGACACCACGGGGATGAGTGGAATGTGTGTGTGTGTGTGTGTGTGTGTGTGTGTGTGTGTAGCGGGGGGTCGGAGCGGGGGGGGGGGGGGTCACTTCTGACCAGATGAATTTGATTTTTAAAGACCCAAGGACCATTCTTGGCTGGTTTGCACAATGGACTTCGGGTTTGATCTGAGTGCCGTGGGCTAGCCAGATTTTACCCCAAGGGGAAAAACCAACAGGGGTACGAATAGGCCGCTGCTTCACCGGGTTCGAGTTTTGGCATGTTGCTGGTCTGATAAAAACCACTGACACATCAACGCCAGAAAATAACTCGAGCGGGGAAAAAAAAAAGAAACAAACTGAGAAAGAAAGAAAGAAAGAAAGAAACACACACACACACACACACACACACACACACACACACACACACACAGGGAGCAATTAAAAAAATAACAAAGAATGTAAGGGGCACTAAAGATTTGGGCATATTTCGGTTTGATGTCTTTTGTGTACTTGTTGTTGTTGCTGCTGTTGTTGTTCTCATTTCTCTCTCTCTCTCTCTCTCTCTCTCTCTCTCTCTCTCTCTCTATCTATCTATCTATGTGGCTGTGTGTGCGTACGCACGCGCGTTTTTGTCTTGGTAACAGTAGCAGGGCTTGTTCGTTGTTTGGTATAATCTCTTTCTATCCAGTGATTCACTTGCTTCAAAGCCTGACTCGACACAATACGATCATGTGGAGATCGCTAAGTAAAAAAGATGATGGACAGGGTGAGTTGTTTCAATATCTTATTTAATTTTTTTTTTACGCTGATTATAATAATGTGATGGCGGTATGGTCTTAACGACAGTGGACCTTTGACTGACCCACCGCCGCCACTACTGGAATCGAACCCGGATCCCTTAGGTCGAAATCCAACGCTCAGTCTAACCACCGGGCTATCGCGCCTGTCGTGTACGTATTCACAGAAGGACGAATGAATCGCTCACTGATCAGGACCCACCCCTTCGAGCAACGAAACCTTCACGGCAAAACCAAGACCCAATCTCTGGACAACTTGACCTCATATCATGAAGGGCGTCAGCCAATTGGTCGTCAAACTCCATCCTGACATTTTTGTATGATAGTCGTGTCCGA
>NC_134878.1:14633900-14641400 GCF_041734735.1 Babylonia areolata | reverse complement strand
CCTCTACACCTCCTTGTCCTCCGTCTCATCCGCATCCTTTTCCTCCTCCTCCTCCTTCTCTTCTTCTTCTTCTTCTCCTTCTTCTCCTCCTCCTCCTCTTCTTCTCCTCCTCCTCCTCCTGCTTCTTCTTCTTCTTCTCCTCCTCCTCCTCCTCTTCTACTCCTCCTCTTCTCCTCTTCTTCTTCTCCTCCTCCTCCTTCTTCTTCCTCTCCTCCTCCTCTTCTTCTCCTCCTCCTCCTCTTCTCCTCTTCTTCTTCTCCTCCTCCTCCTCATTCTTCTTCTTCTTCTCCTCTCCTCCTCCTTCTTCTTCTTCTCCTCCTCCTCCTCCTCCTTCTTCTTCTTCTCCTCCTCCTCCTATTCTTCTTCTCCTCCTTCTCCTCCTCCTCCTCCTTCTGCTTCTCCTCCTCCTCCTCTTCTTCTTCTCCTCCTTCTCCTCATCCTTCTTCTTCTTCTCCTCCTCTTCTTCTTCTCCTCCTCTTCTTCTTCTCCTCCTCCTTCTCCTCCTCCTCCTTCTTCTTCTCCTCCTCCTCCTTCTTCTTCTTCTCCTCCTCCTTCTTCTCCTCCTCCTTCTTCTGCTTCTCCTCCTCTTCTTCTCCTCCTCCTCCTCCTTCTTCTGCTTCTCCTCCTCCTCTTCTTCTTCTCCTCCTCCTCCTTCTTCTGCTTCTCCTCCTCCTCCTCCTCTTCTTCTTCTCCTCCTCCTCTTCTTCACCTTCTTCTTCTTCATGTTTATTATTAAGATTTCTTTTCCTTTCAAAATTTTTTTTTTTTACTCCCGGGCAGGTCATCAGATCCAACCTTTCCTGAAAATAGAATTTCTAACTCAATGTTTCACGAAATTCGCTCTCTCGTTCCATATTTCTTTTCTTTCTGTTTTCACACACACACACACACACGCACGCACGCACACACACACACACACACACACACACACACACACGCACACGCACGCACGCACGCACACACTCACACACACACACACAACATAACACAACACATACACACACACACACACTCACACACACACACACACACACACACACACACACCAGTTCTCCCCACACGCACACTCAGTCTCTGTACCAAACAGATGAAGAAGACATCAGACAGATGACCAGTAAACAGAGGAAACAACAGACGAAACAAAAAGCAAAAGAAGCAGACTGATAAAAAAAAAGAAAGAAAGAAAAAAAAGAAACAGAAACAAGGCAGCCATTCTGAAATTAAAATCGAAACCACAACATGAGCTTCGAACTGCATACTCATTCAAGAGTATGTGTGTGTGTGTGTGTGTGTGTGTGTGTGTGTGTGTGTGTGTGAGAGAGAGAGAGAGAGAGAGAGAGAGAGAGAGAGAGAGAGAGAGAGAGAGGTTTTTCTCGCACCCGTTCTTTTCTTTACTCCTTTCTTTCTCTTTTTCTTTTTTTCCCTCCTCCGCCCACGACAAGCATAGACATGTCTCCTGAGGGGAATGGTGGCTGGGGGTAGAAGAGGCAGAAAGAGAGAACAGTAAGAGAGAGAGAAAGGGGGGGGGGACAGATTGAGAGAGGGAGGGGGGGAATGGGGTTGGGGTTGAGGGGGTGGGGGGGGGGGGAGAAGGAAATCAATGCGTAATTGTCGGGTAATTCTTCCCCCCCCCCTCTCCCACACTTCTCCACTTCTTCCCACCGCCACCCCCCCACCCCCCACCCCCACACTCCCAGCCCCCTCACTGCACCCCCAGGCCCCCCCCCCTCCCGAAACCCCCGAAAAATAAAACCCCTCCCCCCCCCCCCCCCCACCCTCAGCCCTGCCCCCGTTGCGTTTAAACTGGCTACCATTGATATGAGTCCAGGAGACACCTGTCGCTAATTTTCAGCCCCCGCTTTCCCTCCACTCTGTCTTCCAGACTTCCAGATCCGAGAGAAGATCGGTCGGCGAAAATTGAAGACGGCCGGAGGGGATCGGAGCGTGTGTAACAACTATGTGGCGACCGTGCGTGTGTGTGTGTGTGTGTGTGTGTGTGTGTGTGTGTGTGTGTGTGTGTGTGTGTGTGTGTGTGTGTGTGTGTGTGTGTGTGTGTGTGTGTGTGTGTGTGTGTGTGACCCTTCTCCTTTGCTTGTACTGCAATGGTGCTGGCTGATAACGTCCTAAAGTTCACGTTTACTTACCGACACCTGTGGATGATGAAAAACCTTGTACGACTTTCTGTTTTGTTTTGTTTTTTTGTTTGTTTTTCCTGTCGAAGTGGATTTTTCTACATATTTCTGCCAGGGACAACCCTTTTGTTGCCGTGGGTTCTTCTACGTGCGCTAAGTACATGCTGCACACGAGGACCTCGGTTTATCGTTTCATCCGAATGGCTAGCGTCCCGAGACCACCACTCGACGTCTAGTGGAGGGGGAGAAAATACTGGCGACTGTGCCGTGGTTCGAACCAGTGCGCTCAGATTCTCTCGCTTCCTAGGTGGACGCGTTACCTCTAGGCCATCACTCCACTCCACCGAAAAGACAACCACCCGGACCACCAGTATAAGTTCTGGTGGAGAAGGGAGTAAGATATTGTAAAAATAAAATCTCGTCAACATCATGGCAAATGATAAACAACGAAATGCAAACGCAATGATGTAAGATATGAGTGGACGTGCTGTAATACTTTATGTGCTTTATGTTTGAAGCAAAATATGCCATGCAACATTTCACACAACTTTCGTTGTATGAATATGAAGATATGAGTAAAAATCAAGGATGTGCACTTTCAATATTTAGGAATATTTAGGTCATTACTTTTTGTGGACAGCAGACAGAGAGAGAGAGAGACAGACAGACAGACAGACAGACAGGGACACACAGAGAGAGACAGAGACAGACAGAGAGAGAGACAGACAGACAGAGAGAGACAGACAGAGATAGAGACAGAGACAGACTGAGAGAGAGAGACAGAGACACAGAGAGAGACAGAGAGACAGAGACAGACAGACAGAGAGACACAAACAGACACAGACAGACAGAGACAGACAGAGACAGAGACAGAGACACAGAGAGAGAGACACAGACAGAGAGAGAGAGACAGAGAGAGACAGACAGAGAGAGACAGACAGAGAGAGAGAGACAGAGACAGAGAGAGAGACAGAGAGAGACCCAACCCAATATGATCGGATTCCTGCTTGTCTCTCCTCCTTTCCCCGTCCCACCCACCCCCGTCCCCCGGTCACCCCTCCCCCCTCTCTCTCTCTCATCTCCCTCTGTCTCCCCCAACCCTCTCTCTCCTCCTCTCTCATCTCTATCCCCCTCCCCCCTCTCTCCTCCTCTCTCATCTCCCTCTGTCTCCCGCAACCCTCTCTCTCCTCCTCTCTCATCTCTATCCCCCTCCCCTCTCTCTCCTCTCCTCCTCTCTCATCTCTATCCCCCTCCCCTCTCTCTCCTCTCCTCTCTCATCTCTATCCCCCTCCCCTCTCTCTCCTCTCCTCCTCTCTCATCTCTATCCCCCTCCCCTCTCTCTCCTCTCCTCCTCTCTCATCTCTATCCCCCTCCCCTCTCTCTCCTCTCCTCTCTCATCTCTATCCCCCTCCCCTCTCTCTCCTCTCCTCCTCTCTCATCTCTATCCCCCTCCCCTCTCTCTCCTCCCCTCTCATCTCTATCCCCCAACCCTCTCTCTCCTCCTCTCTCATCTCTGTCCCCCTCCCCTCTCTCTCCTCCTCTCTCATCTCTATCCCCCTCCCCCCTCTCTCTCTCATCTCCCTCTGTCTCCCCCAACCCTCTCTCTCCTCCTCTCTCATCTCTATCCCCCTCCCCTCTCTCTCCTCTCCTCCTCTCTCATCTCTATCCCCCTCCCCTCTCTCTCCCTCTCCTCCTCTCTCATCTCTATCCCCCTCCCCTCTCTCTCCTCTCCTCTCTCATCTCTATCCCCCTCCCCTCTCTCTCCTCTCCTCCTCTCTCATCTCTATCCCCCTCCCCTCTCTCTCCTCTCCTCCTCTCTCATCTCTATCCCCCTCCCCTCTCTCTCCTCTCTCTCTCATCTCTATCCCCACCCTCTCTCTCCCCTCCTCCTCTCTCCATCTCTATCCCCCTCCCTCTCTCTCCTCCCCTCTCATCTATATCCCCACTCCCCTTCTCTCCTCTCCTCTCTCCTCTCTAACCCCCTCCCTCTCTCTCCTCCTCTCTCAACTCAACTCCCCTCCCTCTCTCTCCTCCTCTCTCATCTCTATCCCCCACCTCCCCCTCTCTGCTCTCCCTCTCATGCCTCCCTATCCCCCAACCCTCTGCACTCCTCCTCTCTCCATCTCTGTCCCACCCTCCCCGTCTCTCTCCTCCTCCCATCTCTCTCACTCTACTCATCCTCTCCCTCCCCTCTCTCACCCTCCTCTCTCAATCTCTATCCCTCTCCCCTCTCTCTCCTCCCTCCTCAATCTCTGTTCCCCCACCCCTCTCTCTCTCCCTCCTCATCTCTATCCCCCACCCTCTCTCTCCTCCTCTCTCAGTCTCTGTCCCCCTCTCCCCTCTCTCTCCTCCTCTCTCATCTCTATCCCCCTCCCCCCTCTCTCTCTCATCTCCCTCTGTCTCTCGCAAACCCTCTCTCTCCTCCTCTCTCATCTCTATCCCCCTCCCCTCTCTCTCCTCCTCTCTCATCTCTATCCCCCTCCCCTCTCTCTCCTCCTCTCTCATCTCTATCCCCCTCCCCCCTCTCTCTCTCATCTCCCTCTGTCTCTCGCAAACCCTCTCTCTCCTCCTCTCTCATCTCTATCCCCCTCCCCTCTCTCTCCTCCTCTCTCATCTCTATCCCCCTCCCCTCTCTCTCCTCCTCTCTCATCTCTATCCCCCTCCCCTCTCTCTCCTCCCCTCTCATCTCTATCCCCCAACCCCTCTCTCTCCTCCTCTCTCATCTCTGTCCCCCAACCCTCTCTCTCCTCCTCTCTCATCTCTGTCCCCCTCCCCTCTCTCTCCTCCTCTCTCATCTCTATCCCCCTCCCCTCTCTCTCCTCCTCTCTCATCTCTATCCCCCTCCCCTCTCTCTCCTCCTCTCTCATCTCTATCCCCCTCCCCTCTCTCTCCTCCTCTCTCATCTCTATCCCCCTCCCCTCTCTCTCCTCCTCTCTCATCTCTATCCCCCTCCCCCTCTCTCTCCTCCCCTCTCATCTCTATCCCCCAACCCCTCTCTCTCCTCCTCTCTCATCTCTGTCCCCTCCCCTCTCTCTCCTCCTCTCTCATCTCTATCCCCCTCCCCCTCTCTCTCTCATCTCCCTCTGTCTCTCGCAAACCCTCTCTCTCCTCCTCTCTCATCTCTATCCCCCTCCCCCCTCTCTCTCTCATCTCCCTCTGTCTCCCGCAAACCTCTCTCTCCTCCTCTCTCATCTCTATCCCCCTCCCCTCTCTCTCCCTCTCTGTTAGAAGATTCGTTCGTTCGTTCGTTCGTTCTCTCTCTCTCCTCTCTCTCTCTCTCTCTCTCTCTCTCTCTCTGTCTTCCTCACTGAAGGGTTTAATTTTGTGTTGGCTTCTGGATTACTCACTACCCAACACCCACGTTTTCATTTTTTATTTTTAAACAAAATTTTTTATTCAGCATGAAAGAATGTAAGAGTTGTTGTATTCCTATTTGATCTTGTTTATTCAGTGACTCAGGTTGTTTAAACGTCAGTGACATATTCTATACTTTATCCCCCCCCCCCCCCGCAGCCCCCCCCCCCCCCCCCCCCCCAATCCCCCAAGTCCGTTCCTCTTCACATTGACACGTATTATGATGATGACGGCAATGTCGAAAACAAAGACGCTTGTCTGACAAAACAAAAGTCCACACACACACACACACACACACACACACACACACACACAAGTAGCCCCGCCCGCCAAAAGCCCTGTCACAGCAATGACGTCAGGAGGTCGTTTCGTGCATGTTGGCCCGAATTTCCGGGGGGTGGGGGGTGGGGGAAGGGTAGAGAGGAGCAAGGGGGGGGGATGAGGGGAGGGGGGAGAAGGGGGGGTGACAGCGAGCATACTTTACTTTCCTCGCCCCCCCACCCCCCCACCTCCCCAACCCCCTACACCCCCCCTAGAGACAGAGCTCGAGGCATGCGGTGCACGCGCAAGCCGTCATCTCGCACGTGCACAGTGACGTAATTAGCGTTTGATGACGTGTGCCAATGAGTGGAGCCGGTACGGGGAGTCCAACAAAGCCAGACAAAGATTTTCGTACGTGCTATTGTCCATTGTTGTTGTGCGTTGACATGCGTTGTGGCAGAGTTTGAACACTCTGGTGACGGGCGCAATAGCCGAGTGGTTAAAGCGTTGGACTTTCAATCTGAGGGTTCCGGGTTCGAATCTCGGTGACGGCGCCTGGTGGGTAAAGGGTGGAGATTTTTCTCGATCTCCCAAGTCAAGATACGTGCAGACCTGCCAGTGCCTGAACCCCCTTCGTGTGTATACGCAAGCAGAAGATCAAATACGCACGTTAAAGATCCTGTAATCCATGTCAGCGTTCGGTGGATTATGGAAACAAGAACATACCCAGCATACACCCCCCGAAAGCGGAGTATGGCTGCCTACAGGGCGGGGTAAAAACGGTCATACACGTAAAAGCCCACTCGTGTGCATACGAGTGAACGTGGGAGTTGCAGCCCACGAACGCAGAAGAAGAAGAAGACACTGGTTCGGGGATTGGAGGAATTCGCTTGTTGTCAGATCACAGACTCGTAAACATTTTTGTTGATGTCTTTTATCGCCTTGTTGTTGTTGTTGTTGATACTTGGATGAAAAGGCACAGAGGAGAGAGAGGGGATGTGGTTTGGGGGGTGGGTGGGGTGGCAGAAAGAGAGAGAGAGGGAGATAGGGGAGGGAGATTTGAATTTGCAATGTGGTGGTGGTTCGTCCGTCGGGATCGACGAGGACCATCTAGTCATCCTGGGGGTGGGTGGGTTGGGCTCTGTGGGTGCGCAGATGACTGGTCAGGCCAATCCGCGCCCGGAAGGTTCTGACGCAGTGTGGACAGGAGATGGTGGCGGCTGTCGGGGACTTGCTGGCACTGCTTTTCCTGGCCTGTCTGCGTTGCTCTGCTGCAGCGATTCTGTTGGCCTCACATGATTTGGCGCCTTTGTGGACAATTTGCAATGTAAAAGATTACGAAAAGACAGATACGCTGGTGAATTAATAGTATGTGTTCCCATCTCTTCTCCCCTCTCTTTTCCCAGTCTGTAAATTATGTAGTTGGTGGGTGGGTGGGGGGTGGGGTGAGGGTGGGTGGGGTGGGGGTGGTGGTGGTAAGAGGCCTGGAGGTGTGTGTTTTTGTAGGTATATGTGTTTGTGGGTATGTGTTTTGTCGTGCGCGTGTGTGTTTGTACATTTATTCCACTTGATGCTTTTATAATAAGGGAGAGAATCGGAGAGAGAGAGAGAGAGAGAGAGACTGACTAACTGACAGATTGACTGACTGACAGAGAGACTGACAGACAGAGAGATAGATACACAGAGAGAAGGGGGGGGGGGGGAGATAGAGACTGACTGACTGACTGACAGACAGACTGACAGACAGATCGAC
>NC_134878.1:14626400-14631400 GCF_041734735.1 Babylonia areolata | reverse complement strand
TCTCCCTCTCCCTCTCAAAGTCCTCTCTCTCCCTGTCAAAGTCCTTTCTCTTCCCTCTCTCTTTCACCCCTCTCTCTCCCTCTCAAAGTCCTCTCTCTCCCTCTCAAAGCTCTCTCTCCCCTCTCTCTTTCACCCCTGTCTCTCCCTCTCCCTCTCAAAGTCCTCCCTCTCCCTCTCTCTCCCCTCTCTCTTTCACCCCCGTCTCTCCCTCTCCCTCTCAAAGTCCTCTCTCTCAAAGTCCTCTCTCTCCCTCTCTCTCCCCTCTCTCCTTCACCTATCACTCTCCCTCTCCCTCTAAAAGTCCTCTCTCTCCCCTCTCTCTTTCACCCCTGTCTCTCCCTCTCCCTCTCAAAGTCCTCTCTCTCCCTCTCTCTCCCCTCTCTCTTTCACCCCTGTCTCTCCCTCTCCCTCTCAAAGTCCTCTCTCTCAAAGTCCTCTCTCTCCCTGTCAAAGTCCTCTCTCTCCCCTCTCTCCTTCACCTATCACTCTCCCTCTCCCTCTAAAAGTCCTCTCTCTCCCCTCTCTCTTTCACCCCTGTCTCTCCCTCTCCCTCTCAAAGTCCTCTCTCTCCCTCTCTCTCTCCCCTCTCTCTTTCACCCCTGTCTCTCCCTCTCAAAGTCCTCCCTCTCAAAGTCCTCTCTCTCCCCTCTCTTTCACCCATCTCTCTCCCTTTCCCTCTCAAAGTCCTCTCTCTCCCCTCTCTTTCACCCCTCTCTCTCCCTTTCCCTCTCAAAGTCCTCTCTCTCCCTCTCTCTCTCCCCTCTCTCTTTCACCCCTGTCTCTCCCTCTCCCTCTCAAAGTCCTCCCTCTCAAAGTCCTCTCTCTCCCCTCTCTTTCACCCCTCTCTCTCCCTCTCCCTCTCAAAGTCCTCTCTCTCCCTCTCTCTCTCCCCTCTCTCTTTCACCCCTGTCTCTCCCTCTCAAAGTCCTCTCTCTCCCCTCTCTCTTTCACCCCTCTTTCTCCCTCTCCCTCCCAAAGTCCTCTCTCTCCCCTCTCTCTTTCACCTCTCTCTCCCTTTCCCTCTCAAAGTCCTCTCTCTCCAGTAATCTCTCCCTATTTGCTTATCCGTCTCTCCCTCCCTCAGTCTGTTCTGTCTGTCAGTCTGTCTGTCTGTCTGGCTCTGTCAGTCTTTTCTGTCTGTCAGTTTGTACTGTTCTGTCTGTCAGTCTGTCTGTCTGTCTGGCTCTGTCAGTCTGTTCTGTCTGTCAGTCTGTCTGTCTGTCTGGCTCTGTCAGTCTGTTCTGTCTGTCAGTTTGTCTGTCTGTCTGTCTGGCTCTGTCAGTCTGTTCTGTCTGTCAGTCTGTCTGTCTGTCTGTCTGGCTCTGTCAGTCTGTTCTGTCTGTCAGTCTGTCTGTCTGTCTGGCTCTGTCAGTCTGTTCTGTCTGTCAGTCTGTCTGTCTGTCTGTCTGGCTCTGTCAGTCTGTTCTGTCTGTCAGTCTGTCTGTCTGTCTGTCTGGCTCTGTCAGTCTGTTCTGTCTGTCAGTCTGTCTGTCTGGCTCTGTCAGTCTGTTCTGTCTGTCAGTCTGTCTGTCTGTCTGGCTCTGTCAGTCTGTTCTGTCTGTCAGTCTGTCTGTCTGGCTCTGTCAGTCTGTTCTGTCTGTCAGTTTGTCTGTCTGTCTGTCTGGCTCTGTCAGTCTGTTCTGTCTGTCAGTCTGTCTGTCTGTCTGTCTGGCTCTGTCAGTCTGTTCTGTCTGTCAGTTTGTCTGTCTGTCTGTCTGGCTCTTTCAGTCTGTTCTGTCTGTCAGTCTGTCTGTCTGTCTGGCTCTGTCAGTCTGTTCTGTCTGTCAGTCTGTCTGGCTCTGTCAGTCTGTTCTGTCTGTCAGCTTGTCTGTCTGGCTGGCTCTTTCAGTCTGTTCTGTCTGTCAGTCTGTCTGTCTGTCTGGCTCTGTCAGTCTGTTCTGTCTGTCAGTTTGTCTGTCTGTCTGTCTGGCTCTGTCAGTCTGTTCTGTCTGTCAGTCTGTCTGTCTGTCTGTCTGGCTCTGTCAGTCTGTTCTGTCTGTCAGTTTGTCTGTCTGTCTGTCTGGCTCTTTCAGTCTGTTCTGTCTGTCAGTCTGTCTGTCTGTCTGGCTCTGTCAGTCTGTTCTGTCTGTCTGTCTGTCTGTCTGGCTCTGTCAGTCTGTTCTGTCTGTCAGTCTGTCTGTCTGTCTGGCTCTGTCAGTCTGTTCTGTCTGTCAGTCTGTCTGTCTGGCTCTGTCAGTCTGTTCTGTCTGTCAGTTTGTCTGTCTGTCTGTCTGGCTCTGTCAGTCTGTTCTGTCTGTCAGTCTGTCTGTCTGTCTGTCTGGCTCTGTCAGTCTGTTCTGTCTGTCAGTTTGTCTGTCTGTCTGTCTGGCTCTTTCAGTCTGTTCTGTCTGTCAGTCTGTCTGTCTGTCTGGCTCTGTCAGTCTGTTCTGTCTGTCAGTCTGTCTGTCTGTCTGGCTCTGTCAGTCTGTTCTGTCTGTCAGCTTGTCTGTCTGTCTGGCTCTGTCAGTCTGTTCTGTCTGTCAGTTTGTCTGTCTGTCTGTCTGGCTCTGTCAGTCTGTTCTGTCTGTCAGTTTGTCTGTCTGTCTGTCTGGCTCTGTCAGTCTGTTCTGTCTGTCAGTTTGTCTGTCTGTCTGTCTGGCTCTGTCAGTCTGTTCTGTCTGTCAGTTTGTCTGTCTGTCTGTCTGGCTCTTTCAGTCTGTTCTGTCTGTCAGTCTGTCTGTCTGGCTGGCTCTGTCAGTCTGTTCTGTCTGTCAGTCTGTCTGCCTGTCTGGCTCTGTCAGTCTTTTCTGTCTGTCAGTCTGTCTGTCTGTCTGGCTCTTGTCAGTCTGTTCTGTCTGTCAGTCTGTCTGTC
This sequence comes from Babylonia areolata, assembly GCF_041734735.1. Taxonomy (NCBI): domain Eukaryota; kingdom Metazoa; phylum Mollusca; class Gastropoda; order Neogastropoda; family Buccinidae; genus Babylonia; species Babylonia areolata. The sequence goes on along the minus strand of NC_134878.1, from coordinate 14,628,588 downwards.
TGTCTGGCTCTGTCAGTCTGTTCTGTCTGTCAGTTTGTCTGTCTGTCTGTCTGGCTCTGTCAGTCTGTTCTGTCTGTCAGTCTGTCTGTCTGGCTCTGTCAGTCTGTTCTGTCTGTCAGCTTGTCTGTCTGTCTGGCTCTTTCAGTCTGTTCTGTCTGTCAGTCTGTCTGTCTGTCTGGCTCTGTCAGTCTGTTCTGTCTGTCAGTCTGTCTGTCTGTCTGTCTGGCTCTGTCAGTCTGTTCTGTCTGTCAGTCTGTCTGTCTGTCTGGCTCTGTCAGTCTGTTCTGTCTGTCAGTTTGTCTGTCTGTCTTGTTTTAGTTTAACAATCTGTTTTCTGATGGGGGGGGGGGGGGGGGGGGGGGGGGGGGGGGGGGGGGGCGTCGTCCGTGTGACCGATACTACTGGTACTGCTGCTACTACTACTACTACTACTACTACTACATCAGCAACTACTACTACTACTTCTACGACTACACGAATACTACTACTACTACTATTTACTACTACTACTACTACTACTACTATATCAGCAACAACAACTACGACTACTTCTACGACTACACTACTACTACTACTACTACTACTACTACTACTACATCAGCAACAACAACTACTACTACTACTTCTACGACTACACTACTACTACTACAAGTACTACTACTACTACTGCTGCTACTACTACCACTACTACGCGACAACGACGACTCTGATGATTATCATACCGAGGAAGTGGAAAAGAATGCATGAAACGGGTAGGAGGAATAACATTATGTAAGGTGAATGGCACTTTACTCCGGTTTTCCTTATTCCACCCAGGTGTGAATGGGTTTTTTGTTTGTTCTTTTTTACCTGACTTTGACTGAGTGGGGGAGATAGAAGGTTCTTCTTCTTCTTCTTCTACGTTCGTGGGCTGCAACTCCCACGTTCACTCATATGCACACAAGTGGGCTTTTACGTGTATGACCGTTTTTACCCCGCCATGTAGGCAGCCATACTCCGTTTTCGGGGGTGTGCATGCTGGGTATGTACTTGTTTCCATAACCCACCGAACGCTGACATGGATTACAGGATCTTTAACGTGCGTATTTGATCTTCTGCCTGCATATACTCACGAAGGGGGTTCAGGCACTAGCAGGTCTGCACATATGTTGACCTGGGAGATCGTAAAAATCTCCACCCTTTACCCACCAGGCGCCGTCACCGTGCTTCGAACCCGGGACCCTCAGATTGACAGTCCAACGCTTTAACCACTGGGCTATTGCGCCCGTCGATAGAAGGTTCAAATTTCAGGAAGAGGATTGTCGAAGAGGATCAGTGGGGCCCCGCTTTCCGATGCCTCAGTGAGAACCGTAGATATTGAGAACAGTGGTTGCGAATTCACTGCTATGCCCCGAATAGCCGTGAAATACTATGGGATAAACTGTACAAAAAAAAAAAAAAAAAAGGAAGAAAAAACAAGAGGCAAGGCTTTCAAGACTCACTTGTGATACACTGAAAAAAAAAAAATCCAAGCATTTTATGTATTGTGTATAATTTCAAAATGTAATGTTTAAGATGAGAAAGATCAGTTTAAAGCGAATTAAGTCCCCTAGCATTAATTACAGAGTAATTTCTCTTTTTTACTATCTGCACCAAAACGTTTGCAAAATAAATAAAACTTCCATGCTTAGCAAAAGAAGTTCCTGTTTGAACAAAAAATGATAGTAATGACTGCTCTTGTTGGGTCAGAATATCAGATCAAAGTGCCAAGTTTAGAGAATACAAAAAATATATATAACAGCAAATGCAGTTTGCATATAATTAGGCTTCATATTTTTTTACTTTTTTGTGCCCATCCCATAGGTGCAATATTGTTTTAAACAAGATGACTGGAAAGAACTGAATTTTTCCTATTTTTATGCCTAATTTGGTGTCAACTGACAAAGTATTTGCAGAGAAAATGTCAATGTTAAAGTTTACCACACACACACACACACACACACACACACACACAACCGAACACCGGGTTAAAACATAGACTCACTTTGTTTACACAAGTGAGTCAAAAAGGGGGTGGGGGTGGGGGGTGATTTGGGGGGAAGCGGGGGGGGGGCGGAGGGGGGGGGGGGGGGGCGTCAGAGTTGGTTGGTGTGTAAAGTGTAGTAGTGTAAAGATTCCGTATCAAGGTCGTGCTGTCTATCTCTTCTCC
>NC_134878.1:14618900-14621400 GCF_041734735.1 Babylonia areolata | reverse complement strand
ATAAAGTACAAGATCAGCAGTCTATGTTATAAATGTATTCACAAATCTGCCACTTCCTATCTCTGTGGCTGCCTTGACATCTACACTCCATATCGGCTTCGGATCCACTCTGGTTTACGCATACCCAGATTCAAACACTCAACTGTTGGCCGCCGTTCTTAACTCTGTCTCTGGACCTTGCAGCTGGAATGAACTTCCTCTTTCGCTTCGTCAAGTCTCCACACTCCGCTCTTTCAAGTCTGGCCTTTTAAAACCCATCTCTTCCCAAAATAGCCTCCTTTCCCTGCCTCTTCAGTTTCTCCAGTTTTAGAGTTATGCATGCGTTTGAATGACTGGTGCGAAAGCGTCTTTGATTTGTCTCTGCACAAGATTCAGCGCTATATAAATGCCATTGTTATTATTATTATTATTACTATTATACGCTTCAACACATCTGCCCAGGCAGATGCCTGACAAGCAAAATAACCCAACTCACCACTCAGACCCTGAGTGCATGTATCAGTACTTGTGTACCTATCAGAGTGGGTTAACATGTAATTTTCTTTTACAGACTTTTTTTTTCCCGAAGGACTACACTTGTGCTGCCATGGGTACTTTTTTTTCAGCGCGCCAAGTTCGAGCTACACACTGTACCTTGTTGATACCGTTTCCCCCTTGAAAGACAAGACGCCTTTTTTTTTTTTTTTTTTTTCCAGTGCGCCAATTTCGAGCAGCACAGTGTACCTTGCTGATACCGTTTCCCCCTTGAAAGACAAGACGCCTTTTTTTTCTTTTTCTTTTTTTTTCAGTGCGCCAAGTTCGAGCTGCACATTGTACCTTGCTGATACCGTTTCCCCCTTGAAAGACAAGACGCCTTTTTTTTTCTTTTTTTTTTCAGTGCGCCAAGTTCGAGCTGCACACTGTACCTTCTGATAGCGTTTCCCCCTTGAAAGACAAGACGCAATTTTTTTTTTTCAGTGCGCCAAGTTCGAGCTGCACACTGTACCTTGCTGATACCGTTTCCCCCTTGAAAGACAAGACGCCCAGTTTGTTTGTTTTTTTCTGGTCAAACTTGGGAGAAAGGGCGAGACCGATATTCGAACCCAGACTCTGCACGGACACTGTGTTGGCAGATGAAGCGTCTTAATCATTCTGCCAACTTCCCTCCCTGTATATATATCTCAGTTTCATTTTTACCATGCCACCCCAAGAAGAAAACTTGTGCAAGTTCTCATTTGGACCTTAACATTTTGTGAACCGTATCTATCTATCTATCTGTATGAATATGAATATATATATAATAATAATAGTAATAATAATAATATATAATGTGGGTTTTCTTTTCTTCTTTTTCTTTTTACCTTTCCCTTTGTGTGTGTGTGTGTGTGTGTGTGTGTGTGTGTGTGTGTGTGTGTGTGTGTTTCTTTTCTTTGTGACGCATGTTCGTCTGTTTGACTGTCTGTCCCGAGTGTCTCTCTGTATGTTTGTTTGTTACTTTGGGCGGGTTTCTCTCTCTCTCTCTCTCTCTCTCTCTCTCTCTGTCTCTGTCTCTCTCTTTCTCTCTCTCTCTCTCTCTCTATATATATATATATATGTGTGTGTGTGTGTGTGTGTGTGTGTGTGTGTGTGTGTGTGTGGATATATATCATCGGTTTATCTCTTTCTATCGCCACCTATCTGTGTTTTATCTCCACATGTCTGTCTGTCTGTCTGTCGGCTGGTTGGCTGGTTGATTTGATGGTGTCCTGTCCGTTATTTCAGAGCGTTCACGGCAAGTGTTGCTGCCTCTCCTCCTCCTCCTCTTTTCTTCTCATCACTCTTCCTCTTTTTTCCCCTTTTCCTCCTCCTGTCCTCCTCCTCCTCCTCCTCCTCCTCCTCTCTCTCTCTCTCTCTCTCTCTCTGTGTAAGAATAAGAATAAGAATAACTTTATTATCTCCAACTGGAGAAATTTGGTCAGGTGCATTATCACAACATAGACAAGTAAACAACATGGGGACCATAACTGTAAAAGTCAACAACAGCTTTTACGAATATTACGAAGACACAAATGTAAAAAAAAATGTCACATACACCGTTTCATACATACATCCACACACTGCAGGTAATAACTGGTATTCTTAATGTAAAAACAGAAAGAGTTAAGAAACATTATTTTGAATATAATTATTATAAGCATAGCCTACTATACTGCACATTGATTATAATAGACAGATAAGATAAGAATAAAGATAAATTGCGGAAAACCACAACCAGATAATCGGCACACACCCGCACCCCCCCCACCCCCAACACGGTTTACTTGATTAAACAAGAGTAACAAACATATGTTCTCAAATAAAAACATTTCACATATTCGCTTTTAAAACATTGCACTTAATTATTACATCGTAATTATTAACAGAAATATATTTAGAATATGGACGTTAGCATTAGACATATTCCATTGTACATTCATCCTGCATATTGCACATTATTCATCCTACATATTGCACATTCATAATAACCAATTGTCACATTTTT
>NC_134878.1:14608900-14613900 GCF_041734735.1 Babylonia areolata | reverse complement strand
GACTTCTGTTGCCATGATTTTCGGATTTTCATTCTTTTTAATGTCAGTATGATTAACATCAAAATGTGCTTTATTCATCTCCCATATGGGGTATGGACTTACGGTCTTCTGTGTGTCTACGTCACCTGAATTAATTTCAGACTTTTCGAACAGGTTTGACACAAACGTGCCAATGGGTGTTAAATAAGATATGTTTTTAGCTCTTTTGGGGAAGTTGTTTTCGGATGTAATTTTTACTTCCTCTGATGTATCATTTTCAGTTGTTGAGCTTCTCAATACATATTCAGCACATGCGAGGTTTCGGTATTCATCTAAAGGTAGTACTCCTATTTCTTTGTATGTTCCGAGGGTCGATGCATGGAAAGGTACACCAAGGGCAAGTCTATATGCTTTACAGTCTATGCTTTGAAGTTTCTTTAGCAAATATTTTGGAGCATTGAAAAAGACTTCTTGTCCATAGGATAGTTTGGGTCGAATAATGATGATGATAAATGTTTCAAAATCGTTGTATCTTGTCCCCAGTACTGTTTACTCACAATTTTGAGTGAGTTTAAAGATTTTCTTGCGTGTGTGTGTGTGTGTGTGTGTGTGTGTGTGTGTGTGTTTCTACACGTGCGTTTGCTCCTCACTTTTACAACATAAAATATTAACAGGTATATATACCTGTTAGTGGCGATACTGAATTATGTATAACGTTTGGAAGTCACTCATCAGTTTTCAGTTGCAAGGCTTTTTTTGTTTTAGCATCCCAAACACCACAGCTGAGTTGTTTCTGGCTTTGTTTTTACACCGCATGGGGCAGGGTCTGTGTGCATTATTTGTATTTGTATTTGTATTTCTTTTTATCACAACAGATTTCTCTGTGTGAAATTCGGGCTGTTCTCCCCAGGGAGAGCGCGTCGCTATACTACAGCGCCACCCTTTTTTTTTTTTTTTCTTCCTGCGTGCAGTTTTATTTGTTTTTCCTATTGACGTGGATTTTTCTACAGAATTTTGCCAAGAACAACCCTTTTGTTGCCGTGGGTTCTTTTACGTGCGTTAAGTGCGTGCTGCACACGGGACCTCGGTTTATCGTCTCATCCGAATGACTAGCGTCCAGACCACCACTCAAGGTCTAGTGGAGGGGGAGAAAATATCGGCGGCTGAGCCGTGATTCGAACCAGCGCGCTCAGATTCTCTCGTTTCCTAGGCGGACGCGTTACCTCTAGGCCATCACTCCACACATACTTTTCATAGACAATACCAATATAATATGTATAGCTACACTGGTTATACGGCAAAGAAGAAGAAGAAGAAGAAGTTGACGTCTTAAGAATAGTTGACATAAAAGAATGAATAAAATTTAAAAAACAACGTTAGCACGCGCAAGAAGCTTCTTCTTTTCAAAGAAAAAGGCTAATAACAGTACCCCGAATCCCCCTATAACCCCGGCACTTACCCTACCCCCCCCCCCCCCCTCTCTCTCTCTCTCTCTGTGTGTCTCTAATGCTCTTATGACTCCCTCATAATAAACTTGGTCTTCCCGCCCCTACAACTCCCTCCCCCTCCCCCTTCCCCTCCCCCTCCCTACCACAAACCTCCTTACAACCCTACTATAAACGAGACGGCTTTCTTGTATTGCTTGCTTGCATGGTCAGCTGTCCCCATAGACAGTCCTCACTCCTTCCTCTCCCACCCTCCCACCCTGCTCCCCCCCCCACCCCCACCCCCCCACAGCCCCCCTCTCGGACATAAAATGCCACGGCCCTTCAGAAGCCCGCAGCTGGTGCCACCGAAACAGGTGAAGAGTACTCGAAAGCGGCCGACACAAGACTGACCGCCTTCCACCAAGTAGTAGGCTTATACTTCAGTAGTGTCCCCGGGTAGGGGAGAGGTGGGGATCTTACATGGGAAAGGGTGTGTGTGTGTGTGTGTGTGTGTGTGTGTGTGTGTGTTGGGGGGGCTGGTGGGGGGGGTGTCTTTGGGGGAGATTAGAGGGATCAGCCCCTCTTGTCTTCGGCCACTTGAAGCTAGTTAGTGACAGCCCCAAACCTTTTTCTTCTTCTTTTTTTTTTAAGCCCATGGGGAAGAATAGAAACGAGAAGAAAAGATATACACGAAAGAAAGAGAACATTATAGAAAAGGAAGATAAAAAGAAAATTAATAAAAAAAAGAAAGAAGAAAAATGGACGTAGAAGTTGGGGAATTTATTAGGGAAGCTAGCAGTGTGGAGGTGAGGGGTGTGTGTGTGTGGGGGGGGGGGGAGACAGAAAAGAGAAGAAGGAGGACGATGACGACGACGACACCGACAGACGAAAGAAAGGGGGCGAGAGAGAGAGAGAGAGAGAGAGAGAGAGAGAGAGAGAAAGCGACCGGATGAATAAATGATTGTTTTATAAGCATGTAGCCACCATTATGGCACCGCTAGAGAGAGAGAGAGAGAGAGAGAGAGAGAGAGAGAGAATAAATGGTTGTTTTATAAGCATGTTGCCACCATTGATGGCACCACTAGAGAGAGAGAGAGAGAGAGAGAGAGAGAGAGAGAGAGAGAGAGAATAAATGATGTTTTGTTAAGCATTTGGCTATCACTGATGACTTGGCAAGCAGTTCTTTCTCCATCTCTCCCCGTTTCTCTCGGGTCGTATCACTCACTCATTCCCTTGACCGCTGGGGTCGTTTGGGGGGGGGGGGGGGACATGAGGAAGATGTCATAGCTCGCCACGCCGTTCTGTTGGCAGCTGTCGTGAGGAGATCTGGCATCGTCATTTTGGTCCACGTCATACGACATAACACCTTCTCCCAAACCATCCTGCAAGGGACTGTAGAGGGAGGGCGCAGACGGGGACGGCAGAGAAAAGAGCTGGTCCGACAATGGGTCGTATGCTCATCTTATATTGAGAAGAGAAGAGAGAAGCGGGATGATGTTGACACCGTTGGACCTAACTTTGACTGTATCTGTTTCTGTCTGTCTGTCCCTCCGTCATTCATTCCGTGTGTGTGTGTGTGTGTGTGTGTGTGTGTGTGTGTGTGTGTGTGTGTGTGTGTGTGTGTGTGTGTGTGTGCGTGTGTTTGTGTGTATGTGTTTGTGTGTTTGTGTGTGTGTGTGTGTGTGTGTGTGTGTGTGTGTGTGTGTGGATGAATGAATGAATGAATGAATGAATGAATCTTTATAGGTGAAGACATTATCACTTTGGCCGACTTACACATCTGCCCGTTGATCTAAGAGATACACAAACACACAGGCATATAAATGTTGCTATACTTAATACATGTATAATGTACAAGTATAGCACAGCGTCTTCTTCTTCTTCTTTTTCTTCTTCTGCGTTCGTGGGCTGCAACTCCCACGTTCACTCGTATATACGCGAGTGGGCTGTTACGTGTATGACCGTTTTTAACCCGCCATGTAGGCAGCCATACTCCGCTTTCGGGGGTAGCACAGCGTCAAACTGAGAGACACAACAACAGAGAGAGAGAGAGAGGAGAGAGTGGGGGGGGGGGGGGAGGGGAAGAATCCAGTGATCATTTTTACACATGGCACTGCTATCCTCCTCTTTCCCTCGCCCCCCCCACCCCGCCCTATCACACACACACACACACACACACACACACACACACACACACACACACACACACACACACACACACACACACACACACACCCTCCTCCACCTAACCCAAACCTCTGTCCCCAATTAAGAACCAGATCCGGGGCTGTACTGTCTTAGCGAGCTTAGCAGCGCTAAGTTTGCTTAGCATTATTAAGAGTTTTCCTCCAAGTCTCTGTGCTGTTTGGACAATAATGTGCTAACTCAGAGGCAAACCTGGCGCTACAAAAATCGTTTGCGCAACCCACCAAAACGTTTTTTTTTTTTTTTTATTGCCCTAACTCTAACGATTTTACCTCCTTTTACACCCATGATACCACCACTGACCACCACTACCTACGCATTCGTGTCTTCGTCTTTTTCGTTCGTGGACAGCTATTTCTTCTTCTTCTTCTTCTTCTTCTGCGTTCGTGGGCTGCAACTCCCACGTTTACTCGTATGTACACGAGTGGGTTTTACGTGTATGACTGTTTTTACCCCGCCATGTAGGCAGCCATACTCCGCTTTCGGGGGGAGGGTGGGGGGTGGGGGTGGGTATATGCTGTGGGTTCCGGATTCGAATCACGGTGACGGCGCCTGGTGGGTAAAGGTGGTGATTTTTACGATCTCACAGGTCAACATATGTGCAGACCTGCTTCGTGTGCATACGCAAGCAGAAGATTAAAAAAACAAAAAAAAAAAAAAACGCACGTTAAAGATCCTGTAATCCATGTCAGCGTTCGGTGGGTTATGGAAATAAGAACATACCCAGCATACACCACCCTACGCCCCCGAAAGCGGAGTATGGCTGCCTACATGGCGGGGTAAAAAAACGGTCATACACGTAAAAGCCCACTCGTGTACATACGAATGAACGTGGTAGTTGCAGCCCACGAACGAAGAAGAAGAAGAAAAAAGTTATAAAAAAAAAACAACTAAAAAAAAAAAAAACCCACCCCAATCTCCACCCTTTATCCACCATGCGCCGTAACAGAGATTCGAACCCTGGATAGCCCAACGCTTTGACCGTTGAACGTTTTTTTGTTGTTGTTTTTTCCCGCGGGACGGTTGGCCCTCGCCGCTTTGTTTGTCGGCCAAGATAAGTCTTGCTGTGCTTGTGCCCCACCGTTGATGCTTCTCGTTCTCTCTCTATTGACTTCTTCCTCCACCACTCGTTTTTTTTAAAATTCATTTTCTTCACTTTATTTATATCTCAGCTTAGTTTTGTTCAAAACTCATGTATGTTCACGTCTTCTAGTTATGATGACATCCGTCACATATTCAGTATGTACATGTGACAGGACAGGACTTTATTTTAGATTTTCTTGTTGTCCTGTTCATCGATATCTGTGTTGTATTGTGACATGTTCCAAATAAAATACTGTTTAACTCTCTCCATACGCACGGCGAAAGAGACGACGTTAACAGCGTTTC
>NC_134878.1:14601400-14606400 GCF_041734735.1 Babylonia areolata | reverse complement strand
TTGTTGTTGTTTGTTTTTTTAATCGAGATTTTTGTTTCAGCATGACAGCAGGACCAATGAATGGAAAAAAAAAAGAAAACAAAAAGAGCATGCTGTCTTTGCACTTTCTTTTTGCCATGTGGGAATCAAAGAACACATTAGTCAGTCAGCAGATGACGGCAACGAATGGCAATGTGAACAATAAAGGCTGAACAAGGGAGATCAGCAGATTGAGGGAACGTACCCCACCTCCCCTCCCCTTCCCTTCCCTCCCCTCTCCCCATCCCCGCACCCTCAAAAGTATTTGAAACACAGGCAAGACTTTTTTTCTTCTTTTTTTTTGTAGTCAATTCTCTGACCAATAGGAAGAAGCCACTCGTGGAGTTAAGCTAGCACAGAGGAGGCTGCGTGTGTGGGTTTTCATTTGGGGTGGGGGGTTGGGGGTTGGGGGGGAGGGATGTGGAGGGGGTGGGGGGGGGGGGGGAGCATGGAAGTTTTAGACGAGCCGCAGCTTTCTAAACTTTCAGAGGGTTATCAGTCCGAAAAAAAAAAAAAAAAGTTGTGGAGATCCTATACCAGAATCGGGTTACAAACCTCTGAAACCCAATGCAATTCTAACTCACTCTCTCTCCCCGAACCGTGAGGTAGCAAGCAATCAAGGCAGGAAAGGAATCATGAGAGTGGACGAGCGGGTTAGGGGGTTGCTTCATATATCGACAGTGAGGATAATCATATCGAACTGGAAGCTTAATCTTCAGGGGGTGGGGAGAAGGAAAAGTTGGTTGTTGTTGAAGGAGGGTGGAGATGGTGGATGTGAGTGTGGGTGTGTGTGTGTGTGGGGGGGGGGGGGGGGGGGGGGGGGGGGGGGGGGGGGTGCAGGGGAGGGGGGGGGGTGTCATCTGGATTCACCTATTCCCGATTCGCCGGTAAGTGTGGAGAGTTCGCCTCGAGGTAACGTCGCGAAGCGGAGAGAATCGGAGCGCAATGGTTCGAATCCTCATAATCGCCAGTATTTTCTCTCCCCCTCCCCCTCTCCCTCTCCCTCTCCCTCCCCACCCCCACTCCCAAGTAAGTAGACCTTGAGTGCTGGTCTGAACGCTAGTCATTCGGAAGAGAGGGTAAAGCGAGGTCCCGTGTGCAGAATGCACACAGTGCACGTAAAAAGAACCAACGGCAACAAAAGTGTTGTCCCTGGCAAAATTATGTTTTATTAAGTCCACTTTGATACGTACACATATATCCACATACATGCACTCAGTCCACTTCCATAGGAAAACAAATAAAAATTGCAGGAGAAGAAAATAAATATCAAAAAAGAAAAAAAAAAAGGTGGCACTCTCAGTGTAGTCACGCCCTCTTTCTGGAAGCAGCCCGAATTTCACACAGAGAAATCTGTTGTGACAAAAAGAGTAATGCAATACAATACAATACAATACAATACAATACAATACAATACTTACAATACAGATTGGCTTAGACAGTGACAAATCTTTATCCCAAGCCAGTTTGTATTGTATTCGCTCGGAAGTCACTGCCATGAATGTACTCATTCTAGATTTCGCCCTGTCTCAAGACCAGTGGAGAATTATAACTGTTTCATTCATAGCAACTGATAGTGGTATCTGCGCACAAAAACATTTTTTTTTTTTAATGTGTGTGTATAATCATATATTTGAGAGAGAGAGAGAGAGAGAGAGAGAGAGAGAGAGAGAGAGAGGGGGACGAAACGAAACGAAATTTTATTTCACCAGGGTAATGAGATAAGCAAGTACACATTCTTTTTTCCACCCAGCCCTGGACAAAGAGAGAAAAAAGAAGAAAACACACACACACACACACACACACACACATACACACACACACGCGCGCGCGCGCGCGCGCGCGCGCGCACACACACACACACACACAAACCAACAAAAAAAACACGCACAAATTCGCAATTATCAAGAGCAAGAAAAAGAAAAAAAAGAAGTACTATTAAAAAAAAGAAAAAAAAAATTAAAAAGAAGGAAGGTAAGGGGGGGGGGGGGATAATCCATCGACCACAAACAAAATTACATACACACTCGCACACTCGAGGAAAACATGTTACAAAGGTAGATAGAAAAAAAAATTAAAGAAAGAAAGAAAATAAAAGTCAAGCATGATATACACACAAACTAAGACATCAGTGAGACAACCAAACATTATCAGTTTTGTAAGCTGATTTAAATGAGCTGATACTGCTTATATTTTTAATGTATTCTGGTAAGGAGTTCCAAAGTGTCCCCCCTGAGAGAGAGAGAGAGAGAGAGAGAGAGAGAGAGAGAGAGAGAACAAGAACATATTTTATTCCTGAAGGCGGCCACCATCCCATAGGAAAGGGTCTCTGGCAAAAAGAGTGTACATCTTTGGTATGCATATCATGTCAATTGAGTAGTAACTTGAATAATTAGACCAAACCATTCTTAATTAAAGTCAAATTACACATCTGCAAACCGTTGTCTATGACGAAGAGCATAGAAAAGATACATACTCAACTTTCATATTTTTTTCAATCGATCCATGCTTCAATATTTCTGTGTAGTCTTGGGTAATACCTGGTAAGTACTTGTTTCTGATACTGGTATATGAGGGACACACATAAATAAAGTGGTGTTCGGATTCATCAACTTTACAGACTGTACATAAATAACTGGAATTTTAGTTGAGGGACCTACGCCACCTGGATCCTTTTATTGGTAACACACCAATTCGTAGTTTCACAAGACAGTCCCGGAAACATCTTATATTCAGTGAATTCAAAATATTTTTCACATTCAAAATCACTTTTGGACAAAATGCAAGTATCAAAAGTGTCCTTATTCATTATTGAACTGTTCCAATCTTGGATAAATCTGTCTGTCAGTCTTTGTTTTAACAAGGAAATAAAGGCGGTTTCATGTCCAACACCTTGGTTGTACCAAGCATATCCCAAGCCCAACTGAAATAATGTATTTTTAACCAAGGTTGCCCAGCATGTTTTACCTCTGTCATCCAGATTTCTTAACATCAAATAGGCTTGTCTAGGTAATCTTTCCATGTCCATTTTCAAAAGCTTTAACCAGTATTTCATGCATCTCACAGTGCTGTTGATATATAGCGGGTGTCGCCCAAGCTCGCCATAAACAAATTTGTTTGACACTTTAAAAGGGACCTTCAGAAAACGTTTACAAACAAAAGTATATACCTTTCAATGGTATCTAGCCTCTTCATACCCCACATGTGTGTGTGTGTGTGTGTGTGTGTGTGTGTGTGTGTGTGTGTGTGTGTGTGCGTGCGTGCGCGTGCAGCGTCGACACACGGTTTGCATTATTTTTGCACGTTTGGGTGATTAACGTGTCCAGGGTTAACGAGGAGAGAGTTTTCTGAAGAAATGTGTATGATGTTAGCAGGGGTTTGTGTGTCTCTGGTTTGTGAGTTTGTGGGGGTTTTTTTGTGTTTGTTTGTTTGTACTTTTGTGTGTGTGTGTGGGGGGGGCTGTTTCTGATTGAGAAGCTGACGTGGAAAGCTGTTGGATGTTAAGGGGGCGTTTTCGTTTTTGTTTCCGTCTTTTCTCTCTGTGGTTGATTTATTTATTTATTTATTTTATCTTTCTTTTATTTTATTTTATTTTCGTTTTATTTCATTTGTATTTATTTTGTTGGGGGGGGGAGGTGTTTTTCGTTTTGTTTGTTTTTGTTATGTCTGATTTTGTAACACTGAAGTGGAAAATGTGTAAGCTGTATTTTGTTGTTTTGTATTGTTGTTGTTGGTTGTTGACCCGTTTCTTGTCGTGAAAAGTGAAAGGTATTTTGTCCACTGACTACGGTGGGAGGAGGGAGGGGTGGGGGCAGGGGGGAATAATATAAAATAAAATAAAATGACATCAAATGAAATGAAATAAAGAAAGGAAGTAGATGCCTGACATGTGCGTAGACTAAAAGAGCTGCGACGGGTGCAATAGCCGAATGGTTAAAGCGTTGGACTTTCAGTCTGAGGGTCCGGGGTTCGAATCACGGTGACGGCGCCTGGTGGGTAAAGGGTGGAGATTTTTCCGATCTCCCAGGTCAACATATGTGCAGACCTGCTAGTGCCTGAACCCCCTTCGTGTGTATACGCAAGCAAAAGATCAAATACGCACGTTAAAGATCCTGTAATCCATGTCAGCGTTCGGTGGGTTATGGAAACAAGTACATACCCAGCATGCACACCCCCGAAAGCGGAGTATGGCTGCCTACATGGCGGGGTAAAAACGGTCATACACGTAAAATCCCACTCGTGTATATACGAGTGAACGTGGGGGTTGCAGCCCACGAACGAAGAAGAAGAAGAAGAAAAAGAGCTGCGGGTCGGGCCTTGATGTCAAGGAAATCATTGCTATAAAGTATGTAGAAGCGAGATTGAAAACTGCTTTAACTCTCTCCATACGAACGGCGAAAGAGACGACGTTAACAGCGTTTCACCCCAGTTACTATCATCAAAATATTGCAAGCGGAAGGCTCTTATACTGAAGAGGTGAATGTTGACAAAGAATACCACAGTTCTGACGACGGAAGCTAAAGGTTGGGTCATTCAGACACCCACCGGACATCCGAGGGGTCTGTGTAGAGGAGAAGAGAGGACTGGCCGTACTGAGTGAGTTAAGTTTTTGTTTTTTTTAGTTTTGCTTAAAAACAAAAAAAATAATAAAAATCAGGTGTAAGGTCCCATAGTCTTATTTTACGGCCAGTGAAGTGGATATACCCACTGCGTTCAGAACTCCGGGCACACTGACAAAGGCAGAGCCCAGTCTTTCCGCAGTTTTTAACACCCCCCCCCCCCACCCACCCCCAGCCCAAGTCAGGTTCCACACCTTGTATGGATGAAGTGAGCCAAGTCAGGTACCCTGTTTCACACCTTGTATTGGTGAAGTGAGCCAAGTCAAGGTACCCTGTTTCACACTTTGTATTGGTGAAGTGAGCCAAGTCAAGGTACCCTATTTCACACTTTGTATGGGTGAAGTGAGCCAAGTCAGGTACCCT
>NC_134878.1:14583900-14591400 GCF_041734735.1 Babylonia areolata | reverse complement strand
GACGGCGACAAAGACAGTAGTGATGAAGACTTCTTCATGAATGAATTGCTTCTGCACCTTAAGCGTCAAGAAGTCTTTGCATGGCTGTGGTCTTTCTTCTTTTTCTCTGTTGTTTTGTCCGATATGGTATGTCCGTTATGTAGATCTGCAAAAGAAGATGAAGTCCATTTCGTATTATGTTGTCCTGTATTAGATGACTTGAGACAAATATATATTCCGTTGAGATATTATAGCAGACCAAGTAAGTTTCGGTTAGTATTATTTCTGTCTTCTATAAATGATAACGTTTTTTTTCGAATCTTGCCATATTTATCTGTAAATCATTAAAACGACGGAGTTTCATGATTGGTTAAAGAGAACAGAGCTTTGAGCATACACGTTGTAAGATTATATTCTTATGCAAATCTATTCTTACAAAATATGTAATCACCCCTTCGAAATGGGGCCATGGCCTCATTGAATAAACTTTCGTTTCGTTTCGTTTTGTTTCTGTTGTTTTGTCATGCTCATGATATACCACTAATGATGATGACGATGATGATGATGATGATGATAATAACAGCGATGAACCTTGTGCGGGGGACGTGACGGACAACTCAAAGCAGCTTTCGCACCCGACATTTAAATGTGCGCGTGCCATGACTCAAACGGACGAGAAAAGTACGGTTGGACTTGTGTGTGATATAAATGCCTCTCCGTTTATAACATATCCCATTGTAATGCCCTTTCTTCTTTAGTGAACGTGTTCACTTTTAATGATTATCGAAGCTTGCATGAAATTGATCGCCAGCTTCGCAACCATTACTTTATGCATACAAAGTCAGTGAAACATTCATACTCTTTGGTTATTTGGAAAAAAAAACAATCAAGTCGGATGATGTCTTTGATCTGATTATTCAACCTGCAAAATTTTTCATATATAAATGTAAAATGAATAAATGCATACCATTTTTTTATCCCTTTTTAAAAAAATCATTTAAAAACACGATATTATATTGAAAAGTATATTGCTGTAAACAATTCGGAATATAACAAATTTACCAATACTTGGTTCTTCTATACACCACTGTTTGATGATGTGCATGTTTAAAATGGCTAAAAACTATCTTATCTGAATCTATAATACTCTCGTATTCAGCTGAATACAAGATATCATAGTACATGTGGTGTATTTTCTTTTCCTCGTAAAAAAAACAACAACAAAACAACAGCAAAATACCCCCACTTTTTTTTTCCTCTTTTTTTTCCTATCCCTCCCTTGTGCTAATCATCTTGTTCCCATGTGTAGACGTGTAACACGAGCTTGCGTGTGTGTATGTATATGTATGTATGTCATCGTAAGTTTGTGTGACTTCATTATGTCTTATTTAGTTTATGTACGTATGCGTCCAGTTGCAAAAAACAACAACAAAAACACACACACAAAAAAAAACACAAACAAAACAAAACAAACAAACAAACAAAAAAACACAACAAGAACAACAACAAAAAACCAGCCAAACAAAAAAGTCTTTGTACATTACATCAATATGAATGTATATTATGATGTAAAACTATCAATGAGAAAACCTCTTGTGACGCTATGTTTAAGATTGTAAACCCAAAGATGGAATTGAAAAAAAAACAAAAAAACTTTATGTATAAATCAAGTATTTACAAATATATTCTGGGGGTTGGTTATGGAATCATATTCCCGAAAATTTGTATAAAAAAAGCGGACTTTAAAAATTAAAGGTGAAATTTCGTTTCTTTTTTTTTCAGGAATCTTTCAAAATTGACACCACGATATCCAAAGATGTACTGATGATGATTCAGCAAATAATGAAAAGGTAAGCTCACTCTTATCCCATCTCTCTCTTCCCACCGATCTCAGTCTCTTTCTCATACACACTCTCTATCACTCTCTCTCTCTCTCTCTCTCTCTCTCTCTCTCTCTCTCTCTCTCTCTCTCTCTCTGTTATTGTGTATGGAATATGACACACGAATTACTTTATTTCCATGTAATTTTTGTCTGATTTTCTTTTGCCCAGAAAAAGACACTAACATCTATATCAGTGTCTATGGCCCAGAGGGCTGGATTTAAACAAATATATAGTAGTGCATATTACTCTAACGCCCTGAAATAAAATTCGTTTCGTTTCGTTTCGCTCTCTCGCCTTCCCTCCCTCCACCCTTTCGCTGTCTGTCTGTCTGTCTCTCTGTCTCTGTCTCTCTCTCCTTTTCTCCATTCTTCTTTCCATTCTGTCATTTGCGCACGTACGCACGCACATTTACTGAATACTTCTTCCACGGTCTTGTTGAAAGTGTAAAAGTATTGTGCTTGTTTATTTTTGTTGGTTTGTTTGTTTGTTTGTTTGTTTGTTTTTTTTATTAAGGATAAATGAAGAAGCCGTAAATGGCCTTGAAAACAAAAAGGTTTTTTTTCATTTTCATTTTGTAACAGACAGATATCCGTTGATAACAATAAAAAGCAGAGAGAGAGAGAGAGAGAGAGAGAGAGAGAGAGAGAAAAGATGAGAGACCAGTGTATCATTATGTAAAAACAACAACAACAACAGCAACAAACAAATAAGTAAACAAATAATAAACAAAATAAATCAAATAAGAATTGTAAAAGACAACGTGCTGGCAAGAGTTAAAAAAAAAAAAAGACATATTATTCACATCCATATACATGATTACACACGCGCATACATAAACGCCGGAATTTGGAAAGGTATGTGGATGGTGGTTTGCCATTCCCGTCAGTAATCGTTAATCTACATAAATATGGTCTTGCATTGAGATGTAAGATATAGAATATGTATATAATAGAGAAGATATAGAATATATCTAATGTATAGTAAGCATATATTCCTTGCTTCAATTTTGCATTTTTGAAATCATAATAATAAGACAATAAGAATATCCATCCGTGCAGGCAGGCAGGGATTTGAGACACACTTGTTTGTGGATGCGAGGAGAGAGAAAGGGGTTGAGAAGGAGAGAGAGAGAGAGAGAGAGAGAGAGAGAGAGAGAGAGAGAGAGAGAGTGTGTGTGTGTGTGTGTGTGTGTGTGTGTGTGTGTTTATAGATCTTGTATTTGGAATGAAATTCCTCTTTTGCTTCGTCAGGGCTCCGCACTCAGCTCTTTCAAGTCTGGCCTCAAAACTCACCTCTTTCTCAAGATAAATTCCCTCACCTGCCTCTTCCTTGTTTTCAGTTTTTGAAGTTTTGAGTTATGCATGCGTGTGAATGACTCAGTAGTGTGAAAGGGCTTTGATTTGTCTCTGCACAAGATTCAGCGCTGTATAAATACTTATTACCATTATTGTTATGAGAAAGAGAGAAAGAGAGAGGGATAGACGGAGACAGACAGACAGACAGACAGAATGAGATTGGAAAGCTAAGCTGAATGGGTCATATCAGCCATCACCGATCTCCCCCATAGCTGACAAGGACCAAAGGAGAAACTTCAAAGGTACTCATCCCCCACCCCCATCACAACCCCTTCTCATCCTACACCCCCACCTTTATTTCTCCTCCCTAGACAGAACAGCAAAAGGTACCCCGCCCCCCCCCCCCACCCACCACCCTCCCTCCTTTCCTGGGAGCCATCATCTGTTATATCTTATCCGTTCCAGATCTTCAGTCTTTGCTTTGATATGAAAGCCCTGCCGCTGCCAGTGAGGTGTCAAAACTGTAGCCACGCTAATTCCACACCCCCTGTGGGCAAAGTTGTTTTGGGGGTCTTCTGTCACGCTAGCCGGATCGCGCGGACAGGTGTACTGTGTGTGATGGATGGTATGATGGTGACGATGGTGGTGATGACGATGGTGGTGATGACGACAGTGATGATGGTGATCGTGATGTCTGACGGGTTTTTGGGGTTTTGGGGGGGGTTTTTGTGGTCATGTATGTTCCGGGGGTGGGGGGGGGGGGAGGAGAGGAGAGGGGGGGGGGGGGGTCATGTCTGTTGTCGTGGGGTGTTGGGTTCGGGTCTTGGGGTTGTATTTTTAGTAGTTGAATGCAAAAAGTGTGTGCGAGGTATGGTATGGTATGGTATGGTTATGTGTGTGTGTGTGTGTGTGTGTGTGTGTGTGCGCGCATGATGATGGAGTCTCCCGTCGGTCCGACGGATGAGTAGGCAGGCAGGCTTATCTGTCGGTGTGTGTCCTCATATGGGAGAAGAGGCCGATTCTGGATGCGCAGCACTTCCCACAGGTGTTGCAAGGGAAAACGTCTCCAGAAGTTGAGCCCTGCTTCCTTCGCTCACGCTTCTCCTTAATGGCCAGCATTCTCTTAGCCTGGTTACCTGACCAGCACAGGTGACTTTTTTTTTTTTTTTTAGTGAGGAGGAGTTGTGCAGTCCCTCCCCACTCTCTCGCCTACCGACGCTCACAGTCCCACAGGTGCAGATACTGCCACGTGTAGGACGGCCTCGCACATACACAAGACACAGTACACGCGCGCGCGCATATACACGTGCACACGCATACACAGGCACTGTTATAGAAAAAAAAAAATGACGAAACGCAGAGCAGGTTATAAACTTTCACGAAAACTTGAATGCCATCTACGGACTTAACACAAAAAGTCAAGAACCACTTCACAAAAGCAGGTAGTTTTATATATACATATAATTTTCATAGTGTTAAAAATTCTATAGATGATTTAAAATACTCAGGCTGTTTTGGGTCTGCTACTGGCCTCGTATTTAACACACAAACGGCCGATTCAGACACACGTACACGGTAAATAGATCGATAAATGCTTTTGAAAGAAAAAAAATCGATGTTTCTGTTAAAAAAAAAAAAATACAGGTAACCAGTGGGGCGATAAAGAAAAGGTGCTACGTTTGATTTGATTTGATATGGATACTTATATAGTGTCTATCCTCGGCCGGAGACCAAGCTCTCATTGCTTTACAAACACGGGGTCATTTGCACAACAGGCTGCCTACCTGGGTAGAGCCGACTGACGGCTGCCACTGGGCGCTCATCGTTCGTTTCCTGTGTCAATCAATCAGATTTCAGGCACGCACACAAACACACACACACACACACACACACACACACACACACACACACACACACACACACACACACACACACTCAGACAGACATGTAACATTTGCTCAGTGTTAAAAACAAAAAAAAACGGCACATGCAAGAGAATACTTTTGACCATGAGTAGGGCTCATTATATTGGTTTTTCATTCACCACTGTTCGCAGAAAATTCAGCATCTTTTCTTCTTCTTCTTCTTCTTTGTTCGTGGGCTGCAACTCCCACGTTCACTCGTATGTACACGAGTGGGCTTTTACGTGTATGACCGTTTTTTTACCCCGCCATGAAGGCAGCCGTACTCCGTTTTCGGGGGTGTGCATGCTGGGTATGTTCTTTTTTTTCCATAACCCACCGAACACTGACATGGATTACAGGATCTTCAACGTGCGTATTTGATCTTGTGCTTGCATATACACACGAAGGAGGTTCAGACACAAGCAGGCCTGCACATATGTTGACCTGGGAGATTGGAAGAAAAAAATCTCCACCCTTTATACCCACCAGGCGCCGTTACCGAGATTCGAACCCGGGACCTTCAGAATGAAAGTCCAACGCTTTTACCACTCGGCTGTTGCGCCCGTCATTTCAGCTTGCAATGTGTGCAAGTTATAAGTATTATAGCTGCGTCCGACTATGACCATCGAAACTGCAGAAAAGGCAACTAATCACTAATCTGCCGTCCCGAGTATTTGGACCAGAATGTGATTTTTAGTGGAGAGTATCTTGCTCAAGTTGATATGTCCACACTCTCCCGGCATACGAACAGACGTATAGTCACACAATTAGTTAGATATTGATTCATTCAGACTGACATAGACTTAGAGCAATACAAATGAAATATTCTGACAGACAGACATATATATATATATATATATATATATATATATACAGACATCTTATTATGATAGATATAGACAGACAGAGAAGAGAAGGTAGACAGACAGCCACCAGAGAGAGAGAGAGAGAGAGAGAGAGAGAGAGAGAGAGATTCATTTGCTTCTCCAGCTGTCAGTGTCATCACACCTGTTCCTAAAAATTGATGCGACGGAGACTGGTGATTTCAAGTTGCGTCAGTTTAATATTCAATCATTCCTACAGCTTGCCGGTGGCTCTCTGTTTGATATCTATCTAATATCTCTGTCTGTCTGTCTGTCTGTCTGTCTCTCTGTTAAATTTCACCCTTCGTCCCTCTTTACTGATGTCTCTCTCTCTCTGTCTGTGTGTCTGTCTGTCTGTGTGTCTGTCTGTCGCTCTGTCTGTCTCTTTCTGTCGCTCTCTCTCTCTCTCTCTCTTACTCTGTCTCTCTGTTTGTCTCTCTCTGTGTCTCTGTGTCTCTCTCTGTTTCCCTCTGTGTGTGTGTGTGTGTGTGTGTGTGTGTGTGTGTGTGTGTCTGTCTGTCTGTCTCTGTCTCCCTCTGTCGCTCTCGCTCTCTCTTTCTCTCTCTCTCTCTGTGCTTTTGGGGTTGTTGTTGTTGAATCGTACACATAAAGCATGTTGACAGACAGGAGAAGAAGAAGAAGAAGAAGAAGAAGAAAGGAGAGAGAGATTATGGGTGGGTGGGGGGTTTGGGGGGTGGTTGGGGGGGGGGGGGCATGGCGAGAAAGGAAGGGTGGTGTCAAACCATTAGATCAAAGATCAGACTGGGCAACAAATACATACAACATAGCAACAATATATACATATATACAATACACGAATCACACAAACATACCCTTATCGTTACTTTACCACACACACACACCATTGAGTAGCCCAGGGTATTCGACACAGACATCGTAGGCACGCCATTTAAGAATTAAAAAAAACACAAAAAAACAACAACAATAACAACAAGAACATCGAGTAAATGAAACACCTTCGTCGATCAATGAATATGCTTTGTCAAAAGGCGAAGAACAAGACTCTATCTCCTCAGACAGAACCTTCCCGTGGGATAAGCGAGGACCAAGACCCTTGCCCTTTCAGCGAACAAAACCATTTTTGAAACCTACGTGGTTCAATCAATAGGTCGTTAAAACTCAACAACCACTCACATGATAATAAGGGAACAAGGGGGGGAAAAAAAGCAAAAGAAAGAAAGAAACAAACAAACAAACAAACAAAAAGGGGGGGCTGGGCGGGGGGTGGGGTGGGGTGGGGGAAGGGGGGTTGTGGTTTGCAGCAGAGCGAGTGAATGAGGGTGGGAAAGTATAAACAGAATAAATAAATAAATGAAAATGGAGGGATAGTGGCGGTGGGGGGGGGGGGGGGGCAAAGTGAGTGAGTGAGTGTGGGAAAGTATAAACAGAATAAATAAATAAATAAATAAATAAATGAAAATGGAGGGATAGTGGCGGTGGGGTGTGGAAGCAAAGCGAGTGAGTGAGTGTGGGGAAGTATAAACAGAATAAATAAAGAAAGAAAGAAATAAAAATGGAGGGATAATAGCGGTGGGGTGGGGGGGGGGGGGGCAAA
>NC_134878.1:14561400-14563900 GCF_041734735.1 Babylonia areolata | reverse complement strand
CAGAGTCTCTGTGGGCCTTTCCAAATACAATAGACTGAGCAACACACTAGACGCCACGTTCTTGGCATCAGAGATCTTTTCCCATCCCTCTTGGCAGCCTCTTTGCGTGTGCGTGTGTGTATGTGTGTGTTTGTGTGGATGTGTGGGTCTGTGTTTTTGAGTGCGTTTGTGAATGCGCGAGAGTGTAAGTGTACACAAGTGTCAGGAGAGATCTGTGTACGGGTGTGTGTGTATATATATATATATATATATATATATCTTTGTATATATGTGTGGGGGTTGGGGGTGGGAGATATGGGCGTATATGTGTGTGCTTGTACAAGTAAGTGTTCATCTCTGTGAGTGTGTGTTTGCGTGCGTGTGTGTGTGTGTGTGTGTGTGTGCCGTGGAAGCTGCGATACGTAGGCTAGAAATGAGTGTGTGGAGGAGGGGGTTGGAGGAGGTGCAAGGTAATGTGTGTGTGTGTGTGTGTGTGTGTGTTGGAGCTCATGTACGTTTATATGTATTTGACTGTACTTTCATATCTGTGAAACTGCATGTTTGGTGCATTTCTGTTATGCATGTGTGGGTGTATGTGTGAATGTGTGTCGTCATATTTTACATTCATTCGCTTAATTATCACCATTGTTGTCTTATTTATTTATTTATTTATTTTTTATTATTATCATTTTATTAGTATTACTATTATTATTACTACTACCTTTTTCTATATTATAATTATTATTTATTTATTTATTTATTTATTTATGTAAGCTTATCTATTATTTATTCCCCCCCCCCCCCCTTTTTTTTTTTTTTTTTTTTTTTTCTCAAGGCCTGACTAAGCGCGTTGGGTTACGCTGCTGGTCAGGCATCTGCTTGGCAGATGTGGTGTAGCGTATATGGTTTGTCCGAGCGCAGTGACGCCTCCTTGAGCAACTGAAACTGAAACTGAAAACAGACCTCGGAGATAAGAAAAAAAAAATCTCCACCCTTTACCTACCAGGCGCCGTTACCAAGATCTCGAACCCAGGACCCTCAGATTGAAAGTCCAACGCTTTAACCACTCGGATGCATTATTTCAATATTCCTGTGTGCTTCAGTGCGAGACATAGACCCACACGGTGTCGATCTCCCAGGTCAACATATGTGCAGACCTGCTAGTGCCTGAACTCCCTTCGTGTGTGTATATGCAAGCAGAAGATCAAATACGCACGTTAAAGATCCTGTAATCCATGTCAGCGTTCGGTGGGTTATGGAAACAAGAACATACCCAGCATGCACACCCCCGAAAACGGAGTATGGCTGCCTACATGGCGGGGTAAAAACGGTCATACACGTAAAGCCCACTCGTGTGCATACGAGTGAACGCAGAAGAAAAGAAGAAGGTGTACCGATCAGAGTGGATCTTTTCTACAGAAGTTAGCCAGAGGGCAACCCCTTTTGTTGCGGGGGGAGGGAAGTGAGGAAGGGAAGGCATATGCGTGAGCGTGTGTGTGCGTATTTGTAGACGAGTGTGTGTGTGTGTGTGTGTGTGTGTGTGTGTGTGTGTGTGTGTGTGTGTATGTGTGTGTGTGTTCGTTCTTTAGTTTAACGTCTTTTCACTGTAAGTGATATTAGACGAGGGAAGGGAAAAAAAATCGAGTGGGAGGAGGGGGGTGGGGGTGGGAATTACTGTGTACGCATACGAGTAAGTGAAAGCGTGTGTGTGTGTGTGTGTGTGTGTGTGTGTGTGTGTGTGAAAATTATTGATTTAAGTTTTGTTTAAAAAATAAACAAAAAAAATCATCACAATATAAGATATTTCTAATGAAAAACTAACAACTATAACAGCGAACCAACTGGACTGTTTAACAAGGAGTTGAAAAAGTCATACATTAGCAATGGACTGCTGAAGATCGTGGGTGTGCGTGTGCGTGTGTGTGTGTTCTTTCTTTATATGTGTGTGTGTGTGTGTGTGTGTGTGTGCGCGTGTGTGTGTGTGTGTGTGTGTTTTAGGGGTTTTTTATTGTTTTTTTTTTCGATTTTGTTTTTTTTCGGCCAATGAAGTAAGCCTCGTGTTGAGCACTAAAAAATATAAATAAAAAAAATTTAAAAAATAAATGAATAAATAAAGGAAGAAACAAAGAGAAAAAAAAAAGAGAGAGAAAA
Organism: Babylonia areolata; assembly: GCF_041734735.1. NCBI lineage: Eukaryota > Metazoa > Mollusca > Gastropoda > Neogastropoda > Buccinidae > Babylonia > Babylonia areolata. The sequence goes on along the minus strand of NC_134878.1, from coordinate 14,561,770 downwards.
CTTGTGTTCCACAGACTTACATGCAACTGAGGCGGCACACACACACACGCACACACACACACACACACACATACACACACACACACATACACACACACACACACACACACACACACACACACGCACACACAAAATTCCCCCTTCCTGATCAGTGTCACTTTTGTTTTGCATTCACACATACCCTAGCAACAATACACTGTGTGTTAGTGTTTGCAAAATATTTGTCTGAAGCAGACACAGACAGGCGAAAGATTGAGTCCGACGTGGCGCATAGCTATGTTGGTTGACAAGTGAGGTAAAGCCAGTGCATTTTTGGTGGTTGTTTACGTCCAAAAGGTTCGTGGCATTTTTTTTTTGCTGAGGTGCTTTG
>NC_134878.1:14540639-14543139 GCF_041734735.1 Babylonia areolata | reverse complement strand
AGACAGAGGACCCTGTCAGCCCACGATTTCTCGCAATCCCACGATTTCTCTCACACTTTAACTCTCTCTATACGAACGGCGAAAGAGGCGACGTTAACAGCGTTTCACCCCAATTACCACCATCAAAATATTACAAGCGGAAGGCTCTTATACTGAAGAGGTGAATGTTGACAAAGAATACCACATTTCTGACGACGGAAGCTAAAGGTTGGGTCATTGAGACACCCACTGGACATCCGAGGGGTCTTTGTAGAGGAGAAGAGAGGACTGGCCGTACTGAGTGAGTTAAGAGAAATGGTGGGATTGCGAGAAATGTGAGAAATGGTGGGATTGCGAGAAATGTGAGAAATGGTGGATTGCGAGAAATGTGAGAAATGGTGGGATTGCGAGAAATGTGAGAAATGGTGGGATTGCGAGAAATGTCACTGAGAAACGGTGGGATTGCGAGAAATGGTGGGATTGCGAGAAATGTGAGAAATGGTGGGATTGCGAGAAATGTGAGAAATGGTGGGATTGCGAGAAACGTGAGAAATGGTGGGATTGCGAGAAATGTGAGAAATGGTGGGATTGCGAGAAATGTGAGAAATGGTGGGATTGCGAGAAGTGTGAGAAATGGTGGGATTGCGAGAAATGGTGGGATTGCGAGAAATGTGAGAAATGGTGGGATTGCGAGAAATGGTGGGATTGCGAGAAGTGTGAGAAATGGTGGGATTGCGAAAATGTGAGAAATCCTGGGATTGCGAGAAATGTGAGAAATGGTGGGATTGCGAGAAATGTGAGAAATGGTGGGATTGCGAGAAGTGTGAGAAATGGTGGGATTGCGAGAAATGGTGGGATTGCGAGAAATGTGAGAAATGGTGGGATTGCGAGAAATGTGAGAAATGGTGGGATTGCGAGAAGTGTGAGAAATGGTGGGATTGCGAAAATGTGAGAAATCCTGGGATTGCGAGAAATGTGAGAAACCGTGGGATTGCGAGAAATGTGAGAAATGGTGGGATTGCCAGAAATGTGAGAAATGGTGGGATTGCAAGAAATGCGAGAAATGGTGGGATTGCGAGAAATGTGAGAAATGGTGGGATTGCGAGAAATGTGAGAAATGGTGGGATTGCGAGAAATGTGAGAAATGGTGGGATTGCAAGAAATGCGAGAAATGGTGGGATTGCGAGAAATGTGAGAAATGGTGGGATTGCAAGAAATGCGAGAAATGGTGGATTGCGAGAAATGTGAGAAATGGTGGGATTGCGAGAAATGTGAGAAACCGTGGGATTGCGAGAAATGTGAGAAATGGTGGGATTGCCAGAAATGTGAGAAATGGTGGGATTGCAAGAAATGCGAGAAATGGTGGGATTGCGAGAAATGTGAGAAATGGTGGGATTGCGAGAAATGTGAGAAATGGTGGGATTGCGAGAAGTGTGAGAAATGGTGGGATTGCGATAAATGTGAGAAATCGTGGGATTGCGAGAAATGTGTGAAATGGTGGGATTGCGAGAAATGTGAGAAATGGTGGGATTGCGAGAAATGTGAGAAATGGTGGGATTGCGAGAAATGTGAGAAATGGTGGGATTGCGAGAAATATGAGAAATGGTGGGATTGCGAAAATGTGAGAAATCGTGGGATTGCGAGAAATGTGAGAAATGGTGGGATTGCGAGAAATCTTGAGCTTACAGACCCTGTGATACTGTGCCAGGGTATAGAACTGAAATATAATATGTTTTCCAGCGGCATACTGACAGTCACTTCGTTGTTTATTCATATATTTATTGATATATCAATTGATTGATTGATTGATTTATTTATCATTTTTTTCGAGCAGCCCTGTCTATGGTTATGCTGAACGGCAAGACAGTAAGTATAAACATGATCATTGTCAGATTCACTGTTCATAACATGTGACAAAGAAAACAAAACAAAAACAACAACAAAAACAAACAAAAAAACAGCAAAAGAAGTCAGTAATAAAAACAGTGCGACGCTGTTTATTTCGTTTCTGTTTTATCGCGTTTACACTGATGTTGACTGGCAAAAAAAATAAAAATAAAAATAAAATTTAAAAAAATAATAATAAATAAAAAAGACGTGTCGATCATTACTAAATTCATTCCTAATTATTCATGTATCAGAATTATGCAGGTAAATGTTTTTCTTCTTCTTTTTGTTGTTCTTATTCTTGTTCTTCTTGTCTTCCTCCTCCTCTTCCTATTCTCCTTCTCCTCCTTATTTCTCTTCTTCTTCTTCTTCTTCTTATCAATATCATAATCATTATTATTATTATTAATTATCATTATCATCATCATCATCACCACCTGTCCGTTTAGCGACAGTGGCTCGGGTTAACTCACACATCGGCCAGTCCGCTCTTCTCCTCCACAAGACCTCTCGGAGGTCCAGTGGTGTCTGAATACCCAACCTTTAGCTTCCGCGTCAGAATTGTGTATTCATGTCAAACAAACACCCTCTTCAGTATAAAGCCTTTCCGCTTGCAATAATGTGATGGGGTAAT
>NC_134878.1:14513139-14520639 GCF_041734735.1 Babylonia areolata | reverse complement strand
TACTGAGTGAGTTAAAGCAGGCTAGACTTGCAAATCAAAAAGTTTAAAAAAATATTTTGACATCTGGTTAAGAAGAAGAAGAAGAAGAAAGAGAGAGAGAGAGAGAGAGAGAGAGAGAGAGAGAGAGAGAGAGAGAGAGAGAGAGAGAGAGAGAGAGAGAGAGAGAGAGAATCAAGGAACCCAGCAATCCCCATACCCCTGGAGGTAGTTCTGCAACACGTGAACCCGCCCAAGCACAAAATGCACACCTCACCCCCCTCCCCCTCCACGCCCCTCCCTAAAAAGGATTGTTCGTTCGTTCGCACCCTGCAACAACAGGGTGCAGTTACCCCCTGCTTGCTTGATGCAATCCACCCTTGTTGATTCAAGCAGGGTGGGAGGAGGGTGGTCACCCGTGACGAGAACTGTGCATGGCTGCCCACCCGTGTTAGTAGCTTCGTTAGCCAGTTACCAGCTGTGGTTGTACCTACCGACCTACCTACCTACCTCCTACCTACCTACTTACCTACCTTCCTACCTACCTACCTACCTACCCATCTGCACTTTTTAACCTATCCCTGTCCTCCTATTTATGTATGATTTATATGTACCTGGCGGAAGGCGACAGCTTTATTTTACTTATCTATCTATCTATCTATCTATCTATCTATCTATCTATCTATCTGTCTGTCTGTCTGTCTGTCTGTCTGCCTTCTTGCCTATCTCTCTCTCTCCCTCTATCTATCTATCTATCTATCTATCTGTCTGTCTGTCTATCTGTCTGTCTGTCTTCTTGCCTATCTCTCTCTCTCTCTATCTATCTGTCTGTCTATCTAACTGTTTGTCTTCTTGCTTGTCTATCTATCTATCTATCTATCTATCTATCTATCTATCTATCTATCTATCTATTTGTCTGTCTGTCTGTCTGTATAGCTGCCTGTCAGCCTATCTATCTATCTATCTATCTATCTATCTGTCTATCTATCTATCTATCTATCTGTCTGTCTGTCTGTCTGTCTATCTCTCTATCTATCTACTTAGCTAACAATCTATCTGTCTGTTTGTCTTCTTGCCTATCTATCTATCTATCTATCTATCTATCTATGTCTGTTTGTCTTCTTGCCTATCTATCTATCTATCTATTTGCATGTTTGTTGTTGTTTGTTTGTTTGCTTGTTTGCTTAGTTGTTTATCAAAGGTTATGCATCCATTTATTTCTGAATATCAAACCAGAAACACGTGTTTTCTTTTCGTTCGTTTTTATTTGCTCATTTTCATTTACCTGTTTGTTTGCTTGTGTTCTCTCTCTCTCTCTCTCTCTCTCTCTCTCTCTCTCTCTCTCTCTCTCTCTCTCTCTCTCTCTCTCTCTCTTATATTTGTGTACTTTTTTTTTTCTTTTTTCGTTTTGAAATAAAATGATTTGATTTGATACGCATTCATGGTCTCAACAGCGTTTTTCTTGGTCTATGTTTTGGTCACGTACAGAACGAGAGGTACATGAGGAAGAGAGAGAGAAAGAGAGGGGGGAGGGAAAGAGAGGGGGCGGGGGTGGGGGGGAGGGGGGGGATGTGGGGGGGGGGATGGCAGGAGATAAATGTGAATGCCTCCAACGTTAACGACTTTTTAACTGATTAATTCGGAGTGGGGTATCCTCCGATATGACCTTTTCAGATGTCAGGCCAAATGCACGCACTCCGTTCAGGATCGCGCCCCCCCCCCCCCCCTCCCCCCCCCCCCCCCCGACCTCCCCCCCCCCCCCCCCCCCCCCCCCCCCGGCACTTTTTCCCCACCGCCTCCAATTCCCCTCAACCATTCCTAGGCACTTTCTTTTTTTTTTTTTTCGTTCGTAGACTATGACTAGACACATACGATAAAACAGAAATAATTGTCAAAATTCTCTCTCTCTCTCTCTCTCTCTCTCTCTCTCTCTCTCTCTCTCTCTCTCTCTCTCTCTCAACAGAACCGAGACCAGTACCAGGACTTCAGTGAAGATGGGGATGCCTTTGAAAAAAAAACTGGCCACGCCCCCAGACAGCACATCACCGTCGGGAGAAGACTGTGCAAGGTCGCCGATCTCCGTACAGCCCTCCACAGCAAAGTTCGCACGACAGTGACATTCAGGATGGACAGGGGAAGAGGAGACCACGGTCACTGGAGGGGACGAAGAGGAACAGGCATGCAGTGGACCGGAAGAGAGAACAGACAACAGGAGCGACAGGGGAGCTACAGAAGACATCAGCGTGACAGTCCGCAGAGCTTTCGACCTCAGCAGGCATCAGAACGGCGGGCCTTCATCAAGCATTCAGAAAATAAAAGGAAACCAACAAGTGCTGAATTAAATAGTCACACGGACACGCCTGTTGTTCCTGGAATCAGAGCTTACCAGTGAGGTCGTTCAGTCCAGAGGCCTGTCTTCAACGAAGCAGCAACCAGCCAGCCAGATCCAGGACGACAGGAACAAAGACACTGGACAAGAAATGGCTGCGGAACAAGACCTGGGCAGTCTCCAGGAAAGAGTCACCAGTTCACCAGGGATAGGCAGTGAGGCAGAGAGAGCGGATCAGAACGACTCAAGTTAGAGAAATATTATGTACAACAGGTTTTCATTTTGTGTGGTTGCAGCAAGGTGTTAGTGATGTGAAAGGATTTCTTATTACTTTCAAGCAAAGACTTATAGATATCTTCATTCAACAATGGTCGGGTACTATTAGTGACAGAGACAGATATTCATGCTACAGATCATTCAAAGTTATATTTGAAAAAGAAAAATACATAACAAATGCTGATGAATATTGTTTCAGAGTGGCGTTGTCTCAGGCCAGATTTAATGTGCTTCCTTTAAATAACTGTGTTAATAGGTACACTGAAAACGATGTTTTAAAGCATTGTCCTTTTTGCCAAGGTGAACTAGAAGATGAATACCATTTGTTGTTTGTTTGTTCTGTATAATATTATAATGATTTACGGACAAAATTTCTTCAAGACTGTTTAAACATGTCTCTTAGTTCACTTCTCCGATCAAACAACAAGCAGAGAAATTTCCATGTATCAAAATGTATTTTCCATGCGATCAAAAGGAGAAATCATATACTCAGACCTAATTAAGTAGAATTAATGTCAAGTCCATGAACATTATATTGTGTCATCTATTCAAGTGTTATAATACACCTCCCCATGCTCACCCACAGACTCCTGGTTTTGAATTGTGGTCCATGGCCAAAGTTCAGTTGCAACAATTTCGTTCGTTCGTTCGTTCGTTCGTTCTCTCTCTCTCTCTCTCTCTCTCTCTCTCTCTCTCTCTCTCTCTCTCTCTGCACGCGCGTGTGTGTGTGTTAAGCATTTTCCACAAATTTGTCTATGGCCGGAGAAGGGGGGGGGGGGGGGGGGCACTTCTAGACTTGTAGCATGGGAGGTAGGGAAAGAGGGGTAGGGGGAGATGGGGTGACAAGGTTGGAGTTTCACAACCTCCCCAACATTATGACTATGCCCAAAGACTCGGGAAGAGAGACCAGCAGAATTAAACAGGGTACCAGCTATGTGGTGGTTAACATGATATCTGTATTTGTATTTGTATTTCTTTTGTATCACAACAGATTTCTCTGTGTGAAATTCGGGCTGCTCTCCCAAGGGAGAGCGCGTCGCTACACTACAGCGCCACCCATTTTTTTGTATTTTTTCCTGCGTGCAATTTTATTTGTTTTTCCTATCGAAGTGGATTTTTCTACAGAATTTTGCCAGGAACAACCCTTTTGTTGCTGTGGGTTCTTTTACGTGCGCTAAGTGCATGCTGCACACGGGACCTCGGTTTATTGTCTCATCCGAATGACTAGCGTCCAGACCACCACTCAAGGTCTAGTGGAGGGGGAGAAAATATCGGCGGCTGAGCCGTGATTCGAACCAGCGCGCTCAGATTCTCTCGCTTCCTAGGCGGACGCGTTACCTCTAGGCCATCACTCCACTTTCGATAGTAATGAGTGGTAACTCTCTCCGTTCACAAGCTAACACAACTTCAAGTCAATGCTGCTTACGGCTACCAATTCACCTAGCACACACAGGTAAATAAGAGGTACATTGGAACAAACCCAGACACTTCCTAAAAAAAAGAAAAAGAAAAAAAAGCACCGGGCTTGTCCTTATTCCGCTCATTTGACATGTGCACACATCAGCAATGACAGAAGAAATGGCAAACACAAATTAGCTTTTGGTTTAAACATTTTTTTAAATATCAAGAAACAAGATGAAATACAGCGTTCAATTAAAAAAAAAATACTTGAGCAACACCAAGCCTGAGCTTATATCGTGCTCGTTCATATGTAACAAGCAATCCACAAACGCAATGGCGAAAATACACACACAATTAGCTTTTAATCAATCAAGACTGGCATAACCTCTTCAATCATGAACAAACCACACACCATAACACACGGACAATACACAACAAACATAATGGTTGCCTCAGTGGTTTTGTGTGGTAGTTAGACCTTGGAGTCTTTTTGAGGAATGACACAGCAGAGGGAAGGAAGGGAGGGAGGGTGGGGTGGGGTGGGGTGGGGGGGGGGGGGGGGGGGGGGGGAGGCTGTGAGAGCGACTAGTACTAGAGGAGACGACTGAGTTAACAGGTGAAAGTGACAGGGAGCGTATATAGCGTCAGGATGGGAGAGGGAGGGTGGGGGTGAAGGTGGTCGGGGCGTGACGGAGGGCGGGGGGGGGGGGGGGGGGGGGGGGGGGCATAGGTGTCACTCAGCTTGTTGGCATTGCGGAGTTCCACTCTTGCGGAGTGGCAGGTAGCGGGACGCTTCTTGTATTGTGGAGTCTCTTTTCTGTACAGGTGATTGCAGTGTCGTGGAGGTTTGGACGCCTCGGGTGGTTTGGTTCGTTCCGTTTGGGAGGCAATAGGGGGGAAGGGGATGTTTGTGGAGGGGGTCGGGGGTAGGGGGGTGGGGTGGTGGGGGGGGGGGGGGTTAGGGGGTGTGAAGGGAGAGGGGTCTTGGGTTGTTTGGTGGAGAGGGTAAAGGGTGGGGGGTGCGAGGTGATGATGATGATGGTGGTGTGGTGTTCGTGTCGGTGTGCGTGCGTGTGTGTGTGTGTGTGTGTGTGTGTGTGTGTGTGTGTGTGTGCTTATAATTTTTTTTTTTAGTTTCGTTCATGTTCAAGTTGCCTTTAGAATTTTACAATGTATCTATGAATGTATGTATGTGTGTATGTTCGTTCGGTCGTTCGTTCGAGTTTTGAATAAACGTGTTAGTGGTAATAGATTCTCTCTCTCTCTCTCTCTCTCTCTCTCTCTCTCTCTCTCTCTCTCCCTCCCTCTCCCCCTCCCTCTCTCTCCCTCTCTCTCTCTCCCGCCCTCTCCCCCTCCCTCCCTCTCTCTCTCTCTCTCTCACCTTTCGATTGGTTTATATATTTGTTTTGTGGATATTGAGTAAGCCGTACCGTTACAAACCACTCCACCTACTCATCCGACCCACTCCCCTGCCCCCCCCCCCCTCACCCCCATCCCCAACTGTCACCACCACTACCACCACCCCCACCACCACCCCTTTACCTTTCACTCCCCCTCCTTTCCCCTCCCCCTCCCCCCTCCCCTCCACACACAATCCCCCTCTCCCTCCTCCATCCTCCATTAAATCAAGTTCCACCTGTGTTGACCTAATCACGGAGTCAACAGTTTGCTTCCATTACCGAACTGACCAACAACTAGACTGTTCGTGCCCGTAGAAAGTCGAGCTGCCCGGTGGTCAGTCAAGAATGATCCAATCAAGATGCTGGTCAAATATTGACCTCGCAACCATTGATGGTTTGCAACAACCAAAGGCAACAACACTTGTAGGCAGGCAGGCAGGCATGCATGTGTGTGTGGTGTCGTGAAGTTCTGGTCGCAGCAGCGTTGTAAACGGGAAGCATACTATACCGTGTTTGTCAGTGAAAGAGAGACCAGGGACATTCCTTGGCATATATAGATCTGTTTGTATCACAGTCTTGGTATATATAGATCTGTTAGTGTTACAAAGTCTTGGTATAATATATATAGATCTGTTTGTATCACAAAGTCTTGGTATATATAGATCTGTTTGTGTCACAAAGTCTTGGTTTATATATAGATGTGTTTGTATCACAAAGTCTTGGTATATATATAGACCTGTTTGTGTTACAAAGTCTTGGTTTATATATAGATGTGTTTGTGTCACAAAGTCTTGGTATATAGATCTGTTTGTATCACAAAGTCTTGGTATATATAGATCTGTTTGTATCACAAAGTCTTAGTATATATAGATCTGTTTGTATCACAAAGTCTTGGTATATATAGATCTGTTTGTTAAAAGTCTTGGTATGTATATAGATCTGTTTGTGTCACAAAGTCTTGGCATATATAGATCTGTTTGTATCACAGTCTTGGTATATATAGATCTGTTAGTGTTACAAAGTCTTGGTATAATATATATAGATCTGTTTGTATCACAAAGTCTTGGTATATATATATAGATCTGTTTGTCACAAAGTCTTGGTATATATAGATGTGTTTGTGTTACAAAGTTTTGGTATATATAGATCTGTTAGTGTTACAAAGTCTTGGTATAATATATATAGAGAGATTTGTTTGTGTTACAAAGTATTGGTATATATAGATCTGTTTGTGTTACAAAGTCTTGGTATAATATATATAGATCTTTTTGCGTTACAAAGTCTTGTGTATATAGATCTGTTTGTGTTACAAAGTCTTGGTAGATCTGTTTGTGTTACAAAGTCTTGTGTATATAGATCTGTTTGTGTTACGAAGTCTTGGTATATATAGATCTGTTAGTGTTACAAAGTCTTGGTATAATATATATATATATATATATATAGATCTGTTTGTGTTACAAAGTCTTGGTATATAGATCTGTGTTACAAAGTTTTGGTATATATATAGATCTGTTTGGTATATATACATCTGTTTGTGTTACAAAGTCTTGGTATAATATATATAGATCTGTTTGTGTTACAAAGTCTCGGTATAATGTATATATAGATCTGTTAGTGTTACACATATTGCCGTAATTTTCTTTTTTGCTTTATTTCCGATGTTGATTTTGAGGTTTGTGCATTGCTATCATGAGCCCTCTCCAGTGACATGCAGCATATAAGTGCCAGTTGCATTGTCAGTCATCACCGACGGTTGACTTCTTCACTGACGCCCTCATCATTATCATGATCGTCGTCCGTTATTGCCGTCCCACTCTTTCTCTCTCTCTCTCTCTCTCTCTCTCTCTCTCATTCGTTTTTCTCTAAGATTAGTGTTATGAAAAGACAAGAAACTAAACCCAATGAGGAAGGAAATGTCTTTGGTAAATAAAAAAATAAATCTTCTCCTTCTTCTTCGTCGTTCGATCCTGCAACTCCCACGTTCACTCGTATGTACACGAGTGGGCTTTTACGTGTATCACCGTTTTTACCCGGCCATGTAGGCAGCCATACTCCGTTTTTAGGGGGTGTGCAAGGTGTGTATGTTCTTGTTTCCATAACCCACCGAACGCTGACATG
>NC_134878.1:14443139-14448139 GCF_041734735.1 Babylonia areolata | reverse complement strand
TGTATCTCCGCTTTCAGCTGTGTGTTTTCTCCTGTCAGAGTGCACTTAGGCCAGGCCTACCGTCTGATCCGTGTACAGTACAGTATATACGGGTCCGGCTGTCTAATATCACAAAGAAGGGGTCGAGGGACCCGAAAGAAAATAAATGCTTTAACCAACTCTCAAGATAAGAAGACTCTTCTTCTTCTTCTTCTTCTTCTTCTGCGTTCACTCGTATGCACACGAGTGGGCTTTTACGTGTATGACCGTTTTTACCCCGCCATGTAGGCAGCCATACTCCGTTTTCGGGGGGGTGCATGCTGGGTATGTTCTTGTTTCCATAACCCACCGAACGCTGACATGGATTACAGGATCTTTAACGTGCGTATTTGATCTTCTGCTTGCATATACACACGAAGGGGGTTCAGGCACTAGCAGGTCTTCACATATGTTGACCTGGGAGATCGGAAAAATCTCCACCCTTTATACCCCACCAGGCGCCGTTACCGAGATTCGAACCCGGGACCCTCAGATTGAAAGTCCAACGCTTTATAACCACTCGGGCGACTGCGCCCGTATTTGACAAGATAAAAATAAAATAGAAACAAAATAAAATCAAAATGAAATAAAAGGCAGTAGAAACAAACAAGGTGTGGCTTCTTCTCTTGTATCTCCGCTTTCAGCTGTGTGTTTTCTCCTGTCAGAGTGCACTTAGGCCAGGCCTACCGTCTGATCCGTGTACAGTACAGTATATACGGGTCCGGCTGTCTAATATCACAAAGAAGGGGTCGAGGGACCCGAAAGTAAATAAATGCTTTAACTCACACAGTACGGCCAGTCCTCTCTTCTCCTCTACACAGACCCCTCGGATGTCCAGTGGGTGTCTGAATGACCCAACCTTTAGCTTCCGTCGTCAGAATTGTGGTATTCTTTGTCAACATTCACCTCTTCAGTATAAGAGCATTCCGCTTGCAATATTTTGATGATGGTAATTGGGGTGAAACGCTGTTAACGTCGTCTCTTTCGCCGTTCGTATGGAGTTAACCAACTCTCAAGATAAAAAGACGATCGACTGACAACGAAGAACGCTGCTGCTGCTGCTGCTGATGATGATGATGATGATAGTCCTTCGCGGCTGAGACCGGATAAACCGAGGTCCCTTAATTATAGCAGCATGCAACCTTCTCAACGGACGTACCGAAAGAAGCCGACAAAGCAACAAAAGGGATCGTGTCCCTGAGGAAAAAGTTCTGCAGGAAAAATCCACATTGATAGTAAATCAGGCAGCATCGGTGGTCTAGTGGTAGAATACTCGCCTGCCACGCGGGTGACCCGGGTTCGACTCCCGGTCGATGCACATTTTTTTTTTGCTTGGCAGATGTGGTGTAGCGTATATGGATTTGTCCGAACGCAGTGACGCCTCCTTGAGCTACTGAAACTGAAACTGAAACAGTAAAACAAATAATACTTGCAGACAGAAAAAAAAAGAAAAGAAAAAGAAAGAAAAAAAGAAAATCGTGGAGCGGCTCTGTGGCGATGCCTTTGGAGAGCAGCCCGAATTTCACTGAAAAATCTATTTAAAAAAAAAATTTAAAAAATAAAGACCACTACCACTACTACTGCTGCTGCTACTACTAGGCATGGTACTACTATTACTACTACCACTACCAATAATAATAATGATAATAATGAGAAGAAGAATATAATAACTAACCTCTGTTTTTTTTCTTCTTCGTGTTATTTTGATTACGTATAAGACAGTCATTTCCTTCTATGGATAATTTCAAGTGCGTCACAAATGACGAAAATATGGGCTGTTTAAATTGTTATGGCAACCATCGCATTCAACGTAAAATATCATGCCCGCCAACACCTTCTTGTTTTTTCCGCATAGGATCCCCCGCCTCCCCCGCCACCCCAACCCCAACACCCCCCACCCCTACTGTCCAACACTTCCTTTAAACGGTGTTAACGTCATTATTTATGACGTGTTTCGATGACGTAAGTTGAACTAGTAATGACGCCAGTTGTAGGTTGGTTACTCTCTTTCGTCATGAAAGCAGACCATTTATCACCTTTATGTAATTCGTACAGCTTTGGACTAACACCTCATGCAGCTTTCAGATACAGATGGTTGTATCCGCTTTACAGGGTTGGGTTGGGCTGGGTTGGGTCGGAATGTGTCGTGTTGTGCTTTGGTGTGCTGGATTGGTTTTAGACACTGTTGGAAAAAAAACACACACACACACACACACACACACACATATACACATATATATATATATATATATATATATATATATATATATATATATATATATAGTGAATACGCATGCATTTAATCGCTACCAGTGACAAAGTACAGACATACCAAAAACTATATATGCCTATATATATATGTGTGTGTGTGTGTGTTAAATCATAAAACGGGAAATATTTCACTGAAGATAACGCCATCAAATCTGCCATTTTACCACGCATTTAAAAAATTAAAAAATAAAAGATTTTTTTTTATTAACTTTTGAACATCGTTGGTAAGCGCGTTTCAGCGCTGTGAGTAATCAAAGTCTACTTCATTTCCAACTGAATATGCTCAGTTGTATTGGTTCGAACCTGCTAACATGCCTCCACCCCACCCACCCACCCACGCCCACCCCACCCCACCCCTCCCTTCCTCCACCCTTTCCCCAGGACACAGCATCATGCTGAAACGCAGCCTCGAACTCTGATCACTGGGGAACTGAACGCTGATGGGAAACCTGTATATATACTGCGATACGTAGACTAGAAATGAGTGTGTGGAGGAGGGGGATAGAGGAGGTGCAGGGTAATGTGTGGGTGTGTGTGTGTGTGTGTGTGTTGGAGCTCATGTACGTTTATATGTATTTGAATGTGCTTTCATATCTGTGAAACTGCATGTTTGGTGCATATCTGTTATGCATGTGTGGGTGTATGTGTGAATGTGTGTCTTCATGTTTTACATTTATTTGCTTATTTATCATCATTGTTGTCTTTTTTGTCTTTTTCTTTTTTCTTTTTTTTTTATTACTACTACCTTTTTTTATATTATAATTTTTTTTTTAATGTAAACTTATCTATTATTTATTCACCTTTTTTTTTCTTTTTTTTTCCTCAAGGCCTGACAAGGCGCGTTGGGTTACGCTGCTGGTCAGGCATCTGCTTGGCAGATGTGGTGTAGCGTATATGGATTTGTCTGAACGCAGTGACGCCTCCTTGAGCTACTGAAACTGAGACTGAAACTGTATATATATCAGAGGTCCACGCTTAACTCTTTCCATACGAACGGCGAAAGAGACGACGTTAACAGCGTTTCAGCCCAATTACCATCATCAAAATATTGCAAGCGGAACGCTCTTATACTGAAAAGGTGAATGTTGACAAAGAATACCACAATTCTGACGACGGAAGCTAAAGGTTGGGTCATTCAGACACCCACTGGACATCCGAGGGGTCTGTGCAGAGGAGAAGAGAGGACTGGTCGTACTGAGTGAGTTAATGCAATCTGCCACCTCGCCTCCCATGATGATTTGTATGATATACATCTTTGGGGAACATTGACTGTGGCTAAAGGGCTTGGATTTGACAGGCGACACACTGTCTGAAAGATCTTAACTATCTTTAATGTGGGTGTGTGGGTGTGTGTGGGAGGGGGGCAGGGGGTTAGGGGGGTGGGGTTAAAATGTGTATGGCAGCAATCAGAGAGATAGATAGATAGATAAATGGAGAGAGAGGGGACTATCACTCAAGGGCAAAATGAATATGGCGACATTCTGTCTCCCCTGCTTAGAATAAACTCAGTCTTGTGTTCGCATCATCCAGCGAGAGCGGTCAAGGGCATCAGTTTCCCAGGAAGCGATGTCTATGTCACAGGCTTTGAGGTTTGTCTTCAAGGTGTCTTGAAGCGCTTGCAGGGTCTTCCAAGTTCGCGGTGGCCTTCCTTCAGCTGGCCATACAGTAGCATCTTCGGGATCCTGCTGTTTGTCATGCGGACAACGTGTCCTGTCCAGCGTAGCTGGCACTGGATCAGCAGGCTTTCAATGCTGGGCAGGCCGCTCCTCTCTAGGACCTGGAGGTTGGAGACCCTGTCTTGCCACTTTATGCCGAGGATCTTTCGTAGGCATGTCTGGCGAAACTGCTCAAGTTGTTGAATGTGACGGCGATACGTCGTCAAAACTTATGTCAAGCTGTGTTGTAAGCAGGGTTTGGGGCCTCCCGCCACCAGGTTCGTTAACGAACTGAGCACACTGCTCCTTTGTTTCATTCATTCATTCATTTTGCCCATCGCTCCTGGTGGAGCATAGGCCATCGACGACCCCTCGCCATCGCACTCTGTTCTGGGCTGTTCTGGCCAGTCCAGTCCAGTTGGTCCCTTGCTGCTTCAGCTCTCGGTGGCCTCGGTATCTCGCCTCCAGCTGTTTCGAGGCCGGCCTCTCTTCCTCTTTCCCTGCGTGTGATGCTGGACGCTGGCTTCCTGAGGGTGTGTCCGATCCAGCCCCACTTCCTCCGCAATATCTGCTTGGCCACTGGTTCCTGTCCCGCTTGCTCCCACAGATCTTCGTTTCGGATCTTTTCCTGCCATCGGATCTTGTAGATGCGCCTCAGACAGGTGTTGAAGAATGTCTGAATTTTCTGCTGCCCCCCCCCCCATCAAAACCCAGCTCCTTGATCTGCTTGTTGTAAACACACTGTTGCTGCCTGAGTTTCAAAATGTTGTTCATCCAAGTTCGATGTTTGCTTCCTTGTTGCTTCACATCTCTTCTTCCTTGACAGAAATGTTTGTATTTGTATTTGTATTTCTTTTTATCACAACAGATTTCTCTGTGTGAAATTCGGGCTGCTCTCCCCAGGGAGAGCGCGCGTCGCTATACTACAGCGCCACCCTTTTTCTTTTTCTTTTTTTCTTCTTTTTTTCTTTTTTTTCTTTTTTTTTTTTCCTGTGTGCAGTTTTATTTGTTTTTCCTATCGAAGTGGATTTTTCTACAGAATTTTGCCAGGAACAA
>NC_134878.1:14435639-14438139 GCF_041734735.1 Babylonia areolata | reverse complement strand
TTTACACCCACTTGCCCACCCAACCTATCCCCCCCGCCCCCCCCTCCCCCCATCCCCCACCCCCACTGACACACACACGCCCCCCAACCCCCTCCAAGTCCGTCCAAAGGTCCGCAGCAAACGTCAAAGGCTGATAATTGCTTGCTACCTGATAGGACAAGTGGATTGTCCTTTCTTGTGTAATGGTGGGGAGGGGGAGGGGGGAGTGAGGAGGGGACTGGAGGCTTTACACACACACAGACACCCTATCTCCAGGACAACACAAACCAAAGGTACGTAACCCTCCCGCGTCGGCTCGGCTCGACTCGGCGAAGCGAGATTCTCACGGTTGTCTCCCCCGCCCCCCCGTTACGTTGCGTCACTCCCCCCCCCCCTCCTCCCCCCCCCCCCCCCCCCCCCGCCCCTCGCCCCCCCGCCCCGTCTTCTCAATCTTCATCCCCCCAGGTGGAGGGGATTAAATGGTTGCCAGGACTTTTGACTGGACGCACGTGCAAGATGAGTGGGCGGGGGGAGCGGGGGGGGGGGGCGGGGGGGTGGGGGGGGGGGAGCGGGGGACGCTTGCGTTACCCTTGACGACGACCGGGCCCCGGTGGCAGGTAGCCGTAAACAAACACTCTTGACTGTGCCCGGGGGCCGGGGGGGGGCCTTGACTGACGGAGGAAATGGATGATGACCACCGTGTTGTTGGGTCAGCCTCGTCGGCTTCAGACCCCTCTGAGTCCGTCTCTTTACTAAAAGAAAGTGGACCTGAGATAATAGGTGGTTTCCCAGTAACTGAGACCGTTTGAACAAGAAACTGTGTCCTGTTTGTTCTGCGGATCGGACCCCTGTAGCCAAGTGGTTAATTAGCGTCACCGGGTTGACGGCAGACAAGAGACGCCCTTAGGTAAGGATGGACGTGGGTTCGAACGCTATCTGTCATCAGAGTCATATACCATTGTGTTAGGGAGAAGGTCAGTCACGGACTCTTGAGGCCCGCAGTTCTCCTCTTGTTACATTCAGCTGATCTGAGGTTCGGTGTGCCTCCGCCATAGCTTTTTAACAACCATCAGTATCAGTATCAGTATCAGTAGCTCAAGGAGGCGTCACTGCGTTCGGACAAATCTATATACGTTACACCACATCTGCCAAGCAGATGCCTGACCAGCAGCGTAACCCAACGCACTTAGTCAGGGCTTGAGTAAAAAATTAAAAAAATAAATTAATGAATTAATTAAAATAATAAATAAATAAAATGAATAATATAAAATAAATGAAAATAAATTTTAAAAATACAAATAAACCCACAAAACACACAAACAAACAAAAATCTTTAAAAATAAATAAATGAATAAATAAAATAAAATAAAATAAAGTAACCATCGCCGTGCATTGTGGCCTGTCGGGGAATTTTTTTTACATACATCTTGTTTGATTCTTCACAATACAGTCCGCAGTTTATGTTCTCTCTTTTAATTGTAGGAAATTTGAAACCTGTATTTATGACCAGTGCGTAACCCCACTGAATGATTATAGTGGTGGTGTTGTCAGTGTTTCTGGTGTAAACACAGGTGTAAATAAACAACAACGACAAAACAAAAACAAAACAACTTGAAAAACAAGTCGAATGACTGAGTGGGAAAAACTGGGTGTCAGCCATTCATTTTCACGGATGCGTCATTTTTGTTTTTTGGTTCGGGTTTTTTGGTTTTGGGTTGTTTTTCTTCTTCTTCTTCTTCTTCTTCTTCTTCTTCTTCTTTTCTTTTCTTTTTTCCGGGGTGACGGGGTCAGTGGTGGAAAATGGAAGTTTTGCTCGAGTCTAAATAACTAACACTGCAAGATGGGCTCGGTACCTCTTAAGCATATTAATGCCGGGATGTGATATGAACAGATGATAACATGATAACACCCTTCTTCTTGGTTGTCCGTTGGAAGCCGACGATGACAGCGAAATATATTTCTGTTTAATAATTACGATGTAATAATTAATTTCAATGTTTTTAAAAGCGAATATGTGAAATGCTTTTATTTGAGAACATATGTTTATTACTCTTGTTTAATCAAGTTATCCGCGTGTGTGGGATGGGAGAGGGGGGGTGCGGGGGGGGGGGGGGGGGGGTGTGTGCTGATTATCTGGTTGTGGTTTTCCGCAATTCATCTTTATTCTTATCTTATCTGTCTATTATAATCAATGTGCAGTATAGTAGGCTATGTTTATAATTATATTCAAATAATGTTTCTTAATTCTTTCTGTTTTTACATTAAGAATACTAGTTATTACCTGCAGTGTGTGGATATATGTATGAAACGATGTATGTGATATTTTTTACATTTGTATCTTCGTAATATTTGTAGGGGCTGTTGTTGGCTTTTTACAGTTATGGTCCCCATGTTGTTTACTTGTCTATGTTGTGATAATGCACCTGACCAAATTTCTCCAGTTGGAGATAATAGAGTTATTCTGATCTTATCTTATCTTATATTATCTTATCTTATGTGACTCCACAGCCCAAAGCTGGGA
>NC_134878.1:14385639-14430639 GCF_041734735.1 Babylonia areolata | reverse complement strand
ACTGATCAATATCTGAAATGAAAATGGAGATTGAATTGATGGCAGGGACTTATGCAGTAGGAGCATTCGATGTTTAGCAAGAAAAATAATTTTGGCAGAACTGGTTTTGATTTGTCAGCCTCCATAGAAACGAAAAGGTTTATATTTGTAATTTTGTTCCATTATTTGGTGATTTTTTAAAAATATTTCTCTTCTGACAGAAGAGAACAGACAGACGAAAGATAAACAAAAGCTACAGGTTGCATGGCCCAAGTATTTTTAGGCATCAGACAGACAGCTATTCTTATTTTGTGTGGAGGAAACTTTTTCTGCTGTCATGTTGGCCAGCTCATAGTGTTTCTCTCTCTTTTTCCTGTAGACCAAGACAAATGACAGAACACATGTGATGGTAAATAAGGTTCATATAGACCAGGTTTTTTTTTACTCTTTCCACCACTGGACCTTGGAGTGTTGGTCTGCATGCTTGCCATTTAGATGAGATGATAAACCGAGGTCCAGTGTGCATCATAGCACAAAAAACAAATGCTCGCAAAAAAAAAAAGAAAAAAAAAAAAAAAAAAGGAAGTACATGGCAAAATTCTGTAGAAAAATCTCTCGCGAGTTATTAGATAGTAAAACAGATACACTTCCAGACAGGAAAAAGAAACCAAAAAAAAAAAAGAAATAAAAAAGGTGGGTGGCGTTGTGACAATAATCACCAGGAAGAGCAGCCTGATTTTCAAAGACACAAATTATGATACAATACAACACAATACAAACACCACTGATAATTTCAAGGCACGTGGGCATTTTCTGTCTTGTTGGATTCTTTACCTTTAATTTTGTCACATAGGTATTATTGATTATAATCTATAACACACATGTCTCTTTTTTATTTTTATTTTTTTCTTTTTTTTCTTTCAGACGTACTTGGAGCAGACAAAGACCAAATTCAACAAAGGCTACAAAGGAATGAATCTGGCTAAAGTTACTACAACAGTGGGCCTCAACAGTAAGCAACAACAACGATCTCTTTTTCTTTTCTTTTTTGTGATTAGACTTAATCATTATAACCCATGTACCTGTTTAGTTCAGGTTGGAAAGATATTTTCATCTGTGAATGGTCAGTTTTTTTCCCCCTGTGCATGTACATGCATACAGACATGCAATCACATGTGTTATGCACACACGTAATTATATATTTGCAGATATGTGCATACAATGGTAAATGCATGCTTGTGTTACATGGGATTGTTTTATATTTTGTATTCACACTTTCAGAATTGTACTCAATTGTCCACACATAATTATATATGTGAACTTCCTTGTAAACTCCCCGTACCTGATAAATACTCCCCCTCCCCCATCCCCATTTTATAATAAAAACTGTGTAGGACAAAAGACCTTGTAAAATTCCCCCACCCTACACCCCCAGTTTGAAGGGGGGGTGGGGGGGGGGAAGTGAAATATTAATAAAGCAGCTTGCTATTTCTGATTGTGTTGCTTTTCAAAGCTATGGAGATTTTGATCCAGAGATAAAGAATAGAACATCTGCATGAGATATCAGTGTGTGACGAAAAAAAAAAAAAAAAAGAAATAAGAAGTTTGATCATAATGTCACTGAATGACATAATGTCTTCAGTAGCTAGCATTTCACATAGAATGGTACTTTGTAGTCTCTGTCCTTGGACATCCAGTCGTTGGACTTTCAATCTGAGGGTCCCGGGTTCGAATCACGGTGACGGCGCCTGGTGGGTAAAGGGTGGAGATTTTTACGATCTCCCAGGTCAACATATGTGCAGACCTGCTAGTGCCTGAACCCCCTTCGTGTGTAAACGCAAGCAGAAGATCAGATACGCACGTTAAAGATCCTGTAATCCATGTCAGTGTTCGGTGGGTTATGGAAACAAGAACATACCCAGCATGCACACCCCCGAAAGCGGAGTATGGCTGCCTACATGGCGGGGTAAAAACGGTCATACACGTAAAAGCCCACTCGTGTACATGCGAGTGAACGTGGGAGTTGCAGCCCACGAACGCAGAAGAAGAAGAAGAGAAGAAGGACATCCAGTCATTAAGTCACCGGCATGCTGTGAAAAAAGAATCTTACACACTTGAATTTTAACTTTTGGCATTGAGTTATCCTTCAGGCATTGAAGGCTTTAATGAGAGACTTGTCTTGCTTGGAGTAAATGACCCAGTCAGTACTTTGTTGGGGATTGTGCTCCCATGAAAAGGTAAAGTACCAGGAGAGCAGCCTGAATTTCACACAGACAAATCTGATGTGACAAAGAGTAATACATTACAAGACAAGACAAGACGAAACAATAAAAAAAACAATATTGTTCGAGATATCTCCTCCACTGTTAGTGCACTGGATGATACAGGCATTCCCACTCATTTTTTTGCTTTTTTAATCTTTTTTTTTTTTAATACCTCTGCTGCACTCCCTATGTCAGAGTATGTTTGTGAATGATTAATTGACAAGTGAGCAGTTTTTGTGTCAACAAGGTTTGGTGAAAGCTTCAGAAATACACTATGATGAAGATGATTGATTTTGTTTACTGTTTGATAAGCTTTCTTACAATTATCCAGACTCACCTTTGAATACAGGAATGCGTAAATTGTACTGTCTTTAGTCTCTTTAACCCTTTGAGCCCTGACCACTGCTTTACCGGTGGTAGAGAAAAATGACATAATGCCTAGCCACCAGTTGAGCGGTGCATAAACACTTGTGTCGTGTTTTGCTATTGGTTGACTTATATTGAAGAGCCAATCAGAAAAACCGTAATATTCTGACGTCAGCGAACGTAGTACCAACATGGCCGTGCCTTTTCACTGTGTTTTGTGCATGTGCTTTGGATAAAAAAGATCGATTTCAATATAAGTCAACCAATAGCTAAACACGACACAAGTGTTTACGCACCGCTCAACCGGTGGCTAGGCATTATGTCATTTTTCTCTACCACCGGTAAAGCGGTGGTCAGGGCACTCTTTTTATATCTGCCGTGACACATTAAATACCAATTATTTGCAAATTTTGGCTCAGGAGCTCAGGCAGAAGGGTTAAAATTGCTCAGGAACTCAGGGCTCAAAGGGATAAGATATAGAAAGCAGTGACAATAGATTATTCATATTGATTGTTCTTTTTTTGTGCCACTTTCTCAGTTGGGAAAATTGACTTGGGGAAAACTCGTCTCAACTTTTGGGATCTTGGTGGACAAGAGGAGCTGCAGTCACTATGGGATAAGGTGAGTGTGCAGTGTGTGTTTGTGTGTGTGTGTGTCACTGTGTGTGTGTGTTTGTGTGTGTGTGTCACTGTGTGTGTGTGTGTGTGTGTGTGTGTGTGATCAATGTCAGCTCTGGTGGAAACTCGGTCCACAGTGCAGGAGTTCCGATAAACCATGAATATGTGGACTGCTGTTGGAGGGACGTGGTGGCGGTCTCCACTCTGCTCAGTCTGGCTCCACGACTAAGCCATTTAGTCAGTAAGGGGCTTAGTAGGTGGTGTCTTAAGTACGTTAAATCAGAGCAGGCGCATCCGAACACCACCGAAGTGACTCGGCAGCAGTGCACGGTCTCCTCTAGTGTGTGGCCTCCTGGCGACCTAACATCAATGGTTCCCTATGGACTGCCAGCACTGGGACTGCGGCAGACCAACCCGGGTGTGGCTGTGTATGAGGGACTCGAAATGTGCGGCTTGGGAGTAATGCCACTGAAATGGAGCAGATGATGGGGCATCCAAAAGAAAAAAAGAAACTAAATATGTGTGCACCCCTGACGCTTTATAAATGGTAAGGATGCACTGTGTGTTCAACAGGCAGGTCTCCGGGACGTTGTAAAAATTTAAAAGCAACTAACGCTACATAAAATTAAAAAGAGTGATACTCTTGTATGTGAGCGTCATGTGCTGGGATCGTCTTTACAAAGAGTTGTTTCCTTGGCCACTGCTTGACCCAAGAGCAGGTAGGTCTAGAAGATATGCCCAGCCTTTGTACTTGTGTAGTAATAATGCAGATCAGATGAGAAACATGCAGCATTAGAATTAAGAGTGACCCTCAGAAAATAGTCTGGGACCATGTAGAGTTAGGGTAAAAGATTAGAAATTCCCCCTGGACCCCCAAGATTTTTAACCAATAATCAGAAGCTCTGCAGTGTGATTTTATTTTTCTTGACATGGTTGTGATTATTGTGGAGTTTGTGTGAAATGAAAATGTGTGTGTGTGTGTGTGTGTGTGTGTGCGCGTGTGTATGTGTGTGTGTGTGTGTGTGTGTGTTCATGAATGTGTTTGTGAGTGTGTACTTGTGTATGTACAAATGTGGAGTGGTATCTTTGTAGACAGTGATGGCTCAGAATTCATTCACTTTCACATGTTTTTTTTCTTTTGGACATCATGGTTATTTTTATGATTCAGTTATGATTCACGTGGTTTTTTTTCTTTTTGTTGTTGTTTTGACTGTGGAGAATTTCAGGAAGACAATTTGGTACAAAGGAAGTGTTTTGATTATATTTTTGTTTAATGTTTAGACTTTAGGGAGGAGAAAATTTACTCTCTTTTCTTATTATTCTTTCTTACATTTTTATATAATGGACAGATCCCTTCGTCTCGACTTCATTATACAGTAATCACAATATTGTCTGGATAGAGTCCTTTCAGTCAATTAAAAATTTCTTGACAGTTTTCTGATGCTTTATAAAAATTAAAAAAAATTTAACATGGATACATGGATTGTGCTGTATGATTTTGCTAGTTGTTTTTTTTTTTGTTGTTGTTTTTTTGTTGTTGTTGTTGTTTTGTTTTTGTTTGTTTTTTGTCAGTGAATTGTTGGATTGGTCATGTTGCAGTATTATGCGGAGTCCCATGCCATTATCTACGTTGTTGATGCATCTGACAGAGAGAGAATTGAGGAATCCAAAGCAGCATTTGGTTAGTTGGTTTTCCCTGTATGTGAGTGTGCATGTGTGTGAGTGTTAGTGTGTGAAATACACATTTGGTGTTAATATACTGTACCATGTCAAACTAATGCAAACCAGGCCTATCGGTTTGGTCCTCTTGGCCAAAATTTTGCGGCAACTCAGTGATAGACGTCTTGTTAATAGTCTGCCATCTGCTTAGTTGACCCATAGCAAAGAGGACCATTGTCTGTGAAAACCACAAACACCACACCCTCTGAAGGATGTCCTTGTGTAGGGTCGAGCCAATGTGGAGGACGCTCTTGGGCCTGCCTCAAGGTTGGCATTGTCTGCATGGGTTGTGGGTGGATAAAAATCTTGAAATGTTGAGGATTCAGGATGAGCATTGGGAGGGAATACCATACAAATGGCTCATGAGATGGGGCACAAATAAGAGTTTTAAAAAGGTGTGAATCAGATGACAATGTTTATGAACACTATGGTGTTCACAAGGCACTGTGGCAGAATCGATAAGGTGTTGGACCTCCGATACAGTGTTCACCTGTGATTAGAGTTCGAGTCCCCGGTTTCAACATGGCATCATGTCCTTGGGGAAAGACACTATGATTTTCCTCACTTCACCCAGGTGTGAATGGGTACCCCGAGTTAGGTTAGGGAAGGTTAGAACAGCTTTAAAAGAGAATTTGGCCATGCCTTCCAATGCTGTGACTAGACACAGTGGATATGAATGACTTCATCGGCTGTGGGACTTTTAAGCTTGGATTTTTTGTTTGTGGTGTGTTGGCAGACAAGATGGTTGTGAACTCCGCCCTTCATGGCGTTCCCCTCCTGCTGTTGGCTAACAAACAGGACTTGGAGGTGAGGCAGCTTTTTTTCTTTTTCTTTTTTTTTTAAATAATAATTTATTTCATTTTCTATTTTGGTGCCCCAGAATTTGGGGCATTTTTGTTTTTCTATTTTTCATTGATGATGAATGATGGTGGAGGAGATGAAGCTGCTGCAAAGGAGGTACGTACGTCCATTAAGGTTTGGAACTACATGACAAGGCCGTACTGTTATGATATATCCCTGGCGGGCGTCACCCAGACTGAGCGACATGAAACCAGCAGTGATGGTCAGGAGATTGGAGCAACACTTCCAAAGATGCATCCATGAAGTGGATGAACCCTCGACTGGTGTGGTCCCGGTCTTCCCATCTGTGCCCACAGCACGCTTAGTTTTGTGTAGGAGCCGGCCAGAAGCTGACAAGACCCACCTCTGATGGGGATTGAACCTGCATTCTCCCAGTTGTCAGTTCCCAGTTGTGAAAACCACAATCAGCACACCCTCTGAAGGATGTCCTTGTGTAGGGTCGAGCCAATGTGGAGGACGCTCTTGGGCCTGCCCCAAGGTTCGCATTGTCTGCATGGGTTGTGGGTGGATAAAAATCTTGAAATGTTGAGGATTCAGGATGAGCACTGGGAGGGAATGGTGTGGGGCAGGATTGGAGCAACACTTCCAAAGATGCATCCATGAAGTGGATGAACCCTCGACTGGTGTGGTCCCAGTCTTCCCGTCTGTTCCCACAGCTCACTTAGTTTTGGGTAGGAGCCAGCCGGAAGCTGACAAGACCCACCTCTGATGGGGATCGTACCTGCATTCTCCCAGTTGTTGGTCCTCGAAGCTAGCCGCTTGGCCACAGTCGCTGGTGAGGTGAGGCAGCTTTGCCTGTGTCGCATGAAATTCAGTGCAACTGATGTCCCTGCTCCTCCATGGAGACGCTGGGGGGAGGGGAGAGGGTGGTGGTGTTGGAGGGTCTTTCAGAATGAATTAGATGATGAATTAGTATCCCCACCTTCTGGAAAGTTGGTGCTTGAAATTATTCCCTGTTATTATTGCTTTCTTTTGTTTCTGGCGTTGTCCATTTCTTTCTGATGTTTTTTGTTGCTGTTTTTTTTTTTTCCTGTCTTATTTTCTTGCCTTGTTGAACCATTCACTGATGTTTTTTTTCCCTAAGAAAGCCTTGAATATTTCTAGGACTTGATGATTGGGTGCACTTACTGTTATTCTTTTTTGCACTTATTAAGTGTGAGGTGTCCATTGAAAATTGTTTGATTTTGTGTGTATGTTATTGTATATAATTTTGTGTATTATGCAGAAATATGTTTTTGTTCAGATTAATTTTTTGGTAATCCTTCAGTGAAAAATTGTGTGATCATCAGAGTCAGAGGCACATCCTCAGTTAATGTGTATGAATGTGACTGTACCTGTGCTTAACATTTTCCATGTGGGGGTGGGGTTTTTTTTCCCCTAGGTTACTTGGCTGTATTTACAGGTTTTCAGCCCTGACAAGGACCTGTGTGGTTGGATGGACTATGGGCAACAAAGATTGATAAGTAAATAAATCAGACTGGCCGTTATCACTGTAGAAATTACTGTATAACACTTGTCCATGACAGCCAGTTTCTCTAACACCATTGTTTTCAAATTGTGACCGTTGGTTGTTGGAAAGTTGTTGGTGCTAATACTACCGTTGTGTAGTAACTACGCCTCCTTGAAACTGAAACTTGTAGTTGTGTGTCGCAGGGCTGCCTGTCTGTGGACGATGTCAGACATGTTTTCAACCCCATCCCTCAGGTGGTCGGGGACAGAGACTGCAGCACAGAAGGTGTATCAGCATTAAGAGGGTGAGTTTTTTGTGTGCATATTTTGGGTGGTTTTTTTTTCCTGTTCATGTGTTGCAAAACCCATATTCACTAGTATCTCTTGAGTCTGGCTATTCTCACCACCACCATTTAATCACTCGTTAAATAGCCTCCCTTGCCTGCCCTTTCTTGTCTTTAGTTTCTACAGTTTTAGAGTTATGCATGCGTGTGAATGACTGGTGCGAAAGCGCTTTGATTTGTCTCTGCACAAGATCCAGCGCTATATAAATACCATTATTATTATTTATTACTCGTGTTACCAGTCAGTCACTTTATCGTCTGAAACACAGTGAACAGAATTTAGCCTTCAGACCCGTCATGAGAAAGAAAAGTTAAAATTTATTTCAAGAAATAGTAATTAAAAAAAACAAACAAATAAACCAGTCATTCCATCACAGATGCAAGATCACTTGCGAGAGCCATGGCGGGGTTGTGGTTTGGGGAGAGGGTGCAGGAGGGAAGGAAGGGCGTTGCACAGTCACCATCACAGTAAATTTATTATTTTATGTGTACAGAGACGGGCGCAATAGCTGAGTGGTTAAAGCGTTGGACTGTCAATCTGAGGGTCCCGGGTTCGAATCACGGTGACGGCGCCTGGTGGGTAAAGGGTGGAGATTTTTACGATCTCCCAGGTCAACATATGTGCAGACCTGCTAGTGCCTGAACCCCCTTCGTGTGTATATGCAAGCAGAAGATCAAATACGCACGTTAAAGATCCTGTAATCCATGTCAGCGTTAGGTGGGTTATGGAAACAAGAACATACCCAGCATGCACACCCCTGAAAACGGAGTATGGCTGCCTACATGGCGGGGTAAAAACGGTCATACACATAAAAGCCCACTCGTGTGCATGCGAGTGAACGCAGAAGAAGATGTGTACATTAAAGCATGAAAAGTTGACACTCAAATACATTAGTTAAAGAGTCTTGATTTAAAAATCAAACTTTATTTCTGTTTATCTGAAATGGGGGCAGAACCTTCCTGTTGGGTGTATAATAATGTTAGGTATGTTCATTTTCCTTAACCCACTAAACACTTCACATGGATTACAGGAACTTTAATATGTGTATTTGATGTTCTGCATGTGTATACACATGAAGAGGGTTCAGGCACAAGCAGGTCTGCTCAGTTATTGACTTGGGAGATCAGAAAAAAAAATATCCAACCTTAACCCATTGAGATGCACTCCTTGAGAAATTGAACCTGAAAAAAAAACAACCTACTAAAAATAAACAAAGATGCTTTGTATTGTATTATATTATTTTGTATTGTGTTGTACTGTTTTCCATGACTTGCTGGTGTCTTGTCATGACAGAGACGGGGTGCCAGAGGGAATCAACTGGCTGGCAGAACGCATCAAGAGGAATGTCATGTCTCGCCCTCCCACACAGCGTGATATCACGTGATCAGCTGGCCACGTCGTGCTGTTTCCGGGGGTTTGGGTGTGTTTTTTTTGTTGTCGGTTTTTGGTGGGTTTTTTTTAATGTGTTTGGAGGTGACATTATTGCTTGCAACTTGTGGACTGTGCACAGGACTGATGAATATGATGTTTTCTACATGTCTTATTATTATTTCACTCGTTTGAGGTCACACACACACATGTGTGCGCATGCTCAGGCACGCACGCACACACACACACACACACACACACACACACACACACACGCGCACGCACGCATACATGGGCTTTTGCAAGTCACATGCTTGCACACACGCTTGCAAAAGTATATTGAAGTGTATATATATATATGTGTATATTTATAAACGTGCACATACATGAATGCACACTTGCATACACACAGACATACACACTTGGCAAAACCATACTAAAGAACACACACACACACACACACACACAAACGAACGAACATACTCATATACATAATTTTGTGCGCATACACATACACACACACATGCACAATGACAGAAACATGTTTACTCTCGCATTCACTTACAAACACACATGCGGACACACACACACACACACACAGCTCTGTGCATGACTGGGTGTTGTCATCACATGCAAACCATAGAAGCACACATGTTGCTTTTCCATTTGTAGATTGTCATCAGAATCAGTACACACACACACACACACTGCAAAATCATACTGAAGAACACACACACACACACACACACACACACACATACACACAGTGGGCTTCTTAAAACATGCATTCAGATACACAACTCAAGACATGTCCATTTTATACACCACCACTACCACCTCTAAGAACCAACTCTAGTAAAAAAAAAATTTTTAAATTCACCAACACGTCAAACAACAAAATCCCACAATCATTCATTAACATCGCCTGGTGGGCATCATCAAACAGTGGAATCACCTGTTGCTTTGAATGGGCCAGCGGTTCCAGAACAAGTGATACCGAGCATCACTGTACATTGAGGGGGGCTGTGCGAGGGTTGCGGGGGTTTCATGACTCAGGTTGGCAGTTCTGGGGTTAGTTAGACTGTGTGTGGGTGTTGCCGTTTTGATTCCAATGAGTGGCCTGCGATGTGGCAGAGTAGTGATATGAGTGAAGTGTTTTGCATGCATTTATCTTATTGTTTGATTTGAATACTTCAGTGTCCACGTTTTGGGGTGTGGTTTTTTTTGTTTTTGTTTTTTTGTTGTTGTTTTCTTACTGCCCTGAAGTTCAGTTTTTGTTTAAAAGAAAAACAAAGTTGAATTTTAGCCTCATAATGATTATAGATGAAGGAAAATCATTATTAATATTAGTATCAGCTGACTGCATTACAAAGGTGCATATTTTATTTTGAAACCTGCAGTTGACACAAAGTAATTTTATGGTTAATGTATGTTTCAAAGTACGTGGTCAGTGTGCAATGCTTACTCCTCTGTTATGATGTAGAAAGTGTATACGTTTTCAGTGTATATTCTGTGTTAAATGAAGAATTGTCAGTGAAAACAAGAAGAAAAAAACATGCACACGCTATGGCACCAACACACATTTGTGACCATTTATTCTGTTAACATCTGAAAAAAAAATGTTGAGAAAGTGTTCTTCAAACATGAGGGTTCTGGTTTTTAGTCAGCAGGCTGAATGTTGTTATCTTGAATTCATAATTTTGAATTGTATTGGGAATGCATTCCATAGTTTTCAAGAAAATAGTGGGTTTTGGTTTGTTGTGAAAGAAAATAATCAGTGTTGATTTGTTTCTGTTCTGTTGAATTCACAGAGGAATCTAAATTTGTATTGTGAATGCAATCCAGCATTTTATGTTTAAGGGAATGAAAATGATCAGTAAAGGTTTATTCCCTTTTGAAACCAAACACAAGCAGATGGGTTTATGACAGACCTGATCACCATAGAATGGTGGCCTTGTAGTGATGTGTCTACTTAGGAAGCAAGAGAATCTGACGGCAAGGGGTCTTATCCAACCTTTTGCCAGTATTTTTTCCCCTCCACAAGACTGTGTTTAATACGATTAACTTAATCCCGTCTTATGACAGCATCTGTATTTGAGATTAATACAGTTAATCTATTGCGTGTGTATTTTTGTGCCAGTGCCCGGTTTTTCAACCTTTTGATGAAGTGTAAACATTTACGGAAGAAACCTTTCAGCTGTTCTGACACAGTTCATGATACCCTTTCATGGGATACAGATAGGGTTGAACATGTGAAAACTTTGGAAACTTGCTTCATTGACACTGAATACTGGCATTTGTGTTGTTCTGTTGGGGGGCGGGGGCGGAAGGCTGGAAGTACTTTTGACCTTTTTTTTTTTTTTTTTAAATTTCAGTGTGGGCACACCTTTTTGCTGAATCAGTTTCATTTTCAAAGAGGTCAACTGGCTGAGGACGTGGGTACAAGACTTAACTAGCCAGATGTATTTAATGTTTCATCAAGTGTCCTATGCCCAACATCATGTCAGCATGGGTAGATGTGCTGTCTCTGAATTCGAGTTCTGTCAGTCTTTGCAATCATTTTATGTCAAGTTGTTTTCCTTTTTAAATGATTATTTTGAATTAAGGCTTTCTCAGAATTTATTTTGATTAGGTATTATAGCAGGTTATAGGAAACTAACAGTTGATCAGGGGGGACATTTAAATGCATCGCATATGTAGAGTATATAATGAACTGGATTTCTGTTTTGATTCTGTTTTATGTTGGTAAACTGAATATAGATACCATAATGCTGGATACTTTGCTGATAATGCATTGGCATTGTCTTTCATGTTCTTTTTTTTTTTTTTTCTTTTGAAAAAAAAATCTTTTTTAAAGATTGATGCAAAAACCAAGTGGTTAAAGCATTGAATTTTCAATGTGAGGGTTTCCGGTTTGATTCCTGGTCATAGCTTCTGGTGGGTAAAGGGTGGGGATTTTACCAATCTTCAGGTCGACAAATTATGTAGACCTGCCAACACCTGAACCCTCTTTGTGTGGTATATTCATGCAGATCTGATACGCTCATTAAAGATCCCATAATCCATGTCATCTTTTGGCAAGTTTTGGAAACCAGAACATACCCCACATGCAACCCCTTGAAAACGGAGTATGACTGCCGACATGGCAGGGGTAAAAACAGTCATACATGGAAAAGCCCACTCGTGTGGGTGAGTGAATGTGGGAGTCATAGCCCACGAATAGAGAAGACCTTTTTTTTTTTTTTTTTTTCACTTAGAGCAGCCTTCTTTTAGATCAAGTTTATGTAAATGATTGGTTTTTAATTATGTCCCTTGCAGTGACATGTATTGATGTTTTAACCTACTCCGCAGTGCTGTTAAATATAAAAGATTCATCCCTGCTGATGGTGTAAGCTAAATTTAAAGGCAAGTCATTTATTCTTTTTATTCTGCCCTTTTTTGTGATTGTGATTGTACAGATGGTGTCAACAGTATTTGCTAGTATCATTACATTGTCATGAGTGGGTGAATGGAAAAGGGCTTTGAATTAGAAGGAAAAGAAGAAAGGATGATGGTTTGAGCATTACTATTTTTTCGGATGATGTGAAATCACTTTCAAATGATGTAAAACACGATGCTTTTCTTGTCGAATAAGTGTAGTGTGTGAACGTATGTGTGTGTGTGTATGTTTGCTCTTGTCAAATTAAGAATGATGAGCTTTAGCTTTAATTTCATAGCTCAAGGATTGTGCAGTGGGTTTGTTTTTTTTATCACTCAGTTCTTGCAAAAGTATTTGAGTTGTTTTTTTCTTTTTTAAATCATTAATGAGTTTGGTTTAGCTGTGTATGGGGGAGGTGAAGGATGGGGAGGTGTGTTGGATGATGAGGAAAATCCCCCTGTGTACAAATGGTATCGCAGGTGTCAGTATATAAGAGTTTCTCACATGTCAGGCTTGATGTTCTTATATATTTGCATCATAGACATACCTGTTTTGATTGTGAGAGGTATATATATATATACATATATGTGTGTGTGTGTGTATTTATAGATATATAGATAATCATGCATCATGTATTTCTTTGCTCAAGAACTTCATGTTGTAAGGAGGAAGACGAGTCTTCTGAAGAGTACAAAATCTTGAGGCCAAATGGGCTCTTTTACCCCAATTATCGGGGTTCTCAGATTTACCTCCAGATGTTAACTCCCGTGCACAATCTAATCAAATCTGCATTGCTGCACACATACAAAGGCAGGTATACCTTCCAGTCCTGAGCGTCTTGCATTTCTGGGCCCAAGTAGTGGTGAAGGGAAACAACTCTTTGTAGCAGACGATCCCAGTATCAGGCTGAAGGTTCGATACACGTTTTCCTTTTTCTTCTGTTCGTTCTGCAACGTGCTGTGCATCTTTTCCTTTTTCAATGCGTTAGGGATGCATATTTGTTAATTATCTGAGTATCCAAAGCCCTGAAGACATATTGGATTACAGGAACTGTGTAGAATGCCAGACGGTGAAAAGCTTTCAAAATACTCTAGCTTCATCTTTTTCATCACCCCAGGCATGGCCAGGGAAAGGGTGTGAGAGAGAATGTGACGCAGATAAAGAGAGGGGGGAGACAGATCATATTTTATTGTCTCGCATCAGTTGAACTGGTCACGTGAGTGTATCCATGTTTGTTTTTGTTTGGTTTGATTTTTCTGTGTCCTATTGATAGAGTACATGTAAACATGCAATAACGTTATTAATGTTATGTATTTATGTATTGTATAAGACCTTCTGTGTAATACTGTTACGAGTATTTTGAAGTCTGTTGCAGCATTGTTGACAGTGTTTTAAGATGA
This sequence comes from Babylonia areolata, assembly GCF_041734735.1. Lineage (NCBI taxonomy): Eukaryota > Metazoa > Mollusca > Gastropoda > Neogastropoda > Buccinidae > Babylonia > Babylonia areolata. Next base: position 14,416,853 of record NC_134878.1, on the reverse strand, counting down.
ATTCAGGACTGAGATATTCAGTGGTCTCCAACTTAAAAGATGCCCATTTGACCACAATTTGCCGTTTTATTATTTATACAATTTTTTTTTTTAATTCTGGGGAGAATATCAAATAATTTAAGCTGCTACACATTTTGTTTAGTTGTCTCTCTCCTTTTTTGAAATTCATTTACTGGGTATGTTTTGTTTCATGTGAGAGTGTGTAAAAAAAAAAAAAAAAAATTGAACTATGGGGACTGTTTACTTCTTGTGAAAGATGTGTTTGCATGCATGCATATGGACAGAGTTATATTTGAACTATTGTATGTTCAAAGATCATTGAGCTGTTTAACAGTTCGTTATCTTAAAGGTAAATTGTTTTTAAATTCTATAAATAGTTTGAATTTTGTGAACTCTGTTAATTTTTAGAATAGCTCAAAATTTTTTCAAGATAAATTGTTTTTAAATCTTGTACAATAGAACTCTATCAGCTTTGAACACAGTGACATGCTCACATGTTTTTAAATTCAATAACCTTGAAATGTTGATTACATAAGACACACATACCAATACATTTTCAAATTTCATTACAATCCATTACTTACGTAAAAGTGTACAAACACATCTTTCACTTAAAACTGGAGTCATAACTGTTGGGAAAATGCTTCCCTCGCTTTGGAATAACATTGTTTTATGCACAAATGTGTAAAGGATGATGGTGTATGTTGATTATGTTTGGTCCTGTCTAGTAAGTAGTGGTGGAATAAATGACATTGAACAGCAACAAGCGGCAAAGTGTTGCAACTCTGCGTGGTTCCTGAACACCCAGGCAAAGACGGGTGTGTGGATCCACCCCAGTAAGTGCAACCAGATCTTCCCAGCAGATCTTAGAAAGTGAGCAGTTCTCTGTAATTCTTTAGTATGCATTTCAATTCTCCATTTTGTGATCTGTACAGACATACATAATTCTCCATTCTGATCTGTTCACACATAATCAACTATTAGGAAGTCCTCATATGGCCTTCTGCAGTTGGCTAGACTTAAGCAACAATGTTGATCTCATACACATAAAATTAAGTTCTAAGGCCATATTTAGCCTGTCCACCTATGCAAATGTCTTGCAATGCAATCTATCTTCATATCATTTCAGCAAACTAACATTTTGAAATTAAAAACATCACATTTCTTTTCGACATTGCTGATAAAATTTGCACTGTTGCCTGTGCTAAGTTTTTAGCAGGGATTTATCATGCACAAACATGATTTCTCATTGGTTGACTTTTGCAGTGGGATGTGTATTCCCATTGGCTAGCTATCGAGTTTCCTCATTGGCCGAAAGTGAACAAGTTGTACATTCTCACTGGCTGTTCTTTTCTGTTTTCCCTTTGGTTAAGTTGGCAGTGAGTAGTGCTCAGGTTTGCAGAAAATTTCAAGTATGCAAGAAAAGGGGAAGAAATTTTCCATTTTCATGGAAGGCATTATAATTTTCAAAACATTTCAGTGAACTCTTCTGACATCACATTTCTGTTTGACTTAGCATCTTGGAAAAATTACAGTTGAGCTTGTTGGGATGCAGCCTCCCAAACCACAACTCTGTCACCTTCCTCTCTCCTCCCTTTCACTCCCCCAAACCCCCCAACGCCCCCCCCCCCCCCCCCAAAAAAAAAAAACCCAAACCCCATCCCCCACCCCCCAAAAAACCCAAACCCCATTCCCCCCAAAAAAAAGACCCAAACTCCATCTCCCCCCCCCCCCTCCCCCCCCCCCCCAAAAAAAAAGAAAAAAAACCATTCCCCTCTCTCTCTCTGCCAATGAAAACAAGTTTGAGACTGCAGCCAGTAGTCCTGATGCTTTCATTTCTCTCTCTCTCTCTCTCTCTCTCTCAATTTCAAAAGAAGAAATAGTAAAGAAAAAATATATATGAATAAAATAAAATTTAAAAAGGGAAAAGAAACTGAAAAAAAGAATAGAAATAAAAAAACATGTCAACCCCAACCCCCACCCCCCCCCCCCCCCACCCCACCCCCAAAAAGAAGAAAAGAATTGGAATTAAAATGGGACAAACAAAAAGAAACTACACAAAAATGAAAACAACACCATGAACAAATAACTGAAAACAACAACACAAACAAATAACAGAGTCTAAATTACAAAATCGCATCTGATGTTTCATGTGATGTGCTGCTTCATGCTCTACAGAATTAAGCTTGAAAGCACAAAACAACATTTTTTGACAAATCAGATCTTCTTCCCTGATTATCTGTTTTCACAACCAAGATACTTAATAACACCATCAGACTGTTTCCTAACTACAAAAAAAAGAAGAAAAAAAACAAAACAAAAAAATACCATCACCAACAACACACACACACACACACACAAAAGCTGGCTAGATGAAAAACCTACAACATAAAGTGGACAACTTTGGAGATAATTTCTGCAACATTGTGCAGGAGAACAATTTCATTTTCATCATAATTATAGGTTATTATAAATTATATGCTCATAAAAAAAAATGTTTAAAAAATCCTAGAATTTCTAGCACAAACTTATAACAAATAGTAGTTTACGATATATTTATCTTGTATATATGTCATTCTTTCTCTGACTGTCAGACACAAAGTATATTTCACCAACAAATATTTGTGCCATCAGGCAAGTGGACAATTCATGTAACAGCTATTTCAATTTTAACCAACCCTTTTACGAAATGTCTATTCTACTTATTACATTAATTACTAATTATGAGGTTAATACTATTACAGTGAAGAGCATTTGAAGTTTGAACACATGATTTAGTATCAGCTGTGAGAACTTTGTGAGATAACCTTGTTAAAGCTGCCTTTCCATTTGATGCAAGTATACATACACGCTGCCTGGATCAAGTAAATCACACATGGCTTCTATGGAAAGCAGCCTTTTCATTACCTCCTTATGTTGCGTGCAGCCCTTTACATATCTGAAAGTTCATGAACAATTTAGCTCGAATAAATTTCAACAAAAGGCAACGTAAACAATAGAACTATTTGCAAGCACAACCTCAACAGATGATCCAGCTGTAAACATTTTACACTAAAACTAATGCCAACTGGTATTTGCTTCTATTAAGCGTTGCAAGTGTCTGTTGAATATTACAATGTTTTGTTAATCTGATTTTCTCAGAGCATACAATGCCATAACAAATAATGTCTGCTTTCTTTCTGATGTTTCTCATTTAAAACAATAGGATGAGAAAAATGTGGCAAGAATGGAACAGAATCACATTTGTGAACATAAAAAACCTGTGATGGAAACACTGCAGATACATATGTACAAGTCTGTAGAAGCGCCGACTGTTAAGGAAAAGTGTAACATGTAAATCAGACCTAATATAAATACCATTATTACACATACAGTAAAAGACTAAAACTGTCAACGGGGGTTTCAAAACCTAGACAAATTATCCATGAGACAAATGTAAATTGTACTTATTGAAACACAGACCTCACTCGTACACATTTCATCTCATGTAATGTTTCAATGGATCAACCAGTTTGTTTTTTCCCTCCAACCAGTTTAGTATCTTAAGTTATCCATCTTCTCTGAATAATCACAGCTTTGAGAATTTCGCCCTCAAAATGAGGAATGTGATCCATCAAGTTTAACTCACTCGGGATGACAAGTTTTCTCCCTTGCTTTTCCCCACAGACAGCCCATTTGTAAGGGTTTGGAAAAAATTTTACAAAAAATACAAAATACAGAGTAAGAAAATGAAACTTTCAGAACTGGTTTATTACATGTTGAGCTATTACATATATAAAAAAAAAATCAAATTTCTCATCTTATTTTTACAGTTTTGCCGTATGTAGAAAATACTGCCAATTTTTCACCCCGAATCACCAAACCCATGCTCACTTTCTGCATTAAATTCGCTTTCTTCTTCGTCATCATCCACCTCTTCAATGTCCGACCCTTCAGTTTGTAGCATTTCAAATTCTTCGGCAACCCCAAAACGTTGCCGTCGCTGCCTTGTTCGCTTCACAACATTTTGAGAAGAGCCCGCTTTGCTAACAGGCTGGCATGCGAGCAGACGACCGGTCAGTGACTTTGTCAGCGTGTGTGTGAGACAGGCCACACATGACAGTCTGACCAATCATACCATCTGATTGTGGAGTGACCCAGAATAGCGCACTCTGCTTGGCTAATCACAAAATCACATTACAGCGCGTGATGGATTTTTATTTCTTGAAAATGCTATTCCATTCCGTCGTCTGAAACCGAATACATTTTATGTAGGAATGCTCATGCATTCCTTCGTCCGGAGAGAGCTAAAAGTCCCACTGCCTTTTACAGGCATCAAGGCAGAAAATTCATATACAATGTCTAGGGGTCACCACTGGAAGGCGATGCCCAATCCTCTCCTTTCATCATTATAACCTTCCTCTACCAATGTCAGGTACCCACCACGGCTGCTCAGCCGAGCACAAAATCCGGCTCTTTAGTTGGCCGAGCAGCGTCTAGCGTCTTGGGTCAAAAATTTTTTAATGCCAGACTTTCCCACCACACTCTGTACTGACCGGCACATTCGCCGCGGTATTTCTGGCCCCGCGCGCCAAACTGGGACACTGCCTTCTTTGTTTCACTCAGCCCCGCGGCCCCCGCCCCGCTTTTCCCACCTTTTCACAGCATCCACACATTTCCTGCAGCGATTACAGAAAGTTGAATTATTGCTATTCCTGGTTGTATTATTGGAGTGCAGTTTGATTTGATTTACACAATTTCATTATTTTATCAACATCATCGTTTCATTTTTTTTTTTTTGCCTTAAAAATCTTCGTCTTTCTCGTGGAATGAAGGGCACGGCAGTGCCATAAGCCGACAGACACTCACCCCGCTCTCCATCCCCCTGCTGCTCACTCTCACCATGCTACAGTCATTTAAACGTTTGTTGTGCTGCCAAGAAAAATCGCACAACTCAAAAGGTAAGCTAATCTGCATGCAGGCATGCTATATGTTCTGTGTGTATTTACGATGTTATTGTGCTAAACGCCGGTTTTCTTAGAGAGGGATTTAAACTTAACGATTTTTGCGATCATGTTTCTGCTTATCCTTCTCTTCTCTTTCTTCATTTATGTTTCAACCGTTGCCACAACAACCGCTATGTAAGAAAACATATTGTGTTTGGAGTCAATGGAAAGCTTATTTTGTGTTCTTTTTAGAAAACCACTTCTTTAGTCGTTATTTCCGATCCATCCGAGGAGATGATGCGCGAAAGAAACAAAGCAGATTTACCGCCGAACAAGCGTACAGCGAGTGCCGCTGGCGCGGCCTGTTTGTCAGCCGCGTTTATTTATATCCATGCCCTACTTCCTGGGTTCACGAACTTTCGCAGGGCCAACTAAAGTGCCAGCACTGAACACCCGTGCCACCCATTCACAGCTGGGTGGAGTGAGGAAATCGGAATACATTACCTTTCTCAAGGACTTAACGCTATGCTGAAACGGGGCTTTGAACCCTGATTAGTGGTGAACTGTGCGTCGGAAGTTCAATGCTTAGCTGATTCTGCCACAACGCCTTCATTATACACCATTAGTTCAACAACTGTCATGTCAGAAGACCCCTCATGACGCATTCATTATACATTATTAGTTCAATATCAAGAGACCCGTCACAACGCCTTCATTATACATTATTAGTTCAATAACGTCTTCTCAAAAGACCCCTCACGACGCCTTCAATATACACTATTAGTTCAATAACTGTCATGTCAAAAGAGCCCTCACGACATCTTCATTATACACTATTAGTTCAATGTCAAGAGACCCGTCACAACGCCTTCATTATACACTATTAGTTCAATAACTGTCATGTCAAAAGAGCCCTCACGACGTCTTCATTAAACACTATCAGTTCAATAACTGTCATGTCAAAAGACCCCTGCCCCTGCCCAGCCCCCACACCCTGTCAAACTGGACTGCTGCACCTCACAAAGTCTGCTCTTGGGGGGCAGATAAATTTAGCAACAGAACTCACAGAAATTTGCAGATATGTACTAGTTGCTAAGCAGAAGAGCTCCACTACAACAGTCTCAGAAACTGGCATTAATGCTGCAAGACGCCTAAAAAGTTGAGTTCAAAAGAGATGTAACACTTCCCTTAATACAGCAGTGCCCTAAATAAGCACTGCCTTACAGACAGACATGATCAAAATCCAGTGATCAACAAAGATGGAAAGGACTGCAGACCCCCCCCCCCCCCCCCCCCAAACAACAACAACAAAAAACACCCCAGCTTACTAATGTTTTCATCAGTACAAAACGCCCCTGCCTTACCCACAACCTTCCCTCCCCCACACAAGAAAAACAACAACAATTTTTCAATATTCTACTGGTGGGGATGGAGGTAGGAAGGTTCAACAAACAACAAAAATCCTGCAATGGAAAACGTCAACCATATCACATGTGACCTCTCGCCAGCCTCCCACAATCTTACAGGCTCGCACTCTGAGGTTATTTACAACAATAATACTGTCACGTCATCTGGCAAACACGCTGTATAACAGAATACGTTTTTGAAAATCTGCAGAACAAAATTCTTTATCCAAAATCTGCAGAACAGAACACTCCAAAATCAAAAGACTGGATGTAGCTGTGTATCCAAGATTCGGAATGAGTGACATGGGAGTAATGCCACTGAAACAGTGCAGATGATGGGGCAGCAAAAAAAAAAAAAAAAAAAAAAAAAAAAAGACGACTGGCTATTCAATCACTTCTGTTGTAACCACAATTCACACCACTCTGCAAACGAAATCCACAACGTTACCCACAAGCTTCATCGTGATATGAACCAGACCACTACAGCAATCCAGTGCCCTAAGATTCCGGTCGCTGTTGACCGGAATACTGATGACTGCAATACTGGACTGTCTCCTCATAACTACTTCCTCCGATGCAGATATATATATATGTATGTGTGTATGATAGTCAGTCGTGTATGACAATGACCATCAGAATAGCAAAGAAGGCAACTGCTGTCCCAACTATCTAGGCTAGCATTTGGTTAGGGTGGAAAATGTGTCGCCCAAGTTACATCGCCACTTTCTCTGCCACAAGGGCAGTCGGATGGTTCTAGCCAACTAGGCCCCAAGACTGCAGACCTAAGAGACAGTGCAATTTTGCCTCCAAGTTTAAGAGTCATAGTCCTTCACAACAGACTAAGCCATAAACGAATTCCCACTGCAGTGGAGAAACCACTGATCATACAGCTCTCACTTTGCTGTAGGCCCACCTGTAAAGCTCATGTCAAACTCCGATATAAGCTGAGCGTTCTTCTTCTCCTTCTTCTTCTTCTTCTGCGTTCGTGGGCTGCAACTCCCACGTTCACTCGCATGTACACGAGTGGGATTTTACGTGTATGACCGTTTTTACCCCGCCATGTAGGCAGCCATACTCCGATTTCGGGGGTGTGCATGCTGGGTATGTTCTTGTTTCCATAACCCACCGAACGCTGACATGGATTACAGGATCTTTAACGTGCGTATTTGATCTTCTGCATGCATTTACACACGAAGGGGGTTCAGGCACTAGCAGGTCTGCACATATGTTGACCTGGGAGATGGTAAAAATCCCCACCCTTTACCCACCAGGCGCCGTCACAGTGATTCGAACCCGGGACCCTCAGATTGAAAGTCCAACGCTTTAACCACTCGGCTATTGCGCCCGTCAAGCTGAGCGTTGATGCTGAGAAAAAAAACCCACACTGTGAGACACGCCCTCCGCAGCAATCATCACAGACGCACACATGCATCAACAGCACTCGGTCAACAAGGACTCCAACACACACAGCTGCACCCTCACTTGACGGAACACATCCTCGGTGGTGATCTTTCTCACATGCCGTTCAAAACTCTGCACGTACAACTTCATGTCCTCTTTACACTTTTCCATCTCTGGCAGCGCTTCTTGCTGGTTTTGCAGCGGCGGCCCATTCTGCTGTTGCTGCAGCTGTTGTTGTAGCTGCAGTCGCCGCTGTTGCTGCAGAACCTGAAGATGAGAGCGCAGAAGCAGGGTCAGGAGCACCAGGAACTTGCGGACCTCTTCCAGCGAGGCGGAGTGGTGGGTGCTGTCATCGCCAGTGTCCAGAACCTCCCGGTACATAAAGGATGAGGGCACGAACTCCCTCTCCTGACTGTCTGCATCTTGTGAGAAACACTCTGCAACAAGAACAAAGAAAATGGTCCACAGTGATTTAAACCAATGTTTTCCCTCCAATCCCAAGAAAATGGTTAGCTGTGATTCAACAACATAGAACAGTTTCCCTCCAATCCCAAGAAAATGGTTAGCTGTGATTCAACAACATAAAATAGTTTCCCTCCAATCCCAAGAAAATGGTTAGCTGTGATTCAACAACATAAAATAGTTTCCCTCCAATCCCAAGAAAATGGTTAGCTGTGATTCAACAACATAAAATACTTTCCCTCCAATCCAAAAAAACATGTTTCCTTCATGGGTAATTTCTTTTTTTGTCTTTTTTAATATACATTCTCCTGTTATCAACTCTTTCAGACACTTTTCACTTTACTGTTATCACTTCATCCTGACCATTAACAACGCCAACATTCTTTTCATCCAGTTATGTTCATAAGTGAAGTTTTTCATGGCATCAAGCTTATGAAGGAGAATCATATAGTTCTACACCTGAAATGGATTTCCATTAAAAAAAATTTTAAAGATAAAAATCCAGATCATGATCTATCCTCCCTGAAATCATGTGATGGTGGGCTGCAATTCAGTTATTTGATTGTATCTACAAATGGGATTTTACATGTATGACCATTTCTGACATTCTACTTTGGCACATACACTCCATTTTCTGAGGGTTTTTGTGGCAGATTGGTTCGTTTCCACAACTCGCTAAAAGCAGACTGGATTACCAAATTCCTGACATGATTATGGGATCTTTAAGCACAAATATTTTATCTTCTGCATTTGCACATACAAAGGGGATTAACTTCCATTAAAACATGATAGCACACCACTGCCTTCACTCCAGATCATTTTAAGTCATGATGGGACGGGTGCAATAGCCTAGTGGTTAAAGTGTCAGACTTTCAATCTGAGGGTCCTGGGTTCGAATCTCAATATCAACGCCGGGTGGGTAAAGGGTGGAGATTTTTCCAATCTCCCAGGTTAACATATGTGCAGACCTACTAGTGCCTGAACCCCATTTCATGCATATACGCAAGCAGAAGATCAAATACACAAGTAAAAGATCCTGTAATCCATGTCAGCGTTCGGTGGGTTATGGAAACAAGAACATACCCAGCATGCACATCCCCTAAAGCCGAGTATGGCTGCCTACAATGGTCATACACATAAAAGTCCACTCATGTACATACAAGTGGGCGTGGGAGTTGCGGCCCACGAACAAAGAAGTAGTCATGATGGCACTCAAGTGCAGTTGAAGGGTGTCTTTTTTTTTTCTCTTTCATTCTTTTTTTTTTTTTTTTTAATCAACTCTCTTGATGCATCTTACAGGTGAAAGTACATCCATTCCAGTGATGAAAAAATACATATATATTAATTCCCTTAGACTGTTTTTCCGCAAGTCACTGAATGGGTTTTTCAAGTCACTGAGCAATATCAATTCATTTTCCTTTGCTAATCTTCCCTAAAAGATCTCTCAAAAAGCAATGTTTATTCAGTTTTCTGTGGAAATCTTCCTCCAAAAGATCTATCAAAAAGCAATGTTCATGCAGTTTTCTGTGCAAATCTTCCCCCCCCAAAAGATTTTTTTTCAAAAAGCAATGTTAATTCAGTTTTCTGTGCAAATCTTTCCCAAAAGATCTCTCAAAAAATAAGTACAGCTATCGAGTGTGATCAGATAAGTATTCCCAGCCTTGCTGCTAACAGTCTGGAATAGTTTCAGAGAACCTACCGAAATGTGTTTGACAGCAAGTGAACCTTTCATAGCAATGAAATGCAGACTTCACAGAATGTTAAGGACAATTTCATTAAAAAAGAAAAAGAAAAAAAGAACAACATGTTTTCATTTAATCATGCTAAAAAATCAAGAGATGATTTAAATTATGCAAGAAGAGACATGTGGTCTACCTCTGGCCAATCACTGAGGTTGTTTCAGACAGATGTGTACCATGAACATGAACAATGCGTTTGAAAAAAAACATCTTTCAATCATTACATTTCAGTACATCATTAGGTTATAAACCATAGCTGTGGTGATTCTTTGTTTAAAAAAAAAACAAGAAAAAGCAAAACAATGAAGTGCATATATAAGAACAGATCACATTTCTCCTCACCTCCGCACTCTACATTGGCTCCCCACTGAAGTGAGAATTAAATACAAAGTTGCATGTCTCTGCTATTCTGCTTTCCACTCCGCAGGACCTACTTATCTTTCTGACCTTATCAGTGTTTACACTCCCACAAGAAATCCCTGCTCTTCCTCTGACTGTTACCTTTTGAAACTTCCTCATGTCAATGCAAGAACCTATGGTGAACAGAATCAGCCATTTCGTCTTATTTGCATTTTGAAGCATCAAGCCACGATAGTGGAGGCATTTAGGTTTCAAACTGTTTCACAGAATACTGGACTAGCCTCGTTGTGAGCGTACCGGAAATGGGTAACAGGTTTCTGTACAGGAAGATAAGATGAAAGTAATGAACCTTGCAGCAGTCGCAGATTTCGCGAAGATAAGATGCCAACCGAAAACTAGTGAAACAAGAAGTTGTTTGACCGTGCTCTTTCACATTTCGATTGACGCCGATTTTACAGTGCGTCCTGCAGACTCCCTAGCCGAAACTGTAGTGTGTCCTCATTATAGAGAGTCAGGGATGCACATATGTGCGTTAACGGAAACCCTGTTACATGTACACACACACACACACACACACACAGAAACATAATCAAGAGTGGATTTTTTCTTCATTCTGACCTTGTGAAAAACTGAGGTCTCTGCTGTCTGAGGACAGAATCTGACGCATTTCCTCCGTTTTGGCCAAGTCCGAAGCCGTGTAGCCCCACGCTGTCGTGGCTTGCAGCAGGCTGGATCCTGGATCAGTGTGCAAACATGTCATGAGAATAACAGCAATGGTAATAACAATCATTATTTAATCTATGTAGCAGCTTTTCATGTAAAGCACGCTCAGCTGTGCTGTACAATGTAAAAACCAACATGTAAACAAGCATTTAAGCAATAAAATGAATGACTTACATCCATAACTCTGCAAAGACATCCAGCCAAACACTACAGTATGTTCAGACACACACAAAGATCACTGTACCTTTCATACATCACAAGACCTAAATAATGCACATTTAGTATCACAAAACTTAACACTATCATCACAATACTAAAAACCATAACACAATACTTCAGCTGACCATTTGCATCACAATGCAAAAATAACAGACATCTAAAATCACAACACTGAAAACAAATCTCACCCTCTCCAATCAACACCTCAACAACATATATGGAATACTTCAAACCGAAAATATCAGAACAGAAAACACAGACATTATCAAATAAAAACAACAACAATGATTGAAAACCATACACTGATTATTTGGTGTTATTTCTTTCATCAGAAATATATAGTGGAATCCCAGTCAATATAAGGGCTAAGACAATTAACTGGTTCACAAAGCAAATTTTGCATTCCTGACAGGAACTCTTTGTATTTCTCTTTTATGTCACAGCAGATTTCTCTGTGTGAAATTCGGGCTGCTCTCCCCAAGGAAGAGCATGTCGCTACACTGCAGCCCCACCCTTTTTTTTTTTTTTTTTCCCCTGCATGCAGTTTTATTTGTTTTTCCTATCGAAGTGGATTTTTTCTACAGAATTTTGCCAGGAACAACCCTTTTGTTGCCTTGGGTTCTTTAACGTGCACTAAGTGCATGCTGCACATGGGACCTCGGTTTATCGTCTCATCCGAATGACTAGTGTCAAGACCACCACTCAAGGTCTAGTGGAGGGGGAGAAAATATCGGCGGTTGAGCCGTGATTCGAACCAGTGTGCTCATCTATTCCTTTGTATTTTCTCAGACACTCTTCCATTTCTTTTCATTTTCTCAGATAATCATCTTTTTCTTTTTCTTTTTTTTTTCTTCCTTTTTTGACACTCATCTATTTCTTTGAATTTTCTAAGAATCTATTTCTTTGTATTTTCTTGGACACTCATCCGTCTCTTTGTATTAAGTTTTCTTTTTCACGAATACTGATAAACACAAGCAGATTCCTTTTATCTCTGGTTCAACAGACTTCCCTTCTGCACCACAGAGATTGATGCTGCGCAACTAGAGCCCTGCTGTGGGGAATTCTCAGTGATCAAACTGTGGTGCCCGAGTCAAAAGTCCCCGCCCCTTAGCAAACGGAGGTGTCACTGGGGAAATGACACTGTTGGCTTTTTATTAAGTCATGTCAACAATTTCCCTTTAAAGATAATAAAGTAGTAGTATTATCTACAGTAGAACACCGTACAGGAAGTTCTCTTTTCTCCCCAATGTCATACATCATCCGAGACTGGAATGAACTGCCTCAAACAAAATGTGGCAGCTGGCACCCTTGTCACCTTCCACAGAAACGTACAAGTAAACTTCAAATAGCTTTCACAGAGTAGGAATTTCTCTCTCTCTCTCTCTCTCTCTCTCTCTCCCCCCCTCTCTCTCTCTTTTCCTCCTTATAATTTGTGGGGTTTTTTTGTTGTTGTTTTTTGCCCTGGTCTGTTCCAGCATCAGCTACCCTTTGGGTGAAAAGCGAAAAACAGCAGCCTACTGGTAACAGCCATATGGAGAAGTGAATACCTGTGACAAAGCCTTGGTTGTCATATGTCTACATCTCTCTCCTGACAGAGGTTTCTGTTTCAATGCCACTGTGGCAGAGTACTGGTGTGTGTGTGAGTGTGTGTGTGCATGCTGTGTGTGTGTGTGTGTGTGTGTATGAGTGTGTGTAAGTGTGTGTTCTCACCTCCATACTTCAGCAGCAGCTTGACAACACTGACATGGTTCATCATGACAGCGTCATGCAGAGCCGTGATCCCCTCGTCGTTCCCCAGGTTAAGGTTCACTTTCCGCAACTTCTTGCCGCTGTTACCTGCACAGACACACATCACACACACACACACACAGAGATTTCTGAGAACTGTTACCATATTTTACAGACTATAGGGCAATACTCCCCCCCACCCCACCACCCCTTCCATCCACAACGACTTCGAACCATGTGCCTTATAATACACAACTAAAGTCTGCCCAAACAAAGTTCAGAAACACTTGGAAGTATGACATTTGGAAGGAAACTGTTAATCTGACTAAACTCACAAATTATCCAATTTCAAACAGCATGCGAGCGCACATCACAAAGTAAACTGAAGAAGCTGTCAAAAGTTCAAACTCTGTTCTGGCAATCATCGCCGGGGGAACAACAAAGTTTCTCCATTCTTCATAAAAACTGGAAGACTTTGCCAGGCATCACTGTATGAAGTCCGTCGTGGGTTTTATCAGCCTGGCAGCATGTTTCCCTGAAAACAATCGAGAAAGGATTCAAGAAGGCCCAGATCGACAGAGCCAACAAGTCAATAAATGACACAAATGAAGTAGTAATTTCTGCTGATCATGTCAGAACCTCATCATCAACCAGTGCCAAAGACGAACAACATGACAGACACAACCATCACTTTACGTTCGTTAAAGAACCCAAGGCCAAATGAAGTAGTAATTTCTACTGATCATGTCAGAACCTCATCAACAACCAGTGCCAAAGACGAACAACATGACGGACACAACCATCGCTTTACGTTCGTTAAAGAACCCAAGGCAAGAAAAGGTGTACAAGTCACTTTGAAAGGAGAACAAATACACTGCCAGACAGAAATATGAACTAACCCCCCCAAAAAACGAAGGGGGGATGTAGCACTGTATGCTCTCCCTGGGAAGGGCAGCCTGAATTTCACACAAAACTGTTGTAACAAAAGATAAATACAATACAAAAGAAGAAGAGCTGTATTGTGTGATAGTCTTGTCCGACGTAGACCATCAGTACAGCAGTGGAGGCAACTGCTGACATGACTATCTGGGCTGGAATTTGATAAAAATGGAGAGTATCTTGCCCAAGTTACACCAACACTCTCTTGGCTGTACAGGTTTTAATGCCGGGATGGTTCCCAAAGGCCAACCAGCCCCAACCAGCACTTAAACCCAGTGTAATCTTGCCTCCTTGTTTGAGAGTCATAGTCCCTCACAAGAGACTAAGCTGAAAACGAATTCCCATTGCAGTGGAGTAACCACTGATACTACAGCTCTCACTTCTATGTTGGCCCAACCAAATTATGTAAATCTCTGATATAAGCTGAGTGTCGAGCCAGAGAAAAAGAAGAGGAGCTTCTTCTTCTTCTTCTTCTGCGTTCACTCGTATGCACACGAGTGGGCTTTTACGTGTATGACCGTTTTTACCCCGCCATGTAGGCAGCCATACTCCGTTTTCGAGGGTGTGCATGCTGGGTATGTTCTGGTTTCCATAACCCACCAAACGCAGACATGGATTACAGGATCTTAACGTGCGTATTTGATCTTCTGCTTGCATATACACACGAAGGGGGTTCAGGCACTAGCAGGTCTGCACATATGTTGACCTGGGAGATCGTAAAAATCTCCACCCTTTACCCACCAGGTGCCGTCACCGTGATTCGAACCCGGGACCCTCAGATTGACAGTCCAACGCACAACACAAACCAAAGCACAGACTGACCGGCATGAAAGAAACTATCCAGGGTGGCACTGGGAACAAACTTGAGGAGCGCCCTGACGCACTCCACGTTGCCACGGTTACACGCCTCGTGCAGCGGGGTCCACCCTGCGTAGTCCTGACTGTTGACGTCCACACCTGAAACGCACCACGCACACACACTTTGGTTCACGGAAACAGACTAAAATACACCCATGTGAGTGGAGAAGGAAAAAGATATTGATAATGAAGGAAGAGGAAGAGGATGACCATGGTGATGATGATGAAGATGCTGCTATGGAGGTCCAGTTAAGGTGGGGTCTACGTGACAAGGCTGTGCTTTACTATGCTTCCTGTCTTCTTCTTCTTCTTCTGCGTTCGTGGGCTGCAACTCCCACGTTCACTCGCATGTACACGAGTGGGCTTTTACGTGCATGACCATTTTTTTTTTACCCCGCCTTGTAGGCAGCCATACTTCGCTTTCGGGGGTGTGTATGCTGGGTATGTTCTCGTTTCCATAACCCACCGAACGCTGACATGGATTACAGGATCTTTAACGTGCGTATTTGATCTGCATGCATTTACACACGGAGGGGGTTCAGGCACTAGCAGGTCTGCACATATGTTGACCCGGGAGATCGGAAAAATCTCCACCCTTTACCCACCAGGCGCCGTCACCGTGATTTGAACCCGGGACCCTCAGATTGAAAGTCCAATGCTTTAACCACTCGGCTATTGCGCCCGTCTATGCTTCCTGTCATAATGATGAGGCAGAGGCAAGAGCTGAACAGTTCACTGTTCTTTGACTGTCTGCCATTTGGTTTTTGCCTGTGTTCACATAATTACTGTATCATATTACAATACATTATATAGTTTATCATCAATTCACACAAAACATGTCTTTTCAAAGATCAGAGTCAATCGTGAAACATTCATCAAGACTTTTCAATATATGTATCTTCATCAGGTGACAGCAATGTAGATTCTATTAATATCTGTCACCCTGCCTGGTTCAACCACTTGCAGCATCTAAGAAAAATGTCAACATTGAAGTTTACAATAGACGCACAGACACAGAAAACCCACCAACAATTGAAACAGGGTCCACCCTGAAAACGGAGACTGGCTGCCTACATGGCTGGTAAAAACGGTCATACACGTTAAAGCCCATTCGTGAACATACAAGTGAACGTGGGAGTTGCAGCCCATGAACAAAGAAGAAGAAGAAGAAGAGACAGGGTTAATTCATACACTCACTTTGTAGACAAAGTTTAAAAAAACAAAAACATAAACAACAAAAATAAACATACAAAAACACACCCTAAAAAACCAACAGAAAAAGAAAAGAAACTGTATTACCACTTCCCTTCAGCTTCAGAAAACCGCCCTCAGGAGGAACAATGAAGTCCTTTTGGACAACACTGTCAAATATTTAGACATAACATAACACAGCTGCATCAGTATGTATACCGACATGCCTGTCACGAGTTCCTGTTATAATAAAATCACTGTCAAATACTTAGATCTGACATTACACAGCTGCATCAGTCAGTATGTCAACATCCCTGTCATAAACTGAGCAACACACTAGACACCACGTTCTTGGCATCAGAGATCTTTTCCCATCCCTCTTGCAGCCAATCAGTGGCAGCCTCTGTGCATGTGTGTATGTGTGTGTTTGTGTGTATGTGTGGGTCTGTGGTTTTGAGTGCGTTTGTGCATGCACGAGAGTGTAAGTGTACACAAGTGTCAGGAGAGTTCTGTGCACGTGCGTGTGTGTGTGTGGGGGGGGGGGGAGGTGGGGGGGGGGGGGGGAGGTGGGGTAGAGGATGAGGTATGTGAGTGTATGAAAGCCTACACTGTGGGAGCAACAGGATATATATATATCTTTGTATATATGTGTGGGGGGTTGGGGGTGGGAGATATGGGCGTATGTGTGTGTGCTTGTACAAGTAAGTGTTCATCTGTGTGTGTGTGTGTGTGTGTGCGTGCTGTGGAAGCTGCGATACATAGACTAGAAATGAGTGTGTGGAAGAGGGGTGTAGAGGAGGTGCAGGGTAATGTGTGTGGTGTGTGTGTGTGTGTGTGTGTGTGTTGGAGCTCATGTACGTTTATATGTATTTGACTGTGCTTTCGTATCTGTGAAACTGCATGTTTGGTGCATATCTGTTATGCATGTGTGGGTGTATGTGTGAATGTGTGTCTTCATGTTTTACATTTATTTGCTTATTTATCATCATTGTTGTTTTATTTATTTATTTATTTTATTATTATTATTATTACTACTACTACCTTTTTTATATTGTAATTATTATTTATTTATTTATTTATGTAAGCTTATCTATTATTTATTCACCTTTTTTTTTTCTTTTTTTCTCAAGGCCTGACTAAGCGCGTTGGGTTACGCTGCTGGTCAGGCATCTGCTTGGCAGATGTGGTGTAGCATATATGGATTTGTCCGAATGCACTGACACCTCCTTGAAATACTGAAACTGAAATTGAAACTGTCATAGAGGTCCCATTAAAACAAACATACAGAGTATACAAACATCTCGTGTGCAGCATGCACTACACACATGTAAAAGAACCTGATGAATCCAAAAGCATTGTCCCTGGAAAAATTCTGTTCAAAGAAATCCAGTTTGATAGTAAAATAAATACATTTGCAACAAAAAATAAATAAACAAATAAAATAAAATAAAAATAAAAATATCAGTGACACTTCACTGCCGCAACATTCTCTCCCCAGGAAAAGCAACCCAAATTTCACACACAGAGAAAATCTGCTGTGACAAAAGAAGAATGCAATACAAAACAAAACACATATTACAAAAAACAACAATAACACGCTAACACCAGTACCTGGCACAGTGAGCATCTGCTTCAGAAGAGAGATGTTGTTCTTGATGGCCGCTTTGTGCAACATCGTCTCTCCTGGAACCCACAATTCATTTCATAGATTTACAGAAAGGATTCTACAGACATTCACACGACATCAGACACTATGACCCAAACAAGTACCAGAGGCTTTGTGTAACATCATCTCTCCTGTAACCCACAGTTCATTTCATAGATTTACAGATAGGATTCTATGGATATCCGTACAACATCAGACACTATGACCCAAACAAGTAACAGGACCCTGACAGACAGAAAGAAAGAAGACACAATGGTGGCCAAACACTCCAGTGAGAGAGAACATAACATTACTGACTTGCAAAGACATTTGGAGTGTTGGCCTGGAGGTAACGCCTCTGCTTAGGAAGCAAGAGACTCTGAGCACACTGGTTCAAATCACATAGTCACCAGTATTTTCTCCCCCTCCACTAGACCTTGAGTGGTTGTCTGGATGCCAGTCATTCGTATGAGACAATAAACTGAGGTCCCATGTGCAACACACAATTAGCACACGTAAAAGAACCCAATGCAACAAAAGGGTTGTCCCTGGCAAAATTCTGCAGAAAAATCCACTTTGATAAAAATAACACTGCAGGCTGAAAAAATTACAAAGAAAAAAAAAAAAAGGGTGGCGCTCTCAGTGTAGCAACACTCTCTCCCTGGGGAAAGCAACCTGAATTTCACACAGAGAAATCTGTTGCGACAAAAAAGATACAATACAATACAATATTATATAATACAATACAATACAATGCGTCTCAGTGCCATCGAACAGATCCACAGCATGACTATCAGGAAGAGACGTGCAAGAAATTCTGGAACCACCAGCTACGGACCAACCAGTCTGAATGTATCCTACTATAACATGGGATGGTCCCTTGATGTCTCCTAGTCTTTTCTGCACTCATCGGAGCGTGCGGAGCTCATGCTGTGGGTGTGCCACCACAAAGCAGACAGACATATGAACAAACATGGTTAAAAGCACTGAAAGAGAGAGAGAGAGAGAGAGAGGGGGGGCGGGGGAGGGAAAAGGGGAAGGAGAAAGGGAAGAAGATTAAAAAAAATTCAAAGAAATTTAATCCTTTTGCCCCCTTTGGGGTGTGGAGGATATGATAACAATGCATACCCACTGAATCACAACTTCAGTCCAACAATGAGAGAGACAAGGAAACAGAGAGAGATTTCGTCACACAAAAAATGTCAGACTTCATATCTCACTTTTCACATCTTTCATCATTGAAAAAGGTCTATACTGACCGAAACTTTGGATCTTTTTTATTTCATCATTGCATTTTTTTTGTTTGTTTGTTTGTTTGTTTTGTGCTGCAGCACTGAGAACCTGTGCGATCTTGCCAAGTGTGAGAGTCATGGTTCTTTGCAAACATGTATCTGCTGCTTTTTTCCACATTCATCTTAACATGAAGCAAACCATCTAGCTGATTGTTACCAGCACTCCAAAAGGCACAAGCACAGCACAGTAGAAGTCATCATGATCAACAACAACTGAAGAACTAAAGGTCCTGACCGACCCACTCACCCCCTGCCCCAACACCCGCACCCTCAATCACTAATGCCCCCCACACCACACCCTTCCATCCTCCTAGACACAGCGAGTTATTCTATCAACACATTTTTGGAGGAAGCCAGCAGAAAGGAAATTTTCTTCCTAAAATTACCATGACCCACTAGTGCAGACTCCAGCAGGGGTTTGATTCCTGTCCTGTGCAAACTACTACCCACCTATGCAGAGAAAACGAAAGTAGCTACGGCCTATAACCTCCTGAAGTAGGTTACCTCCCCTTTGCATCCCTGGCTAGCACCCTCTTTTTCCCGCAACCATCTTGACTCCTTCTCCTGTGCTCTGCATACGGCTAAGTTTTTTTTTCGTATTTTCTGTCTGTCTATCGATACCTTGGCACTCTTGTTTTGCATCCGATGATGAATCACAACAGGTCACAAAAATTATCTGCCAAAACCCTAAGGGTTTGAGTTCAAATCCCAGTCTCACCCATTCTCTCAAGTTTGACGAAAAATCAAACAAGCGTCATTCAGATGAGATGATAAACCAAGGTCCTGTGTGCAGCATGCACTTGGCGCACTGAAAAAGAACCCATGGCAACATAAGTGTTGTCCTCTGGCAAAACTCTGTAGAAGAAATCTCGGTACACAAGTATGTATGCATGCACTAAAGGCCTGACAGGCACTGCTGTCAGGCATGTGCTTAGTAGATGTGGTGTCACATATATGAATTTGTCTAAATGCAGTAATGCCTCCTTGAGAAATTGAAACCTTTTTGATTCACCCTTCACCACAATGAAGCAACCTGTCAAAGATCCAGGCCAAGAAATGTTGCAAGTTAATCTCTCCACATTACGACTGCAAATCACTGAGTCTGGCGTCCTGTTTTCTTTTTTTTTTTTTTTGGTTCTTGTTGCTGTGTTTTTTGTCACCATCTATGTAGCATTGTCCCCGTTTGTTTTTTGTTTGTTTGGTTGGTTGTTTTTTTTTTTTAAACCTATGTACTTCTGCTCAACATAGCATTCTCCATTTGTTTTATATTGTTTGTTTCTTGTACTTTTTACCCTCTACATACTTCTGGCAAACATACCTTTGTGGTTTTTCTTGTTGATCTTTTCAGCAGTCAACTTGGGGTCCGATGTCAGGGCTTCGTTTTCATCCTTCTCTGATCCCTTCAGCTTTTTCCTGGGGGTCTGGGTCTTCCTGTCAACAGCCGAAAAACACTGCTGCTTGAACTGCACCATCAAGCAACTTCGCACTGCTAACTCAGAGGCTCAATTCATATTGTGCCACTAAACTAACTGAACCCTTTGATGCTTTACTTTCACCCCTTCACTTCAAGTGGAGTGATGGCCTAGCGGTAATGTATCCGCCTTGGAAGCAAAAGAATCTTGAGCGTATACGATCAAATCCCACCCTTGCCAGAATTTTCTTCCCCTCCATTAGACCTTGAGTGGTGGTCTGGACACTAGTCATATTGGATGAGATGATAAAACAAGGTCCCGTTTGTAGCATGCATTTTGCTCCTGTTAAAGAACCCATGCCAACAAAAGGGTTGTCCCTGGCAAAATTCTGTACAAAACATCAATTTGAAAGGAGAATAACGGCAGTGTGAGCAGCAGCATGCACATTGCATCACCTACACTGTCACAGTGACTGCGCCCAGATGTGTGTTTGCCCCATTTGTACAAATGTCTACATTCTGTCAAATTTGAATGAAGACATTGAAATGGGTCTGAAACGGGTCAAGACACCAATCCCATATGCAGTTATTCCTCTCAATATTTTGTCCTTTCAACAAGTACAACATGAATTCAAATCATATCTCTTCAAAAGGTGAAACAGACTTAACTGCATAAAAACTTTTATCTCTTTATAAAATTCAACAACATAAATTTATATATTCATATCCTTAAAAAAAAAAAAAAAAAAAGAATTTTTCAACATAAATTAATATTCATATCTCAAAAAAAAAATAAAAATCTAAGGCTAACATCATAAATCATTCTTTATATCTCTAAAGAAACCAAAACAGATTTCACTCACTCCTGACATAAGGTAGCGTTCCGGATGACGGAACGCAATAGCGGTTTCGACAATTAATATTTTTTCCACGCTTTCCTCATGGGGTAGCATAAAAATCACAGCTACACGGGGCATTGTGAACATGTAAAGGGTTGAATGGAAAGTTTCTTTGTGAGGTTCCGTAACTATACACTCGCTGGCCAGCCGTTGACCTTGGTATACCACATGACAAGCTAATTTGCATACGTATCAAAAATGGCACCGCAGGCGATACAAGTGGCCATTTTTGGAGCAAACAAGATCACGACAGCAGCTTTTTACTGCTGCTGAAGTGATCGAAATGCTTCAAACTGAAGGTTTCGACATCAACGAGGATGATGAAGACGTTGAATAGAGTATCTGTAGTGAAGAAAGCTACCAGCAAGAAGGTACTGACAGTGACTCAGCTTCTGAGGGCTGTGAAGAGAGGGAGGGGGGTGGGTGTACACACAACATGAGAAGAGAGGTCAGTACAGGGAGTTTCATTTAGTTACTTTGTGTTCTGCATTTTTTGTGATTTTTCTCCTAACCCTAACAAATGGGTCGGCAGCAGGGGAAAGCATGGGAGAAAACTGTACAGAGTGAGTTAACGCCCACTAGTTCTCAAACCCTTTTCTTGCTACAGTCTAGTACTAGTGTTGAAGGACACGTTTATTGTCACACCTCACCTTTCCTCCAAAGCTGACAACCTGGGGAGGAGGAAGAAATACCTGGTCACCTGTGAACAGATACACAAAATTCCAGTTACCAGGTGGACAGATATACAACAGGTGGACAGATACACAACATCAGTCACCATGGACAGATACACAATGTTCCAGTCACCATGGACAGATACACAATGTCACACAACGTTCCAGTCACCAGGTGGACAGATACACAACGTTCCAGTCACCAGGGTGGACAGATACACAACACCAGTCACCATGGACAGATACACAATGTTCCAACACCAGTCACCATGGACAGATACACAACGTTCCAGTCACCATGGACAGATACACAACACCAGTCACCATGGACAGATACACAACATTCCAGTCACCAGGTGGACAGATACACAACGTTCCAGTCACCAGGTGGACAGATACACAACGTTCCAGTCACCAGGTGGACAGATACACAACGTTCCAGTCACCATGGACAGATACACAACACCAGTCACCATGGACAGATACACAACGTTCCAGTCACCATGGACAGATACACAACGTTCCAGTCACCATGGACAGATACACAACACCAGTCACCATGGACAGATACACAACATTCAAGTCACCAGGTGGACAGATACACAACATTCCAGTCACCAGGTGGACAGATACACAACATCAGTCACCATGGACAGATACACAACATTCCAGTCACCATGGACAGATACACAACGTTCCAGTCACCAGGTGGACAGATACACAACGTTCCAGTCACCATGGACAGATACACAACGTTCCAGTCACCATGGACAGATACACAACACCAGTCACCATGGACAGATACACAACATCAGTCACCATGAACAGATACACAACACCAGTCACCATGGACAGATACACAACGTTCCAGTCACCATGGACAGATACACAACGTTCCAGTCACCATGGACAGATAAACAACATCAGTCACCATGAACAGATATACAATGTTACAGTCACCAGGTGGACAGATACACGAACTTCCAGTCACCAGGTGGACAGATACACAACATAATGTTCCAGTCTTCAAGTTAAAGCAGGAATGACCAGCGAACCTTCTGCTAAGACAAATAAATAAACAGATGCTTAAGTCAGTCACAAGTCATTATCTTGAGGACCATCTGGCCTGTTTTTACACCAGCATGTTTACCACTGTTGTTTGACTGCAACATGGAAATAATCAGCTTCCACCTTTATCTATACCACTGATGTCAAACTGTAACATAGAAAATAATCAGTTTACACTTGTATCCCTACCACTGTTGTTAAACTGTAATACAGAAACAATCAGTTTACACTTGTATCTGTATCATCAATGTAAATCTGTAACAGAGAAATAGTTAAATTACATCTGTCTATCAAAACCACCATAGTTAAACTGCAAGAGTAACACAAATAGTCAATTTACACCTATCTATACCACTGTTGTTCAAAACAAGGCAAGAACAAAATCAGCAACTCCCCCACCCCCTCACCCCCACCCCAAACCACCAAAAAAAGAAAAGAAAAAAAAAGGAAATTAAAAAAACAAACAAAAATAATTACATATTATCTACGGTGCATACAATTCATTCCAACATTCCACTCATCAACACTGAATGTTCCCAACACACTCATCTCGAGGTTATCATCCACACAACTGTCAAAACATATACATACCACTGTCAAACATGCACAGACAGAATCACTCAAAACAAAATGTGCTGACAACTTCCGGTATGAAGACAGGCAACGTGTGTCAATGGAAGTACTGTGAATCCTGGAAGCCTTTGTTTCTCCTCTTTTCTTTGAATACTTACTCATGGAGGGCATCAAATAAAATAGCAGTCCGTATGTAGCAATAAACACACGCAAACACACATGTACAAATATGGTGACAAAAACAAATGAACACTCCAGGCAAAATCAAACAAAAAAGAAAAAGTAAACACACATTGTTAAACAAAAAAAAATGGGGGAGTAAAGGTCCAATGGCGTGTATGTGTACGCGAGTGTGTAAGTGTACACATGTGTCAGGAGAGCTCTGTGCACGTGCGTGTACATGTGTGTATGTGTGTGTGTGTGTGTGTGTGTGTGTGTGTGTGTGTGTGTAGGCTGTATATTTTACATTCATTTGCTCATTTGTTTATTTATTATCATTGTTGTCTTTTTATTTATCTTTACTTATTGTTGTTATTGTCATTATTATTATTATTATCTTTTTACACACACACACTCACATATATATAGAGAGAGAGAGTAGATATATATATATATATATATTCATTTACCTCTTCTTTTTCTTCTTTTTTTTCCCCCAAGGCCTGACTAAGCGCATTGGGTTACACTGCTGGTCAGGCATCTGCTTGGCAGATGTGGTGTAGTGCATATGGATTTGTCCGAACGCAGTGACACCTCCTCGAGCTACTGATACTGATACTGATAGCCATTGTGGCAATGAATTCACATGCACTGTGTCTAGGGCTCAGCGGCATAGGAAGGCAGGGCCCAATCCCCTCCTCCTGGCGTTTTAACAACCCTCCCCAGCTTCTTCTTCTTCTTCTTTCCGTTACATGACCAACATCGACTTGCCGATGACTCTGCCGTGGCTCATGCATGCTGGGTATTTTCGTGTCTCCATAACCCACAGAACACTGACATGGGTTACAGGATCTTTAACGTGCGTATCTGATTTTCTGCTTGCGTATACACACGAAGGGGGTTCAGGCACTAGCAGGTCTACACATATGTTGACCTGGGAGATCGGAAAAATCTCCACCCTTTACCCACCAGGCGCCGTTACCGTGATTCGAACCCGGGACCCTCAGACTGAAAGTCCAACGGTTAAACCACTTGGCTATTGCGCCCGTCAGTTACACATTCACATGTGGGTGGAGTGTGGAAAATTGGAAGAAAGAACCTTTCCCCAAGGACATAACACAAAGTTGAAACAGGGGCCTTGAACCCTGGTGACTGGTGACCTCTGGATCAGAAGTTCAATGCCTGACCGACCCTAACATGGTGTCTCCACACACACACACACACACACAAGCCACCCACACATCAATGACCAAAACAAGCACACAAACAAAATCCATACAAAACCCACACACTTCACTCTTCCAAGCAACATTACTTGGACAGAGGAGCACCCTGCACGATCAATCTTATCAGCACTAAGTTCACACAGTCTTAAGATTTTTCCAAAGTCGGTGCTAATTCCATAGACTTGGGACAATTCTTAACGTGAAGCAAACTTAGTGCTGCTGAGATCACTTGCAGTACAAACCAGCCATCCACTTGGTGGCCAGAAAGCACACATACCTATACCAGAATCTGATAATCAGTACTACAGCCTTCCAAAAACCCACAACAAACCCAGATAATCAGTAACATCACCTAACATTTCCTCATAGTCATAGAACAGCAGATACATAGACTATAGACCAAAAAATCAAATTTTTTTTTTTTTTTTTTTTGTTTGTAAAGCACTAAGCTTGTCATGCTGATTTTGCCTTAACCAGTGTTCCATGCATATCATTTTCATCACTGCTTGACATCTTCTGAACGAAGTTCTCACACATGCTCCTCTTCATTGCCATGTTAGTCTGCTGATTTTTTCAAGGCCTTTCTAAATTTCTGGTTCCTACAGAATGCTGGTGTAAGCACATCTATATCAAAGCTGTCATTGCGAACATCTGAACATCTGAACAAATCAAATGAGCACTGGGTTTTTTCCCCCCTGAAATGGCCAAATATTTTTCAAAATGCAGTGACAATTCTTTTGGGTTTTCCAGAACAAATGTGGACAAATCAGGGACTGTAGGCATGTATGCTAGAAAGTGACACTGTACCAAACTGCTGATGAACTATATTCACAGACTAAAGGAAATTTTCTTCCTAAAATTGCGTTTAAGTAACATACTTACCGTGACCCACTAGTGCAGACTCCGGCAGGGGTCTGATTCCTGTCCTGTGCAAACAACTACCCACCTATGCGGAGAAAACGAAAGTAGCTATGGCCGATAACCTCCCGAAGTAGGTTACCTCCCCTGTGTATCTCTGACTAGCGCCTAGCGCCTTCTTCTTACGATGGTTTTCAAGGTAGAACAAATACGGACAAATTGGGGACCGTAGGCATGTCTGCTAGAAAGTAACGCTGTGTGAACTATATCCACAGACTCACGATGGTTTTCAAGACAGAATATGCACAAATCACGGATGGTAGGCATGTCTGCTACCAGAAAGTAACACTGGACAAACTATATCCAAAGACTCACGATGGTTTTCAAGGTGATGGGGTCGGAGGTGAAGCTTCCAGTCACCA
Source organism: Babylonia areolata (assembly GCF_041734735.1). Taxonomy (NCBI): domain Eukaryota; kingdom Metazoa; phylum Mollusca; class Gastropoda; order Neogastropoda; family Buccinidae; genus Babylonia; species Babylonia areolata. The sequence continues at coordinate 14,390,675 of NC_134878.1, read as the reverse complement.
GGTAGTCGTCATAGTCCCCCAGCAGTGTGGCCACAACCTGCCGCAGCAGCCAGGGAGGAGACAGAGTGGACAGCACCTCTTGCAGCCGTCCCGAGCTGTCCACTCCGCCGCCTGAACGCACAACACACCATCAAGATAGTTTTAACTGTCCATAAAACACACAGAAAAAGTGTCTGGAAATTAAAGAAAAATGAGGCCAGGAGAGTAAAGGATTAATAAATGGTAAAGAGTGGTAACTCTCTCCATGTATAAGGGACACAATTTTAAGTCACTGCTGCTTGTGCAACCAATTCAGCTAGCACACAGGTTAACATAAGATACATAGGAACAAACCTAGACACTTCCTCAACATTATGCACACACACACACACACACACACACACACAAGTGTTGATCTGACCATCTCACACACAATCAGGTCTTACCATCTCTCTCTTTCTCTCTCCCTCCATCTCTCTCCCCCTCTCGGAAGTGTCTGGGTTTGTTCAAATGTGCCTTTTGTTTGTGCAATACAAAATTACAATCATGCGAGAATGCAGACACTGGCAATAGTGAAATGCACGTCCAATGAGAGGCACAGGATGTGCATGCCTCTGAGCAAAACATGTATTCCATGTTTGAGTTGCAGATGAATATCTGGTACTTCAACTATAGATCCCAGCTCTAAATAACATATACCAAACTGCATCCCCAAAGTGTACTGATACATTACTGGCTGACGTAATTTAAGAGCAGAAGAATCCTTTACGTCAAATGCCACAAAAGTTTTATTGTGTAATGTGACAAACGGCGCTTGGGACAAAGACAGGGATGGAGATCTTGTCAAGAAACAGATCGGCAGTAGCATCGCAACAACCGCTGTCGGCGACATCAAAGTTTCATCCCTCCCCCTCTTTCTCCCCAGATTTGCAAAGACCTCACAAATAACCTCTGGGGCTTTTCTGTAACCGTCATGCATCTTTTTGCTTTTTTAATGAAATGTAAAAAAGTGCAGACCTTACACATTTCCACTTAACTCATACATCCTTGTTTTTTCGGATGCGACAAGTACATGCTGCAACACAGAACCTCAGTTTATTGTTTCATGACCGAATGACTAGCACCAACTGACGAGATGTGAGGGGATGGGGGTGGGGACTGAATGACTAGCACCAACTGATGAGGTGTGAGGGGATGGGGGTGGGGACCGAATGACTAGCATCAACTGATGAGGTGTGGGGGGATGGGGGTGGGGACTGAATGACTAGCACCAACTGACGAGATGTGAGGGGATGGGGGTGGGGACCGAATGACTAGCACCAACTGATGAGGTGTGAGGGGATGGGGGTGGGGACCGAATGACTAGCACCAACTGATGAGGTGTGAGGGGATGGGGGTGGGGACTGAATGACTAGCACCAACTGATGAGGTGTGAGGGGATGGGGGTGGGGACTGAATGACTAGCACCAACTGATGAGGTGTGAGGGGATGGGGGTGGGGACTGAATGACTAGCACCAACTGATGAGGTGTGAGGGGATGGGGGTGGGAACCGAATGACTAGCACCAACTGATGAGGTGTGAGGGGATGGGGGTGGGGACCGAATGACTAGCATCAACTGATGAGGTGTGGGGGGATGGGGGTGGGGACTGAATGACTAGCACCAACTGATGAGATGTGAGGGGATGGGGGTGGGGACTGAATGACTAGCACCAACTGATGAGGTGTGAGGGGATGGGGGTGGGGACTGAATGACTAGCACCAACTGATGAGGTGTGAGGGGATGGGGGTGGGGACTGAATGACTAGCACCAACTGATGAGGTGTGAGGGGATGGGGGTGGGGACTGAATGACTAGCACCAACTGATGAGGTGTGAGGGGATGGGGGTGGGGACCGAATGACTAGCACCAACTGATGAGGTGTGAGGGGATGGGGGTGGGGACTGAATGACTAGCACCAACTGATGAGGTGTGAGGGGATGGGGGTGGGGACTGAATGACTAGCACCAACTGATGAGGTGTGAGGGGATGGGGGTGGGGACCGAATGACTAGCACCAACTGATGAGGTGTGAGGGGATGGGGGTGGGGACTGAATGACTAGCACCAACTGATGAGGTGTGAGGGGATGGGGGTGGGGACTGAATGACTAGCACCAACTGATGAGGTGTGAGGGGATGGGGGTGGGGACTGAATGACTAGCACCAACTGATGAGGTGTGAGGGGATGGGGGTGGGGACCGAATGACTAGCATCAACTGATGAGGTGTGGGGGGATGGAGGTGGGGACCGAATGACTAGCACCAACTGATGAGGTGTGGGGGGATGGGGGTGGGGACTGAATGACTAGCACCGGAGATTAGAAAAGAGAGATAAACCACTTGCAGAAATTGCTGAAGCCAGGCAGCCTGCGCCGCGGCACGCATTCATTATTCATGAGCTGCCTTTGCCCCGCCCAAACGAAAGGAAAGCGTCAGTCGAACGCAGTCTCCTGAGTGATTTTATAATTTGGATTACACCTTTTTTCCCTTTTCTGTTTGCTTCATCCCACGCAGATGTCAAACTCAATTTTGTTGTGAATAACATTCCTAAATATTTATATGTATTGGTTACTTTTATTTCCCTATCACCACAGCACCATTTTTCACGAGTCGAAAGATGACCTCCATTGCGGAAAACTATAATTGGTCTTAACGAGATTCACTGTTTGTTGTAGTCTGTCTGTTTCTTGCTTAAGGGCATTTAATTGATTTTGTAACCCTATGGGTGTGTCAGACAAGAGAACAACATCATCAGCAAATAGCATTAAGAGCAAATCTGTTGCGCCAGGTATCATTTGTATTCCATGTCTCCCCTTCTTTGATAACTCCACTGCCAATTCACTGATGAAAAAGGAAAACAGCTGTGTGCTTGGCATACAACCTTGTTTAACCCCTCTTGGACACTGAAAAAAGTCTGAATAAATACCTTTGTCACGAACACATACAAGTACAGAATCGTAGATGCTTCTAACAGCCATGTAAAACTCCCGAGAGAGAGAGACAGAGACAGAGACTTAGAGAGAGAGATAGAGCACAATACAACGGTCTGCTCGGGCAACATGAAGCGTTCGTATATATATGAATTATATATATGATTATGTACATATAGATAGATTTAGATTTACATACTGATAGATCTATATGAAATTATGTATGTATGTATTCATGTATGTATGTATAGACAGATGTTAGAAGAGAGACAGAGCTGAATATGTGTTTTATGTTTTGATATATATATATATTTTTTTTGAAGAAATGGTGATGTAAACCAGAAAGTGTGAAGAAAAAGTAGCGTTACGAAAACGCAGTTCAATAATTTATAACTGTCTCTCTCATGTGCAACATTGCGCTGGGGGAGGGGAGGGGAGTTGGTGGTGGGGGGAGCTGCTTTATTTTCTTTTTATATTATCTACATTCAAGCAGATGCAAACGTGCTAAAAACCAAAGCAAAAATGAATCAGTTTTCATTGTATACAGCGAATCTCACTACACGTGGAAAATTCCAGGCGTAACTTAACTTTCGCTTTACTGCAGCTGAACCGTCGAACCGACCAGTTTCCTTCAGGTGGGGAAGGAGAGGGTGATTTACCCCCACCCTTCCGCACTGCGTGTGTGCCCCAAAACGGCTTCAGCACTGTTATAGACAGTAAGAAGGGGCCTGCCGCGAGTGGTTTATCTCTCTTTTCTAATCTCCGCTAGCACCAACTGACGAGGTGTGGGGGGATGGGGGTGGGGACCGAATGACTAGCACCAACTGATGAGGTGTGGGGGGATAGGGGTGGGACTGAATGACTAGCACCAACTGATGAGGTGTGAGGGGATAGGGGTGGGGACTGAATGACTAGCACCAACTGATGAGGTGTGAGGGGATGGGGGTGGGGACTGAATGACTAGCACCAACTGATGAGGTGTGAGGGGATGGGGGTGGGGACTGAATGACTAGCACCAACTGATGAGGTGTGAGGGGATGGGGGTGGGGACCGAATGACTAGCATCAACTGATGAGGTGTGGGGGGATGGGGGTGGGGACCGAATGACCAGCACCTCTTCTTCTTCTTCTTCTGCGTTCGTGGGCTTTAACTCCCACGTTCACTCGTATATACGCGAGTGGGCTTTTTACGTGTATGACCGTTTTTACCCCGCCATGTAGGCAGCCATACTCCGCTTTCGGGGGTGTGCATGCTGGGTATGTTCTTGTTTCCATAACCCACCGAACACTGACATGGATTACAGGATCTTTAACGTGTGTATTTGATCTTATGCTTGCGTATACACACGAAGGGGGTTCAGGCACTGGCAGGTTTGCACATATGCTGACCTGGGAGATCGTAAAAATCTCCACCCTTTACCCACGAGGCGCCGTCACGGTGATTCGAACCCGGGACCCTCAGATCGAAAGTCCAACGCTTTAACCATTCGGCTATGGCGCCCGTCACACTAGCACCAACTGACGAGGTGTGGGCGGATGGGGGTGGGAACCGAATGACTAGCATCAATTGACGGGGTGTGGGTGTGTTGGGGTCGGGACAGGAGGGGATGGAGGGGGTGGGGTAGGGGGGAGAAAGTAGTTGCTGTTGAGTGTGGGATTCGATCCCCGCTACCTGTGAGGGCCTGGGTCAGCTCCTGCACCATGGGGCCACTGCAGCGCTCCACCTGGCCGTCCTCGCTCCACTGCCACCCTGTGTCCGCCAGGTAGCAGCACTGGGTGGCCAGGCTCACCAGGGTCAGCAGCTCTGGCCAGCACGCCTGTCACACACACACAGACACACACATCAGCGGACACACACACACACACACATAGTGACACACACACACATAGTGATAATATGCCTTTAGGTCAAACACTAAACTAACAGCAGCTCTGGCCAACATACCTGTCAAACACACACATCCACACACACACACACACACACAGAGTGATAATATGCCTTGAGGTCAAACACTAAAGTAACAGCAGCTCCTCTCAACACACTTGTCATACACACACACACACACACAGTGATAACATGCCTTGAGGTCA